>NW_017731381.1:6153999-6162595 GCF_001890085.2 Hipposideros armiger
AAAAAAAAAAAAAAGCTTCTTTTTTGGCATACCAGGATCTAGCTTCAAACTATTCCAGAAACACCATGTCCTGGTGAAAGAAAAGGTGTGCCAGGCCCTTGCCAGTTTGCAAAATCAGGCTATGGCTAATGGCTACTTAGCCATGTGACCCAAGAAAGCAAAAAAAAAATTCTCTCTAAACAGTTCCAAGTTAACCTAAGTGCTGTGGGGGTGAGTGTGGCACAGCCAGCCACAGAGAAATCACACTGCTCGCCCACAATTCGGATGTCTCAGAGGGAGGGGGAGAAAAGATGGTTAAAAAGTCGAGCTTACCTCTGTGGATGCATTGTTAACACTGTGTAATGTCAATACTTATAAAACATGGAGGACAGGCTCCTAGTTCTCACAGAAAAAGGGTTTGGCACTTCGGCTTGATGATCTGGCCGCCTAATAAGAGCTCATCCCCGATTGGCTGGCCCGGCAAATCGGAGTGTAAGACCGCCCGGGATTGGCTGAAACACTTCCTGAGCGATTATCTTTGTGAGGCTCTGGTGAGCAAGAGCCATCCTGTGCATAGAAAAAGACAGGCTAAGCTAGGCCTTTTGCAGCAAGAAAAACTTGGGAAAGGGGCCCCCACACGCACTTCTCCCACAGCCTGGCTAGATTTCCCTGTACGGGCAAACCAGTGCAGCCAGCCTGACCTGCCCCAGTACAGCCTGAGGCCTGGATCCAACTGGGAAGAGAGTTTTTGGGGTGAGCTGAAAGGGCTCACCCTCACCTGCCCCCACAGAAAGCGGCTCTTTGCTAGGAGGAAGGCTGGCCCGTTTGTAGAACCATCCAGTTGATGGTTCCCCCGGGAGGGTGGGGAGTGAAGCTGAGGACGGGGGAGCCTCGAGGGGAAAAGAGCCAAGGGGGGCAGGAAGAAGAAGCTTGAGGCAGGCCTTTTAGGAGCTGGGGGCAAACAGGACAGGCAAGCCCCCCCAAATCGCTAAAGAGCAGCCGTGGCTTTTCAGACAACAGAGGATTCGAGCTGCTTAGGGGAGGAGGGGAACAGAGTGGTCAAGATTGCATAGTCATTGTCAAAATGCCTCCTGCAAAAGCAGGCCAGAGAGCCATTTTCCCTGCAGAGAATACATCCTCTCACCCACCTCCTTCAGCCAGTACTCAAAGGAAAACCAAAATGGGTTCCTGCCTCCCTGCCAGGATGCCAGGGGGTGGGGGGGCCCCTCTCCGTCCTTACCCTAAGGAAAGCCAAGTGCACTCCTAGCAGGCCACATGCCTAGATCTACAAACTTCCCTTCCCCTCCCGGCCCCCTCCCCCCACTGCTGAGGCCTGCTAAACCTGTCAGTTAAACAAAAATCTGACTTCCGTATTAGTCTGCGATGCCTTCAGCTTCCTGCCTATTAACCCTCTCTCGGACTCTGGGCCTGGCTGGGAAAGACTAGGCCCCGAGATCGCAGAAAAGGCCTGTGGAAAAATACCAGCTGCAGCTCTCCCGGCAGATGCAGAGAGAGAGAGAGTGCGCCGCTGTCTCTCGCCTTCGCTTCCCAAGGAGGCGTGTACCTTCTGAATCCAGGGCACAGGCAGTGCCTCTCAGTCTGAGAAGCCATTTAAATCCAGAGGGAGAAAGAAAGATGTCAAACTCAACGAGGAAACAAGAACCCCCATTATTAGTCAGGCCTACACCCACTGCTTAGCCCTTCCTGTCACAATCATCCCTGTATGTATGTACTTGGGGAGCTGGGCCCTCGGTGGGCAGACAAATCCCATGAGCTTTAGAAGGATTCTTGCTTAAATGTTATTTCCACAGAGGACGGCTTCTTTTCGTCCCCTAAGGCAGATGGAACAGCGATTTCACACACAGCCCTACACTTGGCAGCCCCCCACACCCCCATCTCTGGCACTGCTCCCCAGTAAAATATTAACTAGTTTTTCAGAACGGCTTATAATTCCACCCATTTCAATAGTATTAGGAGGTCTCTCTGCCTGTTTCCTCCCAAAAGCTGCCTTTGTAGTTGGTTTGTACCGAGAAACAAAGGCAAATCCAAAAGGATCTCCAAATATCCATAGTTGATTTTGCGTTCTTTTTTTTTTTTTTAAGACCAAGTGCTTAATTAAGATTTTTTTTAAACAGCAAGCTGGAACAACAGAAGCTAAATAAACACCATTCTTGAGAAGCTGGAGAAAGCTTCCAGAGGTGAGGTAGCCATATGCCAGGAGGTAAAAAAAAAACTATGGCCCAATAAAGTCTCCCCTCTCCCCCTAAAATTAGGACCCGTGGGCTTTCTTGTCCCACACCATTCGTTTGTTCCCACTAAGAAAACACGGAGTTGATGGCCTGCTCTCCCCCCACCCCACATGGACAACAGATGCCCACCCCCACCGCGTGTACATAAATTCTTCCTGGCTGGGAATCTTCTATCAAACAGGAACAAGCCAGGAATCCACATACATTGTACGGCAGGGGCTGGGCCCGGGCTGTATGCAAAGGGAGGGGGACCTTGTTGCTGTTGTATTTTAGGCTGAAGAGGCCAAGATGAAGAGAGGCCTCCACTGCCACCGCACCATCACTCAGGACAACAGGCCTGGGCCTCACCAGAAGGGAGGGGCCGCCTCTTCCTGTGGGTGGAAGCCTGTACAGGGGACAGGAGGGAGGCCTGAGATCATCAGACTGCTCTCCCTCCACCACCTCTCCCTCCACCACCATTCCCTCCACCACCATTCCATAAGGAATTCTGTTTGTCTCCCGGGCGCTGCTTTTGGGGGGGGACAAACATGAACTGTGAGTTTGTGACGGAACTTGCATGCAGCTAACTTCACGACCCAATGAGGAAATGAATATGCCATGGTGCACGAGGTGGATTTTAACCCGGGATTAAAGCTGGTTGCATAAACAGCTGCAGCATCCTCCCCCTCCCTCCCGCCCTCTCTCTGATCACTTGATCACTTGAAATGTTTTCTGGGGCAAAGAGCAGGAAGCTGCAAGCTTATTCTGGCAGCTCTGCTCTGTTTGAGGAATGCTGTTGGCATTCGGGTAGGTCTGAGGTTATCTGGAAAACAGAAATTCGGCTGGGGACAGAGACAAAAGGTATGGTCTCTGCAGATGGAATCCTGGGAGGAACACGGATCGAAAAGGAAGCTGAGAGCAGGCCCACTACAGGCCACTCCTGGGCTTGATGGAATGTGACTGATAAGAGGGAATAAAGAAGCCCAATGTTGCTGGCCTCAATCTAAAGGTCATTCAGTGGCCCTTCTCAAAACTAACCCCTGCACAGAATAGTCTCACTACCTCACACTCACCGTGAACCAGGCACTGTGCTAAATCAGCACTTTGCCCAGACTGACTTCATCGGGAGATAGGGAGCATTGTTAGGGATCTGGAACTGAGCCCAGAGAGGGGAAGTGAGCTGTCCAAGGTCACACAGCTGGCAAGTGCCAGAGACCAGACTTCCAAACCAGTTATGACTCCATGTCATTAAACCCTGTACCTTCCCTTGCCTCTAAAGGAGAAAAAAGAGAAGCGTGATCTGTGTTTTCCTTTTAAGAGGTCGATCCCTTTGAGAAAGAGTTTTAAGTCCTGAATGGTGGAGCTGGGAGAATTTGTAATTAGACTCATTCCAAGGCCCAGAGAAGGATCTTCTCTCCCTACAAACCTCCCCCAAGATGTCAGGGGGAAACTGTCTCTAAAATCATGGTTTTTTTTAATATTCCTTGAAATCTGTGGTGCTCAACCAGGGGTGGTTCTGCCCCCCAGGGGGATATGTGGCAATGTCTGAAGACCTTTGGGTTGTCACAATGTGGGGGAAAGGTGCTACTTGGCATCTAGTGGGTGGAGACCTGGGAGCGTGCTAAACATCCTCCAGTGCACAGCACAGACACACATACACATACCCCACAACAGGGAATTATTTGACCCAAACCGTCCCTTTGTGCCAACATAGGGAAACCTTGGCTCAAATGAACAGGAAGGGGAGAAAAAAAAAAAAACCCAACCACTGTGCCTCTGGATAGAAAATCCGGCACAGGCCTAAACAGGCGGGTTCCCTGGTGATATTAATAAGCGATGAGCTAATAATAAAAATAGATTAAAACATGTCTCTCTTAATATTCTCAGGGGACGGAGAAAATTGGGGGACAGAAGGAGGCTGAAAGAAGCCAGGCAGAAAGTCTCAGTGATAAAGCAGGTCTCCAAGGAGAGGAAGGGCTGGCCCCAGCTCCCTTCCCCAGGCACCTTAACAAGCCGAGGCCAGCCTCGCCGAAGTGGCTCTCTGCTCCCGTTGGCCTGCAGCCAGGAGAGCAGCAGCGGGCAGGGCCTCGGCAAGCTGCGTCCCGAGATAGCCTGTTCGGCTGCCTATGAAAATAAGCATACTTGGAGTTATCTGCCTGAAGCTAACAGCAGGCCTCTCGGTCCGTTATGTGAAATGGACAGGATTGAGGCAGGGAAGTGTTTTAAATATCTTGTTTTGTTCCTTTTTGGCCAATTGGAACGGAGGCCAACTGCAGGTGACAGAAGGGCTCACCTTCAGAGCACACGCAGTCATGTTCCAGCCACAAAGAGGCGTGAGGACTCCCCACCTGGAAGATGTGTCCTCTGGAAGGTCTTCTTTTCTTTTTCTTTTTCTTTCTTTTTCACTTCTTTCTAGGAGGGACTGGCAGGACTAGGCAAATGGAGGGCAGTGGGGGATGGTACATGACCATCAGGCAGATGGGCCCCGGTGTGGGTGGGGAGATGTAGGAGGTGCAAGGAAGAAAATGAAAATCAAAAGGAAGATGATTCAAACTTCCCCTTCCTTGCTCTTTTTACTCCCTAGCTATTTATTACCATTATGGCAAAAAGAGCACATATGTATTCTCTCTGATTGTGTCTCTCTCCCACTACACCAGTGGCCACATCTGGAGGTATTTCTGGTTGTCACATCTGGAGGAAGTCGTTGCTACTAGAAAGTAGAGGCCAGGAATGCTGCTAAGCACTTGGCACAGCCTAGGACAGCCCCCCCACACCAGAGAAATAGCCAGCCCCAAATGTTATCGGTGCCAACGTTGAGAAGCTCTGCATGAGACTGAGAGCTTCAGCAAGGCAAAGAAAGAGCTTGCATGAAAACTTCACCATTGTGCTCTGGGCATCGAACACTGTGCCCGACATGTATTAAGAGTTCAATAAAACACTGTCCTTCACCTGGATGGTCGCAGTAGTCTCCTGCCTGAGCCTCCTGCTTCTGCCATTGTCAATGCTTGTGCACGTGTACACAGTCACACGTTCACACACACACACACACACACACACACACACACACACACACACACAGAGGCATCCAGTGATCCTTTTAAAACAAGTCAGATCTTATCCCTCTCCTCTGCTCAAAATCCATCAATAGCTCCCACCTCACTCAGAGTAAAAGCCCAAAGGTGGCAGTAGAAAAGCCAATTTAGTCCCCTGAAATGCAGTGGATTATTAGCTTGTGGATATTGAGAGTTTTGCCAGTTTTCGCATCTATTTGTAAATTCATGTCAGCGTGCCTCATATGTGCAGTACTCTGAATCCGCCTGTGAATCAGTCATAACATGCTACAAGTTAGATAAAAATCTCTGATGTGTTTACTTTATATTTGTATGTAGCTGTCTAAAGTAAATTATTTTTGAACAGTAATTTTATTTAAAGACAAAGAAGTCACCGCTGACCGCCAAGAATCAACTTCAACAAGCTCGTTAGCATTGGGTCCACTGTTCCTTGGACTCTTGCTAACATTTGCTGCTGGACACTTTGGAGTTTCCACAACACTCCCCGGCCCAGAGACTGCCAACTCTGCTCTGCTCTGTCCTTCCGGCCTAGGTCCTCCTCATCTGGGCTCTGGGGCCAGCAGCCTATTGGAGAAGGGCAGGGGGTCCGCTCCAAGTTTCCGCTCTTCCTACCTAGGGAACTTAAGCAAGTTATTTAACCTATTTGTGCCTCAGTTTCCTTGTCTATGAAGTGGGGATGTGAGGATTATTGAACACAGGCGCACAGCAGTGCTTGCTCAAGAAATGTTGGATTTTTTTTCTTTTCTTGCAACCTTTCCATGCAAGAGCTCCATCCACAGCAGATTCCAAAGCTAACGACCCAGGTCCAGCTTCTCCCCACAGCCCCAGATCTATGTATCTAACCCCTGGGCGGGCATTTTCTCACTGTTGATCTAGACAGTCCACAGAGATCTATGGAGTGAAGGCCCCCTCTCCCTCTAAGAGCCAGGCTTACTGTCTGTTGCTCCTGCTTTCAAGGGGCTGACGGCTGAGCAGAGGAAGTAATAAGCAATTTAAAAATACAGTAATAAAATATCAAACTGAGATCAATGCTATGAAGAAAAACAAAGCAGGGCGAGGGTATAGGGGAGTGATATGATGGGGGGGGGGTGCTGCTTTAGACAGGTGGGGGAAGGTTTTCCAATAAGGCTGTATGACATTTGAGCTAAAGGAGATGGAGCCTTCCAGGTGGCGGCAACAGCACATACAAAGGCCCTGAGGCAGGCTTGGGCTTGGTAGCTTGGGTGTCTCAGAGACACACAAAAAACAAGGCCAAATGTAGCCCCCAAAAAGGCCAGTGAATGCAAGGCAAAAGACCTGAGCATGGACATAGTCAGAAGCAAGCTCACTATTTCCTCCGCCATCTTTCCATTACTCAGATTCCCAATATTCCAGAATGTTCTTTACCGTTCCACAAACCCCCCCCACACACACACATCTAGTCCACTCAGTCTTTGATTCTACCCCAGGTGAGAGCCCCATGGAATGCTAATTGAGCACACATACACTCAGAACCAAAGCTAATGGGGACTATGTCTGCCACTGCCCAGCTGTGGAGGGCCAGGTAATTGCCACAACTCTCCACCGCTCTCCACCTACAAAATAGGAATACTACTTCCTATTGCATAAGGTTGTACTTACAGAGTAAATAAATTACTGGATTTGAAAACACCTACCATAAACAAAGCATTCAAAACAAATGTTGGCTACGATCACTTTCACTGCTGTTTTCAGAAAACCTTCAGCAATTCTCCACTAATTTAACACAACCCTAACCTCCGCCTCCAGTAAGGGGCCCCCAGTAAGGACCTCTTTATCTGACTCTATGCCTGACTTTCCCACCTCACCTCCGTCTATTTTTCCATGAAGCTGGACGGCTCACCTGTTCCCAAGTGTGACCCACCATGGTTTGCTCTCCCTCCCTGGATCCCTTGCTGGCATAACACCCACCCTTCAAGTCCCAGGTGCCACCTCATGTCCAGAGTATCTTTCCTGATTTCTCACCTGGGAGGTTCCTTGGCTCCTGACTTCTGCACCACCGGAGCACACAACCCCTGCCTAGGTGACTTCTCAGCGTGGGGGCACTACTTGGACCTCCGGGCAAGACAAACCCAACTTCTCAACTCCTTTAAACCAGCTCCTCCTTAGGGCTCCCATCCTGGTCCACAGAATCACCCTTCAGCTGGTGGCTTCAAACTTGCACCCTCAGCTCCCCACTTTAACTCACAGCCCTCACTCAAGCCATCAGCAAGCCTGGGGGACCTGCCCTCCATGTGTATTCTGAACATGGCTCTTCTGTTCATCAGCCCATCCCCTTCCATAGGCGCCCCTGCCCCTGCTCACCCAGAGAACTGCTACAGCCATCTCCCCAATGGTTCCCAGCCCTCCATCGTCCTTCACCTTAGAATCACCTGGGGATGTTACCTCCCAGGGGATCGCACGGGCAGTCAAGGCTAAAGATCCTCTTCTAACCCTCTCCACCTCCCCTCCTGCCCTCTCTGAGCTCTTCTCCACACAATCGCCAGAGGGCTCCTGCTAACAAGATGTCACCTGCCTGCTCAAAACCTTCTCGGGGCAGCACAATTCACAGTTGCCAAAAGGTGGAAATCACCCAGTTGTCCATCAAGGGATGAATGGATAAACAATAGGTGGTCTATCCACACCGTGGAATATTACTCGGTCATAAAAAGAAATGGAGTACTGAAATGTGCTACAACGTGGATGAACTTGAGAACATTATGCTAAGTGAAAGAAGCCAGGCACAAAAAGCGACATGTTGTATGAGTCTGTTTATACGAAATGTCCAGAATAGACAAATCCATAGAGAGAGACAGTAGACTGATGGTTGCTTGGAGTTGGCGGTGCGGGGGATAAGGAGTGAGTGCTGAATGGATATAGGGTTTTTCCTTTTGGGGTGACGAGAAAGTTCTGGAACTAGATAGTGATAGTTGCACACCATAGTGAATACTCTAAATGCCACTGGGTTGTACGCTTTTACATGGCTAAAATGGTCAGTTTTACATGAAGCGTATTTTATCACAATTTTTAGAAACCATCCACAGCCTTCTCACCTCACGTTGGGGAAAAATCCCAGTTCCTCCACAACGCCCTCCCCTCAACGCCTACCACTTCCCTCTTCCCCAGGCTCACTCCATGCCAGCCACCTCTGCCACCTTGCTGTTTTTCAATGCAACTTTTGTGTCTCTCTTTTGCCCTTGAAGCTTTTAGGTATTTGCACTTCCGCTCTCAACCCCCCCCCCCGCTGTGACAAACCCCAGAGTGTAAAATTGTGCCTTACAGATCATGGGTCCCCTCCCACAGCATCATGACTGCCATCGG
>NW_017731381.1:6162625-6204235 GCF_001890085.2 Hipposideros armiger
AGCCCTCGATTCTACATGGTTATATCCACTTTCTGGCATCGAGCCATGTCGTCGTAGCTTCCCTCATAAATCACATCCTTTCATTCCCCTGCTCAAAACCCTCCTATGATCTCCCATGACTTTAGAACCAGAACTGCAAACTACCGCCCACGGGCCAAACCCAGCCAACCACCTGTTCATGTCTGGCCTTCGAGCTCAAAATGGAAATGGTTGAGGGGAGAAAAACAAAAATAAAAATAATTTATGCCATGCATGAATCCTATGAAATTCAAATTTCTGTGTCCGTAGTAAAAGTATGATGGGAACACGGCCACAGGCATTCATTCATTTACTGTCTATGCCTGCTTTTGTCTACAATGGCAGGGCCAAGCGGTTGTCACAGAGACCATAAATGGCCGTCAGAACCTAAAATATTTACTATCTGGTCCTTCACAGAAAAGCTTTGCAACCCCCCTTTCAGAAGAATATCCTGTCGCTCTGAACATGGCCTGCAGAGGCCTGTGCAGGCTGCGCGCTCCCGTCTCATCTCCTCTCGCAGGACTCTCCCCGCAGCACCCTCTGTTCTAGCAGCATTGGCGTCCTTCCTCAAGCTAGTTCCCACCTCAGGCCCTATGCGCCCACAGTCTCCACCTGGAACAGGTTCATTCACGTGTGGCTCCTTTTCATGACTCAGGTCCCATCACAAATGCCACTCTTCCAAGAGGCCTTACTTGACCATCCAGCTGACGCCAACTTCCCAACCTTTTCTGGAATATCGCTCTGTTATTTCCTTCCTAGGACTCAGCACGACGTATAAGCATCTTATTTCTTTATTTGCTTACTTTTTGTCTGTGCACAAAGGCAGGGAGTTTGTATATCTGTTCACCAGTGTTCCCAGGGCCAGCACAGGCCTGGGGCATAGCAGTTGCTCAGTAAATATTTGCCCAATGAATGACATTTTTTTCTTTCTTTTTTTTTTTAACCAGCTGAGCCATCCTGCCACCTGTTGGCAGCTCAGCAGCAGCTCAGCTTGGGCACAGCAGTACTGGCCCATGTGGGAATCGAACCGGCCACCCTGTTGCTCAGATCTCGTGCTCTTAAGCTAACTCTTAACCAACTGAGCCACTCGGCCGGCCCTGACATTTTCTTCTTACATAAAGTAGTTTCTGTATAAGATCTCCACTGGATCAACGATGGCCCTAATATGGATTTTGTACCTTCTTGAGCAATTAGGTTGAACTGTATGAAGTTACAATTTGTACATGAATAAAATTTAAAAAAAGTGGAATAGTGGTAATTTCATCTATAGCGATATGTAGAAATAGAATCAACTAATCTTTTCCTTCAATTATTTACTGCACTAGAGCCACCATAACCTATTTTGGGGTCCTCAAAAGGTGCCAGTTGTCTCTTGCCAAACCCCTTATGGACCTCTGCACTTGCTCCTTCTGTTTCAGACCCAGGACCTAATGTCACCTCCTCCAGGAGGCCCCCTGGGATCATACTATGTCACCACAGTGGTTTCAGGTTTCATTTTCTTTCTAGCACTTGGCACATTCTCAGGTGAGGTGTTGTGTCTGCTTTTCAAGGTAGGAAACTCATATACACTGTTGCAACCCCAGAATCTAGAGTTAGGTCCAGCATTTGGGAGTCTCTCAATGTTTATTCATTTGAGTGAATGTAAATTCCTTGAACTTTGGTCCATGTTTTTTAAATAGGTTGCTTATTACTAGTCCAAAAAGAAGCTTCATAGGTACTTGCCAAATAACAGGAGTGGCTTCCATTGGCTTTAACCTTCCTTCTACAGCCGCCTGCCTCCATCTCCCTCCTTATCACAAGGTCAGCAGCAGTATCTTTCTTGCCCTTGTAAGAGCGGCTGCACTTACAGAAGCTTACCCAGGCCAGGCACTGTTCTGAGCACATTTTGCATGTTAATTAATCCTCCCTACAACTCGAGGAACCAAGTAGTAACTTAACTCTCATTTTACAGATGAGGAAACTGAGGTGCAGAGCGATTAAATCATTTACCCATCTGCAAAAGGAAGGCAATGATGCGAAAAATGAAGCCTAAGCCCTCTCAGCCTCTACAATTCTAAGAAACAAATATTACGGAGACAGGGAACCGTAATAGACAGGAAACATTCAAAGGAGACCAGGACCCAATGTAACAACAACAAAACCCACACCGAGACAAAAAGGAAATCCTAAACACAGGGCCATTTGATCAAAACTCAGCTCTCAGGTGCTCGCAGGCGACCAAACCTCGCCCCCTCCAGTATTTCCCATCCAATTCCGAAAGCCCCAAATCTGGACGTCACTCTGACCCCTCTCTCTCCCACCTCCCATCCCGGAATCCTCTGGGATTTACCTTCTGGCTGTCTTCCACTGTCGATTCCGGCTGCGTAGCACCATTCTGCAGGGTTGGTGACTTGCTCAGAGCCACCATTATCTGTTTATCTGGGCAGGAAGGGAACAGCCTCCCACCAGCCCCCAGGCCCCAGTCAGCTCCCATCCCCCACTCTCAGCAGCCAGAGGGATCTTTTGAAATTTCAATTTGGACCAGGACACACCCCACCCCCCAACCTCCACCTCAAAAACCCTTCAAAAGTTTCCCATTGTTCTCAGGCCACACTCAAACGCCTAACCAAGCCTTTGCGGGGGGGGGGGGGGGGGGGGGGGCTACAGGGTTCCCCTTCCCAAACTGGAGCTCGGGTCTCCAGACAGACCCTAGCCATCTTGGAAGGTTCTGAACCAGGCTGGCAGAGTTCCAATTCTGATGCTGCCATTCACTCCCTGCTGTGTGACCTTGTGCAAGTAACTTAACCTCTCTGGGCCTATAAAATGTGGAAAACAACACCTTCCAGAGTGTAGTCGGGATTAAACTAGCTCCTGAAGTAAAAGCGTGTAGTTGCAATGTCTGGCACCACTTAGCTATCACTGTTACCAGGTAATTTCTACTATCCTTCAAAACCCACCATAAAATTCATTTCTTCAGGGTAGCCTCCCTGGACCCACCTCCCAATAAGTCAGTTCTCCCTGTTATATGTTGTCCTCGTGGTGCTTATGGCAATCATCATTTAATACTTAATACATGTTTAGTAAAGGGGTATAAATTCCTATGACTGACTTCTTATTTAGTGTCTGTTTTGTCAATTCTGTATCTCCCTGGCACATAGTAGGTGCTCAAAAATAATTTGGTGAATGTTGAACAGGGAATGGCTGAATGAATCAACTAACCATGAGGATGCCTGAGTCCCCAAGTTTCAAAGTCAAATTAGGAAAGTTGCGTTTTAACGAGGCTGCAAAGAAACTGGAGCCCGCTGGAAGTCACCAGGTTCCAAACGGAAGCTACAGTCATTTGTATGTAAAGCAAACTGGGAGTGGCCCAGAGGAGCTGAGGTACAGACTGGGGCGAGTCAGACTAAAAACTATTTACTTGGAGCTGCTCACGAGGAGCAGCCGTTCAAAGGAGCACCTGAGGAGCTGACACCCGCCCAGGCAGAAGGGTGGGTTACCCTGGGGGCAGGAGGCTGCAGACAGTGCCTGAGTTTCGGGTCTTCCCATCCTTGCCCCTTCTCACTGTTCATACCCACTCCCCTAGCTCTCCAACCTCAGGGGCTCCAGGCCTCCACCTACCTGACATTAGAACCCCTGTAGGGTGGCTAGGTTTAGAAAAAAAAAAAAAATTACAGGATTTCCAGGTAAATTTGAATTTCAGATAAATAACAAACGATTTTTTTAGACTCAGTACATCCTATACTGAATCTGGCACCCCTAACGCTCTGGCTTCATCAAACTCGCCTGGGCAACGTCTTCTCTGTTACCTTTCTGTTTTGGAATCCTGAGCTTCCTAGGAAGAGTAACTCAAACTTTCTGACCCATTTCTGCCTCTGGGTAAGGGAGGTAACAGCACCAGTCACTTAGGGTGCGGTAAGGACTCCAAGAAAACGATCTACCCAGTTCTTAGTACTCAGTACAGATGCCATAAAAAAAAAACAAAAAAAAAAAAAACCACCAACAAAAAAACCCAATATGGTCATCCTTCTACTCCATTTTCCTAGATGCCATCTCCTGGGGACCTCTCCATAAACCCTTCTGAACTACGCAGCATGGATGGCTGAACCCATTTTACAGAGGAGGAAAACCCAGGCTAGCTATTCAATGGGAGGGCCAAGAAGCAAAGTGCCCTGTCTTTGCGATTCTCATCTCATGCTAAAGCTCTTCTTGAACCTAATCTGATGTGAATGTGCAATAAACTGTAACCCACAGGAGGGCAGGGGCTTGACTTCGGTTTTGATGTTGGTCGCCTAGGGCCTAGCACAGTGTTTTAATGGGCGCTCCATAAATATCTGTGGAATGAGTGAATACAAATCCACCAGTCTCCATGACAGAGTAAGAAAATTCTCTCTCTCTCTCTCTCTCTCTCTCTCTCTCTCTCTCTCTCCCTCTCCCTCTCTCCCTCTCTCCCTCTCTCCCTCTCTCTCTCTCTCTCTCTTTCCCTCTGCCCTTCCCCCCTTTTCCCCCAACATTCTGAACCCTGGTCTGTCTTCCTGCGCTTTCTCTCTATCCCCAACTATATGGGAAAGAAATTAGGTTTAAGTCAGATTTCTGGCTTTTCTCCCAAAATGCAGCAAAATAACAAAACGTGTCAAAAGGATAGACATATGGACCATGGGAAGCCAAAACAGCCACAGTGTTTGTTTTCTAGGTGGCAAGAAGGGACTTCAGAGAATTTGATTCAACACAGTTGCATTCAGCATTCATTAAGCACCTACCATACCCTCCCTCCCGTTTGCTGGAAAATCACCCTGAAATAATTAGGGGATAAATGAATTCCCGGGAGGAAAGGATTTTCTAGGGTATCTGAGGAGAGGTGTTGAATCCAACCCAGGGAACCCTTTGAGAATATGGAACCACCTGATGGACACACCAAGGAACTCTCTTTGCGAGGTGCCCACCAGGTAAACGGGCATCCGTGGTGACTGTTCTTAATTGCTCCCACCTGGACCCGAAGTCAGAGCCCTGGAGTGTGACTTAGGGAATTGTATTTCTCACCTATGTTTTCTCTACTTGGTGGGATGGCCATGGGGGTGATAAAGGAAGCCCGGGGTTTGAGACCAAGTTCATCAGGGTCCCTGCTATTTATAATCAACCGGAAGTGACTTGCAGCTGTTACCAGATTCACCGGGTTCTCACCTTTGGGGCACGTCCCCCACGACCAGTGCCAACCTGGTCATAGATCTCGACCTGACCACTGGACCTGTCTCCATGCACTTCCCCTAACAACGTGCTCATCTGAAAAGATCCTTCAGCTCGAAGCCTACTTCCTCAAAGAGGCCTTCCCCGCTTGCCTTATCTACAGAAGACACCCCAGCGGCACCAAGCAGTCACCCTCTGTGACGCTGCCCTGTTGTAGTGAGCATGTAACTATCAACAGTCACACCACATGCTGTTCTTTGTTGACGGGTTGGTCCCTTCGTTTCCCCCAACTAGGCCGTCAGCACCATGAAGACAGGATGCTGTCTGGCTAGTTCATTCTGCATCCCCAGCCCCCGAAGGCAGCTAGGCCTGCAGGAGGCACTGAGTCAGAGCCTGTTCAAAGAATGAATAATACTGGAGAACAAAACGACAGCAACTTGTCAGTTCCCCAGCACTGTTCCCATCCCCCCAATTCCCTAATAAAAATCTTAAAAAAAATAAAAAAAGAATGAATAATAACAACTCATATTAACTGCCAGCTAACTGGGGCCAGGCCTCCTGCCTCTTAGTTTTTTCCATATATTAAGTCATTGAATCATCACAGCATTGGGAGGGAGGTACCTTGCTTATGCCACTTTGCACTTGCTGTTCCCCTGTCTGGAATGCTCCGCCCCCCGCCCCACCCCCTCCCAAATCACAGGACTCACACCCTCTCTTCATTCAGGTCTCTGGTCAATTCAGAGAGGCCTTCCCTGACCCCCTCCCTAAAGCAGCACCCTGTAATTTCTTAGACCTGCTCTGAGGGTTAAACTGTCGTCGTCCCCCAAAGAGACTGAAGTCCTAACCCCCGAAGTAGCTCAGAATGTGGCCTTACTTGGAAATAGGGTCTTTACAGACGTAGTCAAGTTCACATAGGGTCACTGGGTGGACCCTAATCCAATATGAGATTTGGACACAGAGATAGACATCCACAGCCGGAAGATGATGTGAAGAGACACACAGGGAGG
Organism: Hipposideros armiger; assembly: GCF_001890085.2. Taxonomy (NCBI): domain Eukaryota; kingdom Metazoa; phylum Chordata; class Mammalia; order Chiroptera; family Hipposideridae; genus Hipposideros; species Hipposideros armiger. The sequence goes on from NW_017731381.1 coordinate 6,168,811, forward strand.
GCTTGTGAAGTCAGAGGATTAGAGTGAGGCATCTCCAAACCAAGCGACGCCAGAGATCACCCACAAACTACCAGAAGCCCGAAGAGGTGAGGACGAGATTCCCCCGCTGGTTTCAGAGGAGCGTGTACCTGCCCACACCTTGATTTTGGACTTCTAGCCTCCAGAACTGCGAGACACTCAGTCTTGTTGTTTTAAGCTGCCCGGGCTGCGGTCCTAGGAAACCAACATACCTGTTTTATTTTTCTTCCTTGCTCTCATCACCATCTGCCATTGCATATATTTTTTCGTCTGCTTACTCCCAGCGCCCACGCTGGAATGCAAGTGTCTCAAGGCCAAGGCCTCCCCTCACACACCTGTCACAAGGCCTGGTATTTGTTCCTTCAAGAACTATTTATTGAGTGCCTACTATGTGCCAGGTTGTGCTGTAAGTGCTGGGGATGCCGCTGTGAATGCAACAGATAAAAACCCTCAGCTTTTTGAGGCTTATGTTCTATTAAGAAGAGACAGATAATAAACCCCCAAATGGTGACGAGTGCTGTGGAGAACAATATAGCAGGAAAGGAACTGGGGAGGCTGGGGTGGGCAGCAGTGATAAAATCAGGGTGGACAGTGGCTGTGATTAGGAGGTGACAGTTGAGCCGAGACTTGAAAATGATGAGGGAGGAGGCATGGGGATGTCTGGAGAGAGCATGACAGGTAGGACAGTGGTTCCCAACCTGGGCGATTTTTGCCCCCAGGGTTCATTTGGCAATTTCTGGAGAGATGGAGGTGCTGCTGGCAGCTAAGTAAAGCCCAGGAATGCTGCTGACCATCCTACAATGCACAGGACGAACCCCACAACAGAGAATTAATCAGTCCCAAATGTCCATAACAGGAGGCTGAGAGGCCTGAAGGTAGATGGGAGGGGAGCCCCCACCTCCCCCACCACCTCCCCCGCCCCCTGAGAGCCACCTGCGTGTGCTGGGTGTTGGAGGTATAGCAGGAGCTCACCGGCTGGCAGGTTTGGAGCCAGGAGAGGAAATAGTGGTGGGTGAGGTCAGAGGCACCAAGGAAAGAGGAACAGGAAGACCTATTAAAGAGCTTGGTTTTTCCTCTAAATGAAACAGGAAATCACTGCTCAGGAGGGAAGAGACACATACTGACATGTTCTAAAAGGTTAGCTCTGGCTATGGGGTTGAAAATAGACCGAAGCGGGTAGAGCAGAAGTAGGGAGACCAGCAGGGAGGCTGTTGGAATATTCCAGGCCTGAGGTGAAGATGGCTCAAACCAGGGTGGAGACTGGATGTGGAGAGAAGGGACAAGTTTCGGGTCTCCATGGAAAGTCCAGCTGACAGGGTTTGTGTGGGGTGGGAGAGGCATGGATGACGTCAAGGATTTTTGGCCTGAGCGCTGGGAGGACAGAGTTTGGTGCCAGCTGAGGTGGGGACAGCCGTGGGAAGGGCAGGAGGGTAGGATGTGTGAGGGGATGAGGAGCAACTGGTCATCCAAGTAGATGGGTGTCAAGGGTGCAGCTGGGTGATCTAGTGCAGGGAGGACGTTAGGGCTGGAATTATAAACACAGGAGGCGTCAGCACCTGGATGGTATTTGAAGCCATGATACAGGATAAGATCACCTAGAACTGGGAGTTCCAGGAACAAGAGACAGGTCCCTGAGGCTTCCCACAGTTAGAACATTTGGCTGCGAGAGTGAACCAACAAAGATGCCAAGACATTTCCAGTGAGGTGGGAGGAGAACCAGGACAGGGGTATCCTAGAACCCGAGGGAAGAAAGTGTTAGAAAAAGGAAGGGGTGACTTCATCAAATGCTCCTGACCAGTCAAATTAGACAAGGTCTGAGAATTGACCACTGGACATAGCAACATGGTGGTTATGGGTGACTGGCACGCCAAAGCCCTTGATAAATCTTTGTTGATGGCATGTCTCAGATGACCTCAAAAGATTGCCACTTCAAACCACAGGATAGGAGTAGAGAAAGAAATACGAGTTCAAGCCTGGCTCGGGTATTTTCTGACTGTGTGACCTTGGACAAGTTCCTGCTCACCCCAATTATGCCCCAGCATTCTCGGGGTAGATGACATGACCTCTGAGCCCGGTAAACTGTGAAGTGCCTGACAGGGGCCAGGGATTGTTGCCGACTGAGCATTATGTAAAGACACCTCCACTGAAATCAACTCTCAAGGTCGCTCAGCTTTTGCTGACATCACTCAGCAGAGAACAGATTGAGAATTCTCAGCCTTTCAAGAATGGTGCATCCTGTTAGTATGCGGTCCCAAACCTTACCGCTTCCTGATAAAGATGTAATGCACATATTATATTAATTAAAAAGTTATTTTCAATAGGAAATGCATGCACATGGTAAAGAATTCAAATATAGAAATGTATGCAGAGAAATACCATTTCCCTCCCATCCCTGACCCTTTGATGATCCCAGAAGCAATTCCTGTAGCCAGTTAGAAGAAAGCTCCTGTGCACACGGAACACAATACATTCCCGTCCTCCTTGTACTGGCACAAGTAGTGGCATGGCACCGACACTGCTTTCTGCTCCTTGCTTTTTGCACTCATCCGTCTGTCTGGGAGCATTGTTCCCTATAAATCCACATAGGCTTGTTTTATTCTTTTCAAATGGTTGTGGAGTAGTATCCACCTTATCACACTTTATTTAACCATCTCCTATTGATGGACATTTGGGTTGTTTCCAGTTTTTGGCTATTCCTGACGATGCAACAATAAATATCCTTATTCGTCTGTCTCGGGCAAGGTTATCCATAGGAAAAATTCCTAGAAGTGGAATGGCTGGGTCAGTGGGCCTTGGGACATTTAAGCTTTGGTACAAATATATGCAAGAGTCTGTGCGTATTAAAAAATGTCATGTTAAGGCCAGCCGAGTGGTGCGTTGGTTAAGAGTTGGCTTGGGACACCAGCTCTGAGCAGTAGGGCCCCGGTTCAGATCCCACATGAAGGTCAGTGACGCTGCGCCCTCTATAGTTAAAATGATGAACAACAGCTCAACCTGGAACTGGGCTGCCATGAGTTGCCAGCGATGGTGTAGGCTGCAGCCCCTGCTGCAGTGGGCTGCAGTGGGCTGCCGTGAGCTACTGGGAGTGGCTGGCAGCCAGCATGAGTGGCCAGCAGCCTGCATGAGCAGCCGGCAGCCTGCATGAGCTGCCCTGAGCCCCCGTGAGCGGCCGCCCAATGGCCAGCGAGTGACTGCCTCACCCAGGAAGAGCGCAATGATAATACCAGCATGGGCCAGTGAAGTGACATCCTCCACAACTAGACTAAAGAACAAAAGGACAGCAACTTGTCGGCACCCCTTTCCAAATTCCCCAATGCTGTTCCCCTCCCCCAGTTCCCCAATAAAATCTTTTGAAAAAATTTAAAAAATAAAAAACCAAAAATGTCATGTTATTGCCACATTGCCGATGTGCACGTGGATGTGAGAAGGGACATGAAGGCAAACTTTTAGGAGCTTCATTTTGCGTGTGATGGGGTGGGGGAGATTTGGGGTGACTTAATCTCTGAGACCTGAGATCACTGGGTACCCCCAGAAGAAGTCTCCAGCCTACAGCTGGACAGTCTAAGGAACAGATGCTCATCATCCTGACAAAGCTGGGGCTGGCCTGCTGGGAAGGGAGCAGGAGGGACTGGGTTTAACCATTCATTAGCAGAACAGATATTTAGCAAACCAAACTGTATTAGCCCAGTGTTCGGCCCCTAGGTCATGCAAAGAGATATTCCTCAAAAAACCTGGAGTCTAGGGAGTGACTGGTTAGCTCAGTTGGTAAGAGCACGGTGCTGATAATACCAAGGTTGCTGGTTCGATCCCCGCATGGGCCACTGTGAGCCGCACCCTCCTTAAAAGAGCCAACTATGCCATTGTAGCATGAAAGCAATGTGTAACCAATGGCCGTGGTTGTTCCCCAATAAAAACAAACAAACAAACAAGCAAAAAACTTGGGAGTCTAATGGAAGGAGATGGAGTCAGATCTCAATACAAGAATTAAATTACAAAGCTAGAGAACAATAAGGATGCCAGTATGCTGGGGAGCAGACAGAGAATACTATGTTTTGACAAGCTATTGGGTGAGGTAGGATGTCCAAGCTTACAGTAATAAGTAACATTTGTTCTACTCTCCAGTAGCACCAAGCACTGGGCAGAATGCTGTCATCTCATATAAATGCTAGAACAATCCCCTAAAATTGGTGCGATTGTTGTCTCCACCTAGAGACGGGGAAACAGGCTCAGAGAGGCTCATCCAGCGTCACCCAGCAAGTAAATGGCAGCATCAGGACGGGAAGGCGGTTCTTTGGGATACCAAAGACCACTTGAAATTAAAATAGCTTACTTTTCAAGGTTAATAAGTTGCTTGCCCAGGCTCACTTCAAGACCCTCGCTTTGTTGTGCCCACCAGTCCAAAGCTACAGGTCAAACTCTGTCCGGTCTAACCAGTTCTCTGTGTTGCAAGACCTGTCTTGATAGCACCCTGTCTTTTTTTTTTTTTTTTTTAAAGATTTTTTATTGGGTAATTGGGGGGATGGGAACAGTGATGGGGAATTGGGGGAAGGGGAACAGACAAGTTGCTGTCGTTTTGTTCTTCAATCTAGTTGTGGAGGACGCTGCTTCACTGGCCCAAGTTGGCACCATCATTGCGCTCTTCCCTGGCGAGGCAGATCAGTCGCCAGCTTCTGGACGGCCGCTCACTGCGGCTGCTGGCCGCTCACGCTTGCTGCTGGCCGCTCACGCTTGCTGCTGGCCTCTCACGCTGGCTGCTGGCTGCTGGCTACATACAGTAGCCCATGGCAACCCACTGCCACAGGGACTGCAGCCTACGCCGTCGCCAGCGACTCACGGCAGCCCAGCTCCAGGTTGAGCTGTTGTTCAGCATCTTAGCTGTGGAGGGCAGTGTCACTGGCCCTCATATGTGGGATCCGAACCGGGGCCCTCTGGCATTCCAAGCGAGTTCTTAACCATCGCGCCACTCGGCCGGCCCGATAGCACCCTGTCTTGATAGACCTGTCTTAAAGACCCTAAAACCCTGTAAAGTATCCTCCACCGACTTTCCCCTTCTGAGACACTACTGACTCTCGTAACACACTTCTGCTTGGACAAGTTTTTTTCTGGTGGTGGTTGCTTTCAGGAGTCAAAAGTTGACACTGGAGTCTTTTTTACAGCAATCTCACTTTTATCCTAATGAATCCACTGCCTGATAGAGAAAGAAACTTATATGGGCAAGTCAATGCTAATGTCAACCTGCTGAGCATAAATCATATACTGTGAGCTCCAGATGAAGCAGTTGTCAAGAGGTCAACTGTATGCAAAATGTGCATCTCTAATTGATAGACTCACACTTACTATAAAGAGTGAGCTGGGGGCCGGCCGGGTGGCTCAGTTGGTTAAGAGCTCGCTCAAGAGTTTGAGCTCTGAGCAACAGCGGTTCGATTCCCAGTCCGAGCTGAGCTGCCACTGAGCTGCCAACAGGTGGCAGGATGGCTCAGCTAAAAAAAAAAGAGTGAACTGGGGTGACCAGGTCCTTCCGGTTTGCACAGGATTGTCCCAGTTTTAAAACTGAAAACCCTGCATCCCAAGAACCCCTAGGTCTCAGGCAAACTGGGACAGTTGGTCTCCCTCAAAAAGGGCTGCCCTGGGTGAGGCACCCAACTGGGACCAGGGCTGATCCGGGGACCAGTGGGGACAAGTGTCCGTCACTTCCTCAGGCTCAAGTGGGATGGTGGACAGACTCAGCTGCACAATTTTAATTAGTGAAGAATATACTGAATATCCCCAGAAGGATGCACAAGAAATGGGCCCCTGAGGTTGCTTCTGGGGATGAGAGCCTGGGTCATGGGCTGCAGGGGAAGAAAGAGGCTATTAATTGCTTTTTGGATCTCTTGGATTTTGTCCTATGCTCACATAGTATCTATTTAAGAAAACACACCTATTTAGGAATAAAATGTTGACACACTTAGGTTTATTTGCAAAGTGTGCGGGTCAATGTGTTTGGGTCAATACAAGGTCTCAGAATGAGGATCCACTACCTTGCCTCTCAACCAGCATGTGGATTCTTCCAGCTCATCTGCTTTTTCTGACCTGAGGCTCTACATTTCTGGAGTGTAGACATCGCCCATGGGGTCCCTTTGTTTGCTTCATAGCCCTCCTGGAGCTCACATCCAGGTACTTAATAAACTGTTCCTCTATTTGTTCACTGATTCTGGCTTCAGTAGGGTGTGGACTTTGAAAAAGTTAGCCCAGGGGGCCCGGAATTTAAATTTCTTCCAGTGGCTCCACTACAAGCCCACTGTAAATTGCTTATTAGTTATTCTCTCACCTCCCTGGCATGCTTTTGTATTTTTATGCATTAATTCGTTCTTGCTTAAGGGGAAGAACATTTCTGTTGCTATAACAAAATGGAGGCTTTTCAACAAGCCTGCCTGCTCCCTGCCTGCCCCTCCTTCATTCTGCAGAGTGGGTTCTATCCCAGCAACTTAGAAGGCAGCCTCGGATACAGGGCTGAGACTAGGGAAAGGCCAGCGAGGCCCAGGGCCCCACATTTAAGGAGGCGCTTGCCTTCAGGCACCCACTCTGCACTCACAGGACCCTGAGCGTGAGGGCCTCCTTAAATGCTGGCTTCTGGGTGTCTCCTTGCCCCACCTCAGCCCAGCCCAGCTTTCCAGTCTAGGGCTGAAGAGTCCTGGCTCTGTGACTGACCTGGAGATGGCCAGGCCCTATGACATTTAATGTCCCAGACATTTAATGTCTTCAGCTATGAAGTGGGCATCTTGGTGAGCGTTAGGTGAGATGACGCTCCTGAAAGGATTTGCACTTGTGCTCTTCACACGGCAAACGCTTAACTGTTTGCTGCCCCTTATTAGCATTTCTTCCCAGGGCCAAGCACCGCCCCCCCCGCCCCGCCCCGCCCCTGCCAGGTACTTCCTGTAGCTTTTCTAGTTTCATCCTCGCAGTCGGAAGAGAATCCTGTGTAGCAATTCTGGTTCTACAGATAAGGAAACCAGGCTCGGAACCCAAAGATCTCCCACCTCAGCACTTCCCCCACTACCCAAACACTGGGGGCTTGATTATAAACAGCAAGATGGTGCTTCCAGGCTGGTGGTTTTCAATCCTCACTGGGCAAACAGTATCACTTGAGGAGTTTTTAAAAGCACAGATGTTTCCAGAGATTCTGGATTAATTGGTCTGGGGAGAGGACCAGGTATTGATACAGTTTTGAAAGAGCCCAAGCTGATTCTAATGTGCAGCCAGGATTGAGAACCACTGTTTTGGAGCACTGAAAGCTTTAAAGCAGCTCTAAAGAGAACTCAGAAGGGGAGTTTCTGAATTTCAGCCACTAATGAGACACGCGCACGCCCGCGCGCGCGCGCACAGCAGCTCCAGGTTGCAGCTTTGCAGTCAGAAAGACTTTTTCTTTTTCATTTCACAATTCAAACACCTCTCTAAGCTGACTTGAGCGCATTCCTCAGAATCACCTACAGGGTGTGTTAAACACTGATTGAGGGAATCACCAGGAGCTTAATCAAAAGGTTGAGTGGGGCTGCGAATTTGCATTTCTAGCAAGTTTCCAGGTGCTGCTGCTGGTCCAGCGAACACACTTTGAGAACCACTGCTCTGAGCTGATTATTATAATTAACTCCTGATCAGTTTCCCCATATCCCTTCGCAGATAAATCCTTGGTGTCTGTAAGGTAACGGTAGGGGCCCATTATTGTCACTATTTTATGGTTGAGATACTGAGGCTTCCAAAAGTTAAGTGACTTGTCCAGGGTCACACAGCCAGAAAGTTGTCGAAGTCTGGATTGGAACACTGGTCTACCTAACTAAAGGCAGGAGGGAACTTGTGCAATCAAATCCTTTTTGGGCATCAAAACAAGCGCTCCCATCACCTGCAAATACACGCCGGACACGCTAAGACTATATAGACAAAAAAAAAAAAAAAAAAAAAGCCTTTTCACCTCCCACTCGAACTTGAACTTCTTGCAGAGGTCTTGGTTAAACTTAGTGGAGGAATGGCGCCCCCTCGTGGCTGTTTTGAGATCCGCGTTCCGCTACCCTGGCTGGGAGCTCTGCTTTTGAGTCATCCGCATTCTTCGGTCCCATTACTAACATGGAAAATATTATTCAGTCCATTCCATCCTCAGAAAGAACTCGGGGTGTTGAAAGGGGGTGGGGACTTCAGAGCTGAGGAATGTAAAGGAAGGGCGGTGACTGGGCCCTGGGGAGCTCAGGGGGCTGGAGTAAAAGGGTAGAGATGGTGAATGCAAGCTGAGAACAATCCGGACTTTGACTTTTTGACCTTCCCAAAGACTCCTGCTGAGGAATTTCCAGGACTAAACTTCAGAGGCTTCTTGTTATAAAAGTGCCCCGTGTTCCCTGAATGCCAGTGCCCGCTTCGTATCTGGTTCATTTTTCCATTTAACAGATACGTTTTTTGTTTTTTTTTTGAAAGCCTACTATGTGCCAGCCTATTCCAGGTGCTGGGGATACAGAAATAAACAAAACAGACTGAATCCCTTCCTTGATGAATGAATGACTGACTGACTGAATGACTGAATGAATGAAACACATGGAGAAAAATAAGGAAGGAGGTCTCCAGACCTCACTGAGAAGATGACATTTAAACAAAAACTTGAGAGAAGAGAAAGAGAGAAGCAGTTGTCTGGAGGAAGAATGTTTCGGGAACAGAGACTGGTAAGAGCAAAGGCCCTGGGGCAGGGAGGGGTGTCCATGTCTGACACATTTGAGGACTTGGACTAGGTTCCATTTAAAAAAAAAAAAGTTGCAGAAAAGGAGTTTATTAGAAGAAAAAAAAATACATTTCAAAGAAACAGAAGCAAGCCCCAACAGCGGTAGAGAATGGCTCAAGGGCCATTATTAGAAAAGAAAGTACACTCCAAAGAGTTTGGAGCAGGCCCAAGCAGAGGCAAGGCTCAAAACGCTCAAAAAAGGCCTGGACTAGGTTCTTGATAATAGAGTGGGACATGTATTTTTTTTTTTTTATTGTCCAGGATCCACTCGTCTGTTATGAATGGAATAGTTTTCACTATGTTGACTCACTTTCGAAAACTTAAATACTTATTTCAGCCTCATCAGGGTGGGTTGAGGAGAGAACAGGAGGTGAGAAAGGGGAGATAGCAGCTATCAACAAGCCTCTGAGAAATTTTACTGAAAAAGGGAGCAGGGAAATGGGGCAGTCCCTGGGAATGACATCCGGGGAGGGGTCGGGAGGATAAGAAATAGTAAGACTCATGTGTATGCTGACCTCTGGTAGCTCCAGGATTTGGGTCCTGGGTTCTGGCCTCTTTCTGGATGATCTTGTTCAGTCAGTGCCAAGATTTTCAATGGTATCTCAATGCCGATGACGTCCCCATTTATGTCTCCTGGGCCCTAAACATGTCCAAATCTACAGACTGGTACCTCCCGCCATGATCAATGTTCCAAAACAGAATTCCTGACCAGCAAAATCTGCCCCCTTCCCTGTGGCTTTGATAAACACACAAGCGAGGGATGGTCCTTGTTTTCTTTTTACCTCCCGCTCCACATCCAGGAGTTGCCAGTCCTGTGGGCTCCAGCTCCCATCTTCTCTACCACCCCACCATCTCTTGGTTTCCCTGCCTTCACCCTTGCCCCCACTGCAATCAGTTTCCCACCCAGCAGTCAGGTAGATCTGGAAAAGCAAATCCAATCAGGCCAGACCGCGACTAAAATTCTCTATTGGTTTTCCACAACAACCAGAATAAAACCCAAATGCTTTCATGGCCTCCAAGATCTTCCATGATCTTAACCTGCCTGGCCTCTGGTTTCATCTCATACATTCTCTACCTCCTTCATTATATTCCAACCAGTCTGGCTTCGCCTTGAGTTTCTCAGACAAAGGTTCCGTTCCGAGGGAATTTTGCTTGAGATATTCTCCTCCAATATCTTAAAGGGCCAGCTCGTGCTCACCCTTCATTCTCAGCTTAAATGTCTAAAGTGGCCTCCCAGCTGGATGCTTTTGTGCCAACATGGTCTCCATGCCCACCGTGCCCCACAAGCCACAATCAGCCTTCACTACGCACACAGTGACTTCACGAACTTCACTAATGCTCATTCGTTCCTGCCACCCGGGTCCAGGACTAGCCCCTGGTCCTGGCTCTTCCTTTTCCTTTGAGTCAGTAAGCTACCCCACAGGCTACCAATAAATTCTTTTTTTGGCCTAATTTAGGCAGAGGTGGTTTCCATCGCTTGCAACTAAAGAACCCTTAACGATGACAGCCTCTATTATTAGGGTACCAAGAGAATTTGCGGAGCTGTGCCTGAAAAATGCTTGCGGCCAAACAAATAAGAATAATCATGATGATAAGTGAGGAGAGAATAATCATGATAGTAGTAAATTCATAACACTTATCGAGCACTGTATTAGTTAGCATGTAGGTTCTATAGCTGCTCAAAGACCAAAAAAGAACAGTAGATTAAACAAGAGAGATTTTTATTTCTCTAGTAGTCTGGGTAGAAGGAGTCAAGGGCTGTTTGGGTGGCTCTGTGTTATCTGGCTGGGTCCTGGGGTCCTTGTATCTTGTCGCTCAAAATCCTCACCATGTGGCATCCACCTTATGGACCAACATGGCTGCTTCAGCTCCCAAGTGGGAAGAGAGAGAGAGGGTGCGGTGCTCCTTTCCTTCTAAGGCCTTGATCCTGGAGTTGCTCCCATCCCATTGGCCAGAACCTGCATGTGGCCACGCCTTGCTGCAAGGAAAGCTGGGAAATATAATCTTCAATTGGGCAGCTGTGTTCGTCCTTCTCGTCACATCCACAAGGTTAACGCTATCCTGATTAAAAACAGTGTAAGCATACATTTGACATGTACACAAATAGTCTTGTGTTACAGAGTTCATTCGGTTTCTTTGTTCGCTCTGTTTTTAAATCCACTCATGTGTCTGTGAATACCTAGTCCATTTCTTTTAACTGCTTCCCCATGCTCTGTGCATCCACCACGTTTTACCAATGCCGTCTCCTAACAACGGGCTCCCATCCCTGCCGCCACATCGCAGTGTGGGGACATCCACTGTGGACTGAATGAGAGTTCTGTGGGATCTACACCCAGGAGAGGAGATGTTGGGTCTTAGGGTATGTGGGTGGCAAGCACTGCCAGGTTGCTCCCCCGCAGAGCTGTCTCCTGCCTTTGTTCCCACTAGCACCCAGGGGGTTTCTATGGTCCCAAGAAAGCTATTTTATTCATCTTTGTCACACCTGTAGTTGGACGTCTATTGTTTTATTCATGGCCATACCCATTCTTCCAGTTTCTTTTCTTTTTTTAAGATTTTTTATTGGGGAATTGGGGGGATGGGAACAGCACTGGGGAATTGGGGGAAGGGGAACAGACAAGTTGCTGTCCTTTTGTTCTTCAGGCTAGTTGTGGAGGACGTTGCTTCACTGGCCCAAGCTGGCACCATCATTGCGCTCCTCCCGGGGGAGGCAGATCAGTTGCCAGGCTCACACTGGCTGCTGGCTACACACGGTAGGCCATGGCAACCCACTGCAGTAGGGGCTGCAGTCTACGCGAACGTCTGCGACTCATGGCAGCCCAGCTCCAGCTTGAGCTGTTGTTCAGCATCTTAGCTGTGGAGGGCAGTGTCACTGGCCCTCACATATGGGATCCGAACCGGGGCCCTCTGGCGTCCCAAGCCAGCTCTCAACCAACGCGCCACTCAGCCGGCCCCATTCTTCCTGTTTCTGATCACTGCACTGTGGTGTCATTTTGTGGGAATTACCTGACCCTGATTCTCAATCCATGTGATTCAGATGGGACTGACCATGCTCTTTCACATCCTGGTTTGACCACATGACCAAGCACTGGCCAATCAGCATCTTGCATCTCCTAATCAATCAAATGAAAGCACTTGACTCGAGCTGGGCCAAATTAGAGCCAACTCAGGACTTTTACTGGAACTGTTGGGGGGAAAAGCTCCCTCTTTCTGTGGGGATGGCTACGCTAGTAAGTCGAGCTGCTGGAGGTCATCATTGCTACTGTCTCAGGGGAGAAGCTGCTTGAGGGTGAAGCCTTTACAGAAGAAAGCACACCTGAGAAATGAAGACTACGTCTTGATGTGCCCCTGGAACCAACCATGCCTGAAGGTGGTGTGCACCGAAGCTTACATAAACAAATCAATTCCTTTTCTGTTGAAGCCCATTTGAATTGGGTTTAGGTTACTCACAGCCCAAAGAATTCAAACTCACAGCTCTTGCTCCACACATTCTTCTGCCAAGCATGCCGTAGGTCACAGGACAAATATTTGTTGAATGAATGAGTCCATGTGTGGGAATAAATGAGACATGGGAAATACGTGATGTATAAATAAATACCCCAATGAGCTCTTCAAGAGTTCAGATGAAGTGATACTTGTGGGAAGGCCCACGTGTAAGAAAATGGCTTTAAAAAAAAAAATTCCTTGGGCCGGCCGAGTGGCTCAGTTGGTTAAGAGCTTGCTCAAGAGTTTGAACTCTGAGCAACAGCGGATCGAGTCCAGCACGAGCTGAGCAGCCGCTGAGCTACCAACAGGTAGCAGGATGGCTCAGCTAAAAAAAAAAAAAAAATCCTTTTGCTAAATTCAAATTCTAAAGTTAAACAAGACACATGGAAGCTCATTCACTGGGGTTCCGCTTTGTTTCTTTTGCTCTCAGACAGTCAGGTAATCCTCATTAAAAGTGAAGGTAAGTTAAAACCCAGCCGCATTCGCCCCAGAGGGATAGAGACTAGACAAGCAGACACAAGACTTTCTCTTCTGCAGCTTTCCAGGGATGTTTTCCTCTGTGCTGATTTTTGTGAACAGTGCATTGATGGAGGTACTGAGAAATCCTGAGTGAGCACATCACCCATCTGACAATGATTTGAACTAAAAATAAAATTTGATTATTTTTTGAGGAGGGTCTTTGAATTTTATATTCATGAAAAAGGAATATGTGTATTTGATTTTTAAATGACCAAAGGTCAAGCAGAACAGAAAGGCACATGTGACAGGCCAGTGTTCTTTCCACATGTGACCCATGCCCCAGTTGCCTTCTCCAAGAGGCAGCCACATCACCAGTTTCTCTTGTCACGTCCCAGAGAATTGGATGTACAAGCTCTGCCAGTCAAGGTTTCATGATGGCAGGTAACAGAGACCTAGAATGGCTAACCTAAACTGCAAGGGGATTTACTGGAAGGCTATGGAAGTTTACAGAATCCCAGGAAGGATAAAAACTGGCAGGAAAAGATGGAGGCTAAGCCTGGAAAATTCTGTCTAGGTGAATATTGCTGCCACCACTGGGCACATCTTTAGCTGGACACTGCTCCTGCCTGAGCACGCAGCTGCTGATTCCGGACCACTGCGCGCAGGGTAAACCTACCCTTACCTTAGCATCACTGGCTCAAGAACTGAAACTCCTGGGCAGGACCATCTGATTGCCCAAGTCATGTGCCCACCTGGCCAGGTGGTGGAGAGAAAGGGCTCTTTATCTGTCACTTTGAGAACTCTTGCTAAATTTCCTCCTAAGAGATCATTTCAGTCAACGCTTCAAACAACAGTTGAGAAGAATCTATGTCACAAGGTGCCAAAAGAGCATAAAGTGTGAGATTTTGAACCGAGAGTGGATGACTTTTTGCACACTCTGCAGCAGTGTGGAAGAGGTTAAAAGCATCTAACAATGGTCAGTGGGGCTGTTTAAATCCCTATAGAATTCAGAGATCCCTTTATAGTTCTGGATAAGAGGAGAAGAAAGCCACCTGGATGATACCTGTGTAATTGGTCCCCCATGGCACTTAGGTGATCCTTTTGAACATCAGCCTCTGTGGTGTGGGGGACGGGTCTGGTTTGTTTTTATCTCTATTTTTAAGCCTTGAATTCCCAATTCATTAAAAAAGAAATCCTCAGGGTACCAACTCTCAAGGAGCCCATTAAGATTTGACTTTGGGGAATGGGCGTTTTGAATTGCCAAGCAAAATGAAATCATAAATATAATGATGGTATTGTGCTGTTGTGTCTATGTAGCATAAGAAATGAATCAGTTAGAAATGTGTGGGGCTACAAACAGTAGGAAGGTTGACTAAGAGTGGCTTACATTTTCTCTCAAAACAAGGAATCTGGAAGCAGCTTCTTGCTGTGGGCGGGTGAATTTATATGAGAGCCAGTTACTCTGCAATCTTGGCCTTTTTCTCATGCTGAAGCAAGATGGCTGCTGCAGCTCCATGCATCACAGCATGGTTCAAAGCAGGAAGAGGCAGGGGAAGGGCTGGAACAGGTTGTGTTTGTCCCTTTTATCAAAAAACAAACAGGGCTGGCTGAGTGGCGCGTTGTTTAAGCGTTGGCTTGGCGCCAGCTCTGAGCAGCAGGGCCCCACTTGGATCCCACATTAGGGCCAGTGATGCTATGCCCGCTACAGCTAAGATGGTGAACAACAGCTTGACCTGGAGCTGGGCTGCTGAGAGTCGCTGACGACGGCATTGGCTGCAGTGGGACTGGCCAGCAGTTGGCATGAGCTTTCCTGAGCCGCCGAGAGCTGCCATCCAATGGCTGGTGAGCTACTGCCTCACCCGGGAAGAGTGCAATGATCACAACACCAACATGAACCAGTGAAGCGACGTCCTCCACAACTAGACTGAAGAACAAAAGGACAGCAACTTGTCTGTTCCCCTCCCCCAATTCCCCAATAAAATCTTTAAAAAAAACACCAAACATATTCCTGGAAATCCAGCAGCACAGTTGGCAACTACAACTGCAAAGGAGCTTTCCAGCTTCTAAAAGAAGACACAAAAGAGAGTAAGAGGCTGGGCACAGTAGCTGGCTCAGCCGATGTACCTGCCACAAGAAACATCAGGAAAACCATAGTGTTGTGGACTGTGGAAATCTCTCATCCTTCCTTCAGCTCTTGCCTCTGAATGATGGATGCTGCACAATTTTTCATGTCTGTATACATCCATAAGAGACTTAATAGTAATTCACTATGTGAGCTATTAAGGATTATTAAAATGCAGTATTCATGAACTAAAATTAGCCAACTTATCTACGCCGTTGTTCTGCCAAGTCCATCTGGCTGCCACTCAATGCTTGATGGCCTTGTCTTTGCACAAATAGCTGAATTCCTACAATTTAAGGAAAAGACACTTTGCTTATCGATGTTATCTTGAATTAGTTATGCTTCTCAATAGCTGCTTCTATTTCCTCTATACAAAAAGATATTACACCCAATTATGGGTTGAACTGTGTCTTCTAAAAAGATATATTCAAGTCCTGACCTCTGTACCTGTAAATGTGGCCTTATTTAGAAATAGGATCTTTGCAGATGTAATTGGTTAAATTTAGGATGAGGTCCTATTGGATTACAGTGGGTCCTAATCCAATGACAGGTATCCTGATGAGAAAACAGACCCTTGTGCACTGTTGGTGGGACTGTAAAATGGTGCAGCCACTATGGAAAACAGTTTGGCAATTTATCAGAAAGTTAAACATAAAATTATCTTATGACTGAGCAATTCTACTCCTAGGTAGACACCCGAGAGAACTGAAAACATTTGTCCACACAAAATTTGTGTGTGAATGTTCATAGCAGCATTCTTCATAAGAGCCAAAAAGTGAAAACAACCCACATGTCCATCAAGTGATGAATGGATAAACAAAATGTGGTATATCCATCAATTAAATATTAACCAGTTATAAAAAAGAAAGGTGTATTGATGCATGCTTCACAGGCGAAACTTCAGACATTACGCTAAGTGAATGTCACAAAAGGCTATATATTGTATGATTCCATTTACACGAAATGTCCAGAATAGGTAAATCCATAGAGATAGAAAGCAGATTAATGGTTGGCAGGGGATGGGAGCAGGGGGAATAGGAAATGACTGCTAATGGGGATGGGGCTTCCTTTTTGGGTGATGGAAGTGTTTTAGTGCTAGGTAGAGGTGATGGTTACATAACATTGTGACTCTGCTAAATACCACTGATGGTTAATTTTATGTTATATGAATTTCACCTCAATCTAGAAGGAGGGGGAGGAGAAGAAGGAGGAGGGGAAAAAAAAAAGAGCCATAATAGTTATTGCTGGTGGCCATATGGAGGAAATCCTTATATATGTTAAGGCAGGGGACGGCAAACTGCGGCTCGCGAGCCACATGCGGCTCTTTGGCTACGTACATGTGGCTTTGAAGTAAAATTGAAAATGAAAATAAAACTATCATAGTTTCATTTATAAAAATTTTAAAGGATATATTATTCACATAATGGTGATTATGTAAAAATATATTTATGGCTCTCGAATAATTTTTAAATTGTTGTGAGGGACAGGATTGGCTCTTTCGTCTCAAAAGTTTGCTGACCCCTGTGTTAAGGCGTTTGGGCAATGTCTTTTAACATTTCTATGTGATATGTTCCATTCTTAGAAACCAGTATGTAAGGATATATGTGCAAGAAGATTTATGCAGTATTGTTTGTAGTGGCAAAAGTGGCAAACAAAGTAAATCTCCATCTGCAGGGAGGGGTGGAATAGATCATGGTATAGCCTACTGCACAATCATTAGAATGCTCTCTGCCAGGAGACTGGGAGGGATTTCCATGTAATACTGTTAAATGAGAAAAGCAGGGTGCAGAAAAGTGAGGATAAAATGACCCTATTTATATAAATTCCTGTGTATCCAGTGTGTGTGTGTATCTCCATATATATGCATTTGTATATCTGATTCCAAACGCATATGTGTATATGTATAGATATGAAATTACATAGACCTTGGAGAAAAAGTTGGAAGTATATAAACTAGAGATGAGGAAGGAGGAGGAAAAGGAGAAAAAGGGGATGGAGAAGCCAACCAGAAAAAAGGAACAGAAAACCAAAAAGATTTCACTAGAAAAAGGAACCCCCTCCCAATATATAAGATATGGCCACCTTTGTGATTTTATGGAAAATTATATACATGTGCATATACATGTATAAAAACTTTAAGGGTAGAGAGGAGAAATTGGAGGAAGGTGGTAAAAAGGCACTAACTTCCAGTTATAAGATAAATAAGTACTAGGCATGTGATGTCCAACACGATGACCATCGCTAACACTGCTATCTGATACACAGGAAAGTTTTTAAGAGGGTAAATCCTATGACTTCTCATTACAAGGAGGAAAATTTTTTCCCTTTTTTTCTTTTTCTTTTTATTGTCTCTCTATTTGAAGATGTGTTAGCTGAACCTACTTTGGTAATTATTTCACAATGTATGTAAATTAAACCATTACATTACATGCCTTAAGCTTATACAGTGATGTATGTCAATTATGTCTCAATAAAACTGGAAAAATAAACTTTAAATCATAAACTTACTTTTAATGCATTATAACCAATTAAACAGAACTTAATACAAAATTTAAATTACTGTTTCTTTGGTTTCATTGTTATCAGTTACGCTGTGGTGCCTTCTTTATGTTCCGTGTAAAGATGCCTATTTGCATGAACAGTATTTCATGAACAGTATTTCATGCAACAGTATTGCATGAAAATTATTTCATAATTTTCCACTTATCTGGCATTAGAATATGTATTCATTATATTAATTATTTAATCACATGAATTTATATGGGGGATTCTGGATATAATTTAGGGGAGATTCTGAATAATTCACACTTGACTCATAAGTGCTTATAGCACCCCGTCCCCAAAGAAAAGAGCATTCAGTCTTTGCCTGCTCAGCAATGAGGCCTCCAACATAGGCTTTTGCCTACTAGTTTCCCTGGACTTTTGTGATACTGTGAATAAACTCGGAGACAGATGGAGAGGGAGCTATGGGGTAGATGTCTGTATTTTTACCTTCTGAGCATTCCTTTTGGAGGACGCTCCTGTACTCATAGCCATTGCCTGGTTCCTTCAGTCCACATCTGGTTCCCTCAGTTCCTGGTGTGAACATATGCCCCAGGCCTAGCCAATCAGAGGACGCCATTCATCTGGATTTTTTATTTCAGTTCTACAAATCATCAATTTTATCTCTAATTTGTTTCCCTGTAGCCAGTTTGAGTTTGATTGGTTCATGGTTCTGAGAAAGAGTCCTAAGGGAAGAGAAGAAAGGAGGAAGGACTAAGACCTAGTCTAGTAGTTTTCAAACCTGGCTGCATAGTACCAAAGTCTGCCTGTCTCAGCCACAGGTTCTGACTTAATTGGCCTGCGGTGTTGCATGGGCATCCAGATTTTTCTAAACTCCCAAGATAATTCTAATGTGCAGCCTAAGTTGAGAATCACTGATCCGGGTCAGGAGCTTCTTAAACTTTAGTGTGCATAAAGAACACCTGAGCCCTACTTCAGAGCTTCCCCTTGAGTAGATCTGGGTGGGGCCCCCAAATTTACATTTCTAACAAGCTCCCAGATAACCTAACACTGCTGGTCCATGGACCACACTTTAAGAACCTCTCATCTAAAGGGCTGGAGGGTGGGAGGAGAACAGCATAGGCCAGGGTGTGAATGAGGGGCTTAGCAAGACAGACATTAGAGCATGTGAGGGGTGTGGCTAAGAAAGGACATGGACTTTTAATTGGTATTGCTGTGAATTTCTTTTAGTGTTCTTGAGAGATGTGAGGGGGAAATGTAGTTCCTTTCTAGTTACTTTTGGCTGTTGAACTGTGTTTCTTGAGTGTGACACCCCACCAAGGCTAAATCTACATGGGTCTCTGAGTTCATGAGCATTACAGTTGCCCAGTTACTGTCTATTTTTGTCACTATTTATTTTGCCATTAGAAAATGGATGCAGGTGAAGGTATGGGCAATGGAGATTTTGCCCCATAGAGTGCGTCGGAGTGTAGAGAGTTAGCTCCTGTGTAAATGAGGAGGTAGAGGGATCTTGTGGGGCCAAGAAAATGATCTATCCCACAGAAACAATGTTAATTGATTCAACATGTCACCAAGTATTGTTTTGAGTTGTTTGTGGTACATTAGCTCTTCATCTGTGTTCCCGTTGTCTCTCCAGATTAATGGTGTATCGATCACGGGCAGGAGTCTTGGGTTTTATTTTTTCTCCTTTGTTCTTTCTTTCATTAAACATTGCCTCAACATTTACTATGTGCCAAACCCTGTTTGAGGCTCTAAGGATACAAAGACCAAGTACTATGGCAGAGACAGCTGGTATGATCATTAATACCCTTCTTTCCTTCTTTCTTTAATAATAGAACTCATGAGTTTTAGCTGGCACATGGTTGTCCAGTTGATAACTACATTTCTGAGCCTCCTTTGGATCTAAGTGTTCATGTGACTAAGTTCTGAGATGTTCGTGTGTGTTTATGCGAGCAGAAATGATGCATGCTCCTTCCAGGTCATTCCATTAAAAGGAATGGACATATTCTCTCCTTGCCCTTTCTCCCACCTTTTCCCATTGTCTGGGATACAGATGTGATGGCGGAAGCTAGAGCAACGACCTTGGGCCCAGAGATTGAAGATGTGTGTTGAGGTTGCCATTGCTTCTACTCTAGAACCACCTGAATCTGGATTGCTATGAGCTGTGATCAAGCAATACACGTATGGTGAATGTTTACATTAAAAAAAATTATTATAGTAAAAGACACATTGCCACTAATCCCCCTCAAAACACTCCCCCTTGCTTCTAACACACTTATCCCATCGTTCTTGCCACTTTCTGAAGCAGTTCTGGAAGTCCTCTTTCCTGAATGTCTTTAGTTGCACTGTCATGGCTGCCTCGATGTCCTGAATCGACTTAAAATGTTTACCTTCCATGGTCATTTTGACTTTGGGGAAGAGCCAGAAGTCACACAGCGCCACATCCGGTGAATAAGGTGAATGAGGACACACCGTAATGTTTTTCTTTGACAGAAATTGACATATCCTAGAAGCGATGTGTGACATGGAGTGTTGTCATGATGGAGGATGATTTACAGTACACTTTAAAACACACTTTCTCTCATCCGTAGCTGACACCTGACTAACAGCACTGAACAAGTTGAACCTTGTCACGCACTGTTACTAAGGTTCGACGCGCCATATTGAAGATCCCTGCCTTTCCGTTGGATGGCACTTGACAGCAGCATTCACTGTAATTTTTTATCACAACGGGAAAGGCTGTGTGTCACACATCGCTTCTGGTATGGCAATTTCTGTCAAATAAAGACATTATGGTGTGTTCTCATCCACCTTATTCATCGTATCTGGCATTGTGCAACTTCTGGCTCTTCCCCAAAGTCAACATGATCATGAAAGGTAAACATTTTAAGTTGATTCAGGACATTGAGACAGCCGCAACAGCTCAACTAAAGACACTCAGGAAAGAGGCCTTCCAGAACTGCTTCAGAACAAGAATGATGGGATAAGTGTGTTCGAAGCAAGGGGAAGTATTTTGAGGGGGATTAATTGCAATGTGTCTTTTTACTATTGGGTTGTCTGAAAAGTCATGACGCATTTTTTTCTGTTTTTCGTTGCAAAAATGCATCATGACTTTTCCGACAACCCAATATAATAAGTTTTTTTAAATTTAAACACTCACTGTATTTTTTGATCACATGCTGTAAGTAAAAGAAATGAACTTGATTTGAGCCAAAAAGAGATAGTTACAAAAAAAAAAGTGACAAATGCTGAAATGGAAATAATCCCATGGTATTGTGAGAATATAAATTAGGGCTTGCTCTGCATAGGCTGGGATGTTGATTGATGGAAGGCTTATTAAAGAAGATCCCTGAAAAGGATCCCCACAGATGGAAATTGGAGTAGGGTTGGACACTTGAATCAATTAGGATTCTTTGGCTAACAACAACTAAATCCAGCAAGGACTATCTTTAAGGAGTCATTCAGTTAGTCAACAGACATTAACCAATCACCTACAATGTTCCTGGCACTGTTCTAGGTGCTGGTGATATGACAATGATTAGAACAGGCAAAAAATGAAAAATCAAAACAAAACTCTGCTCTCATGGATTGTATGATCTAGTGGGAGAGATTTATTATCCACAAAACAAGAAATCCAGAGATAGTGGGGTCCTGGGCTGGTGGATACAGCAGATCAGCACTGTCTTCAAGGACCCATATTCTTTCCATCTTTTCCCCCTGCAATCCTCAGTGTGTAGACTTTGTCCTCAGTCTTGTAACCTCATAGTTGCAGAACGGCTGCCACTGCTCCAGGCATCACACTGCAGATACATTAACCCAGTGGAGTAGAAGAACAGAGACTGTTTCCGCCCATGCAGCTCTTTTTTTTTCCCCCTAGAAGGAAAACATTCTGAGAAGTCCTCAGCAGACTTCAAGTTGCATTTTCTGGAATTGTATCACATTCCTGATAAAATCACTGACTATGGGAAGAAAACAACCATGAGTGGCTTAAGTGAGTGGTTCTCAAACTTTTAAAAATTATTAATGACCACCAAAGAGCTTTGGTTTATGTGGCTATAGTGACTGACATTTGCTGTATCTGATATTTGTTGAACTGAAAAATTTAAATATATATATTCATTAATTCATTTAAAATCACCCTTTGCATGTTAACATAAATAACAATTTTTATGAAAAATAGCTATCTTTTCCAAAGTGAAAAAAATAGTGAAAAGTGTGGCACTTGTTTTACTTATTTCTTCATCTCTTTAATGTCTGGCTTAAGAGAAGAAGCTGAGTTCTAATTTCTGCTTCTACATTCAATCCATTGTGATGTGTTGTTTTGCCCAAAATATGTGAAGAAATTCTGGCCACATGCAGATATATTGTTGCAAAAAGGAGGGTCTCATAGACCCCCTGGAAGTGTCTCAGGGATCCTCAGGGGTTGTTGGGCTACACTTTGAAAACCACTGGTTTACATCAATCCAAACTCTCTCCCTGGGCAATGAAGGGGTTTAGCCCCCACTCCTAACTCTACGCAGCTCAATTTCCCTATAAACCCATGGCGGCTTCCATTCCTGAACAAAATCACAGTTTTCTTAGTAAGGAGAAAGAGGGGCGTGGTTATTGGGTAGGCAACCCACAGTGTTTGCCACAAATTGCTCTATTGTGGTGGTTTTCAAACTGACTGTACCCCACAGAAAGAAGTACATCTTACATACACTGCACACATGCCACAGAAATAAGTTTTATAAAACAATACTTAGCCTTATGGCATATAATGCACTCTGATATTTTCTATTCCTTCTATTCTCTTCTGTTTCATTTAAAAAAAAAAGTGCTGGCCATAACCCATTAAAGTTGTTTCATGACTCACTAGTGGGTCATAATCGTCACTGTGAAAAATACTGCTCTCTAAGGACTTGTTGATTGATTGGATAGAGGGGTAGGACCGAGGTATTTAAGAGAAGGGAGTTCAATAAGAATGGTCTCAAAAGTTGGCCTGGGAAATTCCCTGAGATGCTCGTGTTAACCCTGCGTTTTTCCTTATTGCTTGAATTAATTCCTTTATGTTTAACAGGGGGAAGTAGGCTCAACTCAAATTGTCTTAGGTTTAAAAAAAAAAAAAGGAATTTATTGAGTCAGAATTTGAAAAGCCCAGGAGTTTCACAAGCTTCAGCCACAGCTGGAACCGGCTGCTCAAATGATGGATATCTGTCTGTCTTTACCTACAAACTGATGCCCTTCATGTTGGCATCAATCTCAGGCAATAGTGGCTGCCTGAAACTCCCCAACTTCAAAAACCACAGAGAAAGGAACACTGCGTTTTCCCAGTAGTTCTTGAAAAATGTCCTAGTGAAGGCAGTCGAATGGCTCAGTTGGTTAAGAGCGCGAGCTCTGAGCAACAGTGTTGCCGGTTCGATTCCCACATGGACCAGTGAGCTGCGCCCGAGCTGAGCTGCCGCTGAGCTACCAACAGGTGGTGGGATGGCTCAGCTGGTGAGAACATGGGCTCCTAACAACAAGGTTGCTGGTTCAACTCCCGCATGGGATGGTGGGCTATGCCCCCCTGCAACTAAGACTGAACACGGCACCTTGAGCTAAGCTGCCATGAGCTGCCAAAGGGCAGCCAGATGGCGACTGGACTTGGAGCTGAGCTAGCTGCACCCTCCACAACTAAGAATGAAGGACAACAACTTGGCTGTTTCCCTTCCCCAATTCCCAAATAAAATCTTGAAAAACAAAAAAAATGTCCTAGTGAGTGCTGATGTTCATTGGCCAAGCCTGGGTTGGCCATAGAAGCCTGGGTCATGTGTCGCCTTAGGAAGGGGATGTTGAGATCATCCTCACCTGAACCACATGGCATGAGACTGGATAGGAAGTGGCTCCCTAATGGAGAATTGAGGAAGGGGAGAGGATTATGAGCAGACAAACCCAGTATATGTTCATTACGCCAAATTCCATGAAGAAAGGGACGGTGTTGGATCTTGAGCACCGTTATATTCCCAGAGACTTGTACAGATGAGGCCCAGAGAAGACATGTTGTATGAATAAGGCCTATTTTGTTTATATGGTAGAATACCCTGGGCCAATTTGCATGTCTCAAAAGGTAAAAGAAGCAAGGATAAATAAATAGATCAATGGAAAAGAATAGAGAGGCCAGTTTAGACTGACACATATATGACCTACTTATTTTCAACAAAGGTACCAGGGCAATTCAGTGCAGAAAAAATTTTTATTTTTCAACAAATGTTGCTGGATATTCATACTAAAAAAAGATGAACTTGACTCCTACCTCACATCATACATGAAAAATATTCAAGATAGATTGTAGGCCTAAACATAAAAGCTAAAATTTTAAGCTCCTAGAAGAAAATATAGGACCCACTTAGAATGGGCAAGGTTTTCTTAAACAGGACACCATAAGCGCTAACCATAAAAGGAAAAATTTATAAATTGAACTTTCTCAAAATTAAGAAAGTTCTGCTCTTTAAAATTCACTGTTAAGAAAATGAAATGCCCACTGAATTTTATACTTTAAGTGGTTAAAATGGTGAGTTTTATGTTATGTGAATTTTATGCCAATAAAAATTTTTTATAAGCATCATATTGCTTGATTGCAAAACTTTAGGATTTTCAAGTACATACATTGTTGTCAAGACAACTAGGAAACAAAATAGAAATGAATCACTTAAAAACAAGAAAGAAAATGAAAAGGCAAGCCACAGGCTTAGCGAAAATATTCATAATAACCTCATATCTGACAATGGAATTGTATTTAGAATATATATATAAAGAACTCTTGCAGTTCAATAACACAAACAGAAATAGCCCAACGAAAAAAATAGGATGAAAGGTTTGAACAGACACTTCATGGAAAAAGATTTATGAATGTCCAATAAGCCCATGAAAAGATACTCAACATCATTAGTCATCAGAGAAAAGTAAACTAAAACCAAAAGTAAACACCATTGCATACCTATTAGAATGACATTTTTAAAAAAGGACAGTACTAGGTGGTGTCAGTGATACAAAACAGCTGGAACTCTCATTCATTGCTGGCAGGAATGCAAAATGGTGCAGCCACTTTGGAAAAGGCTTGGCACTTTCTTATAAAGTTAAACACACAGTTATCATATGACTCAACAATCCTACCTGAATAGTCTCTATTTTGATTGTGATGGCGCTTACATGACTATATACACTTGTCAAAATACACAGAACTGGGGCCAGCCTAGTGACTCAGTTGGTTAAGAGCACGAGCTCTGAGCAACAGGTTCAATTCCCATATGGGCCAGTGAGCTGCGCCTGAGCTGCTGCTGAGCTGCCAATAGGTGGCAAGATGGCTCAGCTGGTGAGAGCATGTGCTCCTAACAACAAGGCTGCTGGTTCGACTCCTGCATGGGATGGTGGGCTGTGCCCACCCGCAACTAAGATTGAACATGGCACCTTGAGCTGAGCTGCCCTGAGCTGTCAACAGGCAGCCAGATGGTTCAGGGGTTAGAATGTGTACTCTTAGCAACAAGGTTTCCGATTTGACTCCTACATGGGATAGTGGGCTATGCCTACCTGCAACTTGAACATGGCACCTTGAGCTGAGGAGCTGGGAGCTGCCGATAGGCAGCTGGATGACAACTGAACTTGGAGCTGAGCTAGCTGCGCCCTCCACAACTAAGATTGAAGGACAACTTGGCTGTTCCCCTTTCGCAATTCCCCAATAAAAAAAAAAATACACAGAACTAAAAGGAGGAGTTTTACTCTATGTAAGCCTGATTAAAACAAACAAATAAAAAACAACTGGCAATAACAAGTAACAGTGAGGATGTGAAACAACTAGAATTCTCCTATATTGTTGGGAGGGTATATAAGGATACACCCATTTTGGTGATTTCTTACTAGAGTTAAACGTACATATAACATACAACACAGCAATTCCACTCCTAAGGATGTACCCAAGATAAATGAGTGCAGATGCCCACTCAGGCTTGTACAACAATATTTATAGCAACTCTTTTCATCATAGCCCCAAACTGGAAACAACCCAAATGTCCATCAGTTGGTGAATGGATAAACAAATTGTGGTATGTTGACTTTATTCTGTTCACTTCTGTATTCTTTGTATGTAGAATAGTTGCCTGCCGGACACACAGTAGGGTGCTTAATAAGATTATTTTGTGATGGCTGTTGATTCAAAAATTTGAATAGACAGCATGTATAATAATATCATGTCAATATTTTCCTCTGTAGAACGACCATGTTATTGGGCCAATAGAAATAGAAATGAAACTTCCTTTTTGGTCCTTCCATTAAGTGCCCTGATCCCAGGGTTCCAGTAACATTCCGTTTGTCCCAAAGTGTGGTGGCGCCTTTCTACCAATGGTGTGTTGGAGCTGGCATTGGCATGGACCAGCTTACAGAAACTGATTGTACATGTATTTTCCCAACTCCATGCTCAGTGACTTCATGTTGGTAGCCTGAATTTTGTTTTTTTTTGTTTTTTTTTTGTCATAAAGAAAATATTTATTTAAAAGCATGTAATGGTAACCTCTATCGTCTATCATAAACACATTTTCAAAATGAGAAGAATGTATGACACGCAGCATATCAAATTAGTCAAACTGACCATACCCCCAAATCCACAACTTTTAGAACTAAAATATAATAAATAAATATAAGCAATGGTGTTATCCTTGGAGGAAATTTTAGGTAGCTTGAAGTTAGCCATGTAGGAATATTTACACCCCGCAACTGGAAAACTCGACAAATCAAGGTTTCTTTCCAAGAGCCAGTCTAGAGCATTTATCAGCACGTCATTGTTTACTGGTGTCGCTATTCCCTGGCTGCCTCTCTGTCTCCTGTTGGCTTTTCAAATCTTCCATCACCTGTGTAACCAATTCTATGCACCAAATTCCCACTGTGAGTATTCATTCTGCCTTCATTAACAAGACACTAAACTTGTTGACAGAAGAGATACATTTTGTTTCCCTTTTGCTTTTAGAACATTCTAGATCTTTAATAATATAATCCGTGTGAAAAAACAAAATCTACTTTCTACTTTATGACATTTTTGATAGAGCCTGTTGACTTCATGTTGTAATTTCTTGTTTTGATGTCTTCCTGGGCCTGCTGCCCATAGGTTATGCATTCTTAGGTTAATTCCACCATCTCTTGCATACCAAGACTTCTGCTTGTTTTGGTTTTACTTTCATTTTCCTGGCATACATCTTGAATGCATTTTTGTTAGAATCATGCTTGTCTGATATGGAAATATAGGTCTAAAGCACTTTTTGCTCAAAAATTTTAGCTCCATCTTCTGAAGGATTTCCTTGCCCTGATATTCCCAAACGCTAAGGTGGTCTTTGACCATATTTATTTTATTTTTCAGCATATTTATGGATATAAAAATGTTTTCCAGTGACCTTACATTTTTAATTTCCAAGAACCATTTCTTGTTCTCTGATTGCTTCTTTTTCATTACAGACTGTTCTTGTTCTAAGGTGCCCTCTTTAAATAAAGTTGGAGATGATATATATCTATAGACAAAATATGTCAACAAAAAAAGGGGAGGGGGTTGCACAAATAACATTGCAACAACAATAACCAAGGCAATAACCATCTTTCAGGCATGCCGTGCTGGTGAGGCTGGAGGGAAACAGACACTGGGTACATTGCTAGTGCAAAATGATACAACTTTTATGGGGATAATTTACCAATATGTGTCAAAAGTACACAGGCATTTTTCCTTTGACCAAGCAATTCCACTTTCAGATTATTTATATTTCAGGTACACCGGCACACATACAAAAGAGAGCACAAAGTTTTTCATTACTGCATTATTGGTCATTGTGAGAGTGGAAACAACCAAAGTTTCCATCCATAAAAATGACATAGCCACACATGGAATGGTATGTAGTGATAAGGAATAAGGACACGCTATTTTTACTGACAGGGAATGATCTCCAGGATATATTGTTAGATGAGAACAGCAAGGTGCAGAAAACATTCATACCGGATGCCACCATTTGCTTAAAGAAATACAGGAAGTAGGCATAAGAAACCGAAGTGTTTACCAGTGGGAGGGAGAGAGGGAGGAACTGGGTGGACAGGGATGGGTGGAAGTCAGTTGTCTCAATGTATTCCTTTTTATATCATTTTTATTTTTGAACCTTATGAGTGCATTTTCTTTTTTTTTCTTCTTTTTAAAAAATTTTATTAGGGAATTGGGGAAAGGAACATTGTGTTTTTCCAGGACCCACCAGCTGTAAGTCAAGTTGTTGTCTCCTAATCCCAGTTGTGGAGGGCGCAGCTCAGCTCCAAGTCCAGTCGCTGTCCCCAATCCAGCTGCAGGGGGCAGGGAGGGGGGACGCAACCATCCCATGTGGGAGTTGAACCGGCAACCCTGTTGCTCAGAGCGTGCTCTCCAACCAACTGAGCCACCCGGCCACCCCTGCATTTTCTATTAAAAAAGTAACTAGCAAAAATTATTTGCAACGGTATGGATGGACCTAGAGAACATCATGCAAAGTGAAATAAGTCAGCCAGAGAAAGAGAAATGCCATATGATCTCACTTATATGTGGAATCTAAAAAACTGAATAAATGAGAAATGTCAACAGAAATAGTCTCAGAGACATAGAGGAAAAACTGATGGTTGCTAGATGGGAGCGGGGGATAAGAGAGAGGGGAAGGAATGAGACAACATAAATTGGTAACTACAATATTGCCTCAGGGATATGAAAGACAGTTTGGAGAGTATAATTAATAATGCTGTAAATATTTTTTTTTAAAGATTTTATTGGGGAATCGGGGGAGTGGGAACAGACAAGTTGCTATCTTTTTATTTTTCAGTCTAGTTGTGGAGGAGGTTGCTTCACTGGCCCATGTTGGTATTGCACTCTTCCCGGATGAGGTAGCTGCTCGCCGACCATTGGATGGCAGCTCACACCATCTGCCCGCCACTCATGCCAGCTGCCAGGCACTCATGATAGCTCACGGCAGCCCACTGCAGCAGGAGCTGCAGCCTATGCCATCGCCGGTGACCCATGGCAGCTCAGCTCCAGGTTGAGCTGTTGTTCACCATCTTACCTGTAGAGGGCGCAGCATCACTGGCCCTCATGTGGAATCTGAACCGGGGTCCTGCTGCTCAGAGCTGGCGTCCCAAGCCAACTCTTAAACAAAGCGCCATTCAGTCGGCTCTGTAAATGTGTTTTAGGGTGTCAGATGGACTCATGTATCGTTAGGGAGACCACTTCATGGACGGTGTAGAGGCCTGACCACTGCACTGTACATCTGAAGCTGCCGTTGAATAATATTTTTTGTTTGTTTGTTTTTAGCTGAACCATCCTGCCACCTGTTGGCAGCTCAGCAGCAGCTCAGCTCGAGCAGTGAATCGAACCAGCAACTCTGTTGCTCAGAGTTCACACTCTTGAGCGAGCTCTTAACCAACTGAGCCACTTGGCTGGCCTTGTTGAATAATATTGTATGTCAACTAAGATTTGATATATATGTGGTCATGGGATGTGGAGTACAGTGCAGGGAGTAGAGTCGATGGAATTGTGATAGATGTGTATGATATCGGGGGAGGGGGCAGTTTTTTTGGGGAGGGGGGTGGTTACTTTGCGAGGGATGAAAAGTATAACTATTGTATTGTTTTGTACACATTAAACTAATAAAAAAAATGATCAAATAGAAAAAAAAAATTTAAAGCCAAAATATATTGAGCAATTATTATGTGCCAGGCTCTATGCTCAGAGCTTTTCATATACCATCTCATTTAAACCTCACAATGAGAAGCAGGAGTAAAATCCCCAATTTACAGAGGAGACTGATGCTCAGAGAAATTAAGTTCCGCTGGTTAACTGTGACTCTGTGATTTGAACATGGGTATGTCTATCTTGAGATGTTTGCTCTTAACCACTAGGCTAACCACAGCAGTTAACATTTAACAACACCCACAGTCCACCTCCCTATTGTATATTTTATTTCCATTTTTCTGTGTCCCCACCCTGTCTCTGCCCAAATGAAGACGTAGCTGCTGTGTAGTTGTCACCGTAGGGTGGATTTGATTTCATATTTTATAGGTGTTATTTCTAACCATAGCAAAGAGAGCAGAGGAGTGGAGAGGGGTGGAATTTGCACTCAAAAGCTTGTCATTTGCACCAGGAAAGAGAACTGCAGTGACGGTCAATCAGAATTTTCTGTCATCTTTACCACAGCGATTAGTTCAGGAGCCCATGACCAAGATCAAGCCTATCAGAGCCACTGAGAGTCAGTCCTGGGTTTTGCTGGAACATTAGCATTGATTTTTCCTTTGCAGAGGTTACCGAGCTAATTATAAAGCTGGAGCTCCAAGGGACCCACAAGAGGAGAAAGAAAGCCTCCCTGAGTATGAAGGCAAAACAGAGGAAATCAGGTCCAAGAATCTGCCCAAGACAGATTCCTAATGACATTGTCTGAGCTCCTGGGTCCAGCTGCACTTGAACTCAGCCCTTCACCTGACTACCCAAGGTTAGGCCAAAACTCTCTTTATGTTTAAGCCAGTTTGAACTGGTTTTCTGTTATTTGCAACTAAAGGAGTCCTCAACAAATATGCCTTTATGTTCCTTGGATATCCAATTTACGTCTTAAAGCTGTGTGAGAAGGGAGAGTGTGTTAATGAAGTGTGGAAAAGGAGTCTTTTTACTTAAAAAAGAACTAGACACAGATGAATAAATCGGAAGTTACTTTGCATAAACTATATATCAGGTTCAGGATATAGAGTCATGAGCAAGACCAAATAGTGCCATGCTTATTTGGGGAGGGAATCAATTTTTCTGAATTTCAGTCTTCTCATCTGTAAAATGGGTATAAACACAGTGCCAGATTCTCAATGTTGTTATATTAAATATTCCTATCTTGTTATGAACTACTTTTTGCTGTAGATGGGAGTTGAGGAGAATTCCATGTGGCCAAGAATCTTTGTAGATTTAGATTCCCTTCCTGTAAACTGGAGCTTTCTTCATTTAATACTTATCGATCACCTGCTATATATCTGTCAACCTGGAGAAAAGGAGGCTCAGGTTCAAATCCCAGCTCTGCCACTGCTTAGTCGTGGTCAAATGGCTTAACCCTCTGAGACGTAGGTTCAGTAAAGGGAGATAAGACCTACTTTAAAGTATAAATGAAAGGTGAGAAAAATAAGTACAAGAAAAATTAAAAACATAAGAAGGTTCAAGAAGAGCATGATACACAAAAGAGAAACATGCAGTAGGTATTTCGTGGTTCTTTGTCCCACCTGCTCTCTCTTTGGAACACTGACCAGAACCGTACTTTGTGTTTGAGATTTTCCTCCTCTGTTACTTGGCTGAGTTGAACTTGTGCTGCTTCCTTTCTCCTTAAATATCCTTTCCTCTGGACAGGATGTTCCTGAAGGAGGCCCCGAGGCAGAAAGCTCTGCTAACTTTAGTTTGCTATTTTCAGCCTGAATTTCTTCCTGGGCAGATCAACCACAGACAGAGTATCCTCCCCAGGTTTGATGTTTCTTGCATGCTGCACCACAATTTTGTGGGACACGAAAAGCTTAATTTCACTAAGATCTGAGCCTTAAAACCAGGCATGCATTTGGGTTAGAGAGCCTCATCCCGTCTAAAAAACCCTGAACTACAGAAGATGGGGCATGATGCATGGGTTCCCTGCATTCCTTTTTTGATGCAGGTAGGAAAAGAAAAACCCCTTCTCAGAATCATCTCTTCAGGGGACTGAGAAGCTGGGGTATTTATTCATGGACTCCTGTATCCCATTGCTTGAGGATGACCCCTGGTAGCATCAAGTCCCTGGCACTTTTTCTGGGTTGCCTTGGAGCCTGTGCTGACTAAGATACCAGATTGGTGAGGTGGGAGGCTGAGAACATGCCAACACTGTCCACCAAATTTGTAGCTGACCTCAGAGGCAGGCCAAGGGGACTTGGGCGGGGCACCAAAAGCATCAGCTACAAAGAGAATATATTGGCTCATAGAACTGGGAGTACAGAGGAAATTCTGTTTTCAGGCAGTGTTGGATCAAGGACCTCAAATAATGCCAACAGGACTTGGGTTCTTACACTGTGTTGCCTTTTAGTTCTTACGCTGTGTTGGCTTTACTCTCTATAGGTGGCTCCTTGCAGCTCCAAGCTTAATCCTTCCTTTCCAGGAAGCCCAGTAGAACAGAATGCCTCTTTTCTAATACCTGAACTGATGCTCGTGGCCTGACTCCAGTTACATGTCCAGTGCTGCTCTATGGCTAGGAAGTTGTGGCCCTCCGATTAACCAGACCTGAGTCACTCAGTGCAGTGGTTTGCTGATAAATGTCTAACAACTGGCGTTTTGGGAACATAAAAGCTTTGATTTGCAGTGTTTGCCAATTTCTGTGGTGTAAATACTCCCACTCTGGCTAATTCAAGTTACCAAGGTGATGTCAACTGGTTTACACCATCGGCTCTTGTGTAAAATTTTTCATAGGTATTGACATAATTAGCTTCCAGCGGTTAAAATATTTGTTCTTTCTTTATTTAAAAAGTTACACATACTTGTTGTAAAAGTGTGTGAAGAAGAAGAAAGCCTACTCTATTGCAATCACTGTTATTGGTTTGGGGAAATCCTTCTAGTCAATACAATCAATGCACACACACACACACACACACACACACACACACACACAGAGTTCCTTCCTGTTTTTGTTTTTGTTTTTTTAAATAAGAATGGATCAGTTTATCTCTATGGCTGTTAGCTCTGAAATACTTTTGTATTATTCTGCCTTTTTTTTTTTTAAGATTTTACTGGGGAATTGGGGGAGGGGAAAAGAGAAGTTGCTGTCCTTTTTGTTCTTTAGTCTAGTTGTGGAGGACGTGACTTCACTTATCATTGCACTTTTCCTGGGTGAGGCAGTTGCTCGCCAGCCATTGGACAGCCGCTCATGGCAGCTCACGGTAGCTCACGGCCGCTCACAAAAGCTCACAGCTGCTGCCGGCCAGCCCCACTGCAGCCTACACCATCGCCAGCAACTCATGGCAGCCCAGCTCTAGGTCGAGCTGTTGTTCACCATCTTAGCTGTAGAGGGCGGAGCGTCACTGGCCCTCATGTGGGATCTGAACCAGGGGCCCTGCTGCTCAGAGCTGGCGTCCCAAGCCAACTCTTAACCAACACGCCACTCGGCCGGCCCTATTCTGCTTTCTTTTTGGTGGCTCATATCCAGAGAGATCCCTGTAGGAGTTTGGACACAACTCCCAGCAGCCAGTGCCCTTCACAGTAGAATTTCATTTAAGTCAACACGTGGAAACCTAGAATATTTGTTGGCTTCGAGAAGCTAATAACCACATATTTCCATGGCCTATGTCCCTGACGAAGCCATTTTCACATGACTCTTGTGCTTCAGACCATCCAGTGGCTTCGCAGTTCACTGAGTTAAAAATTCAAAATACTTATTGTGGCCTCCGAGCCCTCTGTCACCTGGCCCTGGGCTGCTTCTCTTGTGCTGCTCTCCTCTTGGTCTCTGTGCCTTCTTTCACTTCCTCAAAGCTGCACTAGGCCCTTTCCGGTCTTGTTTTGGGTTAGTCAGAACTCTTTCAGTTACAAGAGACAGAAATCCAATTCAAACTGGCTTAAGCCTAAAAGAGAGTGTATAGGCTCGTGCAACGGGAAAGTGCCGGAGAAAGTTGGGTTCAGGAGTGGACGGCTCTAGTCTCCATTGGTGGCCTTCAGTCTCTGCTGTATTTCTTAGCTTTCTTCTCAGTCTCCCCAAATGGCTGCGAAGCTGTCGCTCAGCTTGCATCCTAATTAGCTACCCTAGTGGAAGGAGGACTTTCACTTCCTTCCAATTGCAAAGGCCCTGTGGTTAACCCTCAGTGAAGCAGCCAGGGTCACATGACCACCCCTGAACCAATGGCTGTGGGTAGGAGTGGGTAGGCTACACTGATTAGTCAATCCTGGCCTTTGTGTCTCTCACCCTCCCCACCAGCACCGGAGGAGGAATCTACTCCACCCAAAATTCAAGCATTACAGCCAGGGACTTCCCCAAATGGAGACCAAGGTACTGTTACCTGAAGAAGGAAGATGGCTGCTGGCAAGGAAAAACAACAGTTGTCCCTGGCTGGCCCTTTATCCATATTGTTCTTTCTGCCTGCAACACCCTTCCCCCACTTTTCATCATGACAAGGTTATGATTCACAGCTCTGATAGAAAAGAGAAAAGATTGGCAAGGCTGGTGGTTTTCAAAATGTTCTAAGATCAGCAGCAGCACCTGGGAATTTGTTTGAAATGCAAATTCTCAGCCCCCACCTTGATCTATTGGGTGGGCCGGAAGTCTGTGTTTTAACAAGGCCTCCAGGTGGTGCTGATGTACATGTAAGTTTGAGAACCACCGAGTTAGAATATTAATGTTTAATCCAACAGTAGAAAGCTATGGGGTGTTTTAGTTTCAGAAACCATTTTCTTAGAGGCTTAACATTTGACTAAGAGCAAGTTACTCATTAGTTACAAAAGCAGCAATCACCTTTCTGGCACTGAACTTAGCCATTCCGGTTGTTTTATGCCCTCATTCCTAAGGTTCTATGGCAGCCCCTACAGGTGGGCTCTCTCAACATCCGCTCTTAAAACTCTTCTCCCTTACCTAGAAGCCAGAAGGCTACACGTGAGATTTTCCAGCCTTGAAGCTAGGGGTGGCTATATAAGAGGAAGGCTTCGGAAGGGGTCCTGGAGAAGATCTTGGTTCCCTTCCCCAGCATAAATAGGTACACATACAACCAGCAAGGCCTTTCTTCCTTCCCCATTGCTCTTGTCTGGAACATGGATGTGATGCCTGCAGGTGCATGGCCCCCTTGCAACCAGGAGATGAAAACCAATGTGCTAAAAATGGTGGTAAAAGAAATAGAGGAGCCTGAGACATCGGTGGCCCTGTCGAGTCACTATGCCAGCTTTGGACTGCCACCTCTTAATTTTTGGTCTTGCGAGAAAAATAAGCCTCTTTTGTTGAGGCCACTGTATGTTGGACCGTCTGTTATTTGCCCCCAAATGCATTCCTAATACATGTGCGCAATGCTCAGGCCTACCGTCTTTTCAGACCCTGTTTGAGACTTTAAAAAGAAAGGTAAATGATTGATTCCAAAATACAAAGAGAAAAACATAAGATAGAAATTACTCTGACTACAAAACATAATGTTATCACAGGATTATTAATTGTGAGATTCAGCCTTCATTAAAAAAATGCCCCTATATATGGAAAGCAATTTGTCGGTTAGATTATCTCACTTTGCAGGAATGCAAAGTGATGTGTGGTAATTGCCAAGAAGCCATGGCCCATAGCAAATTCAATGAATAATAACCTAATAATTTAAATGACAAAAATAATGTCAAAAAACTACAACAAAACTATATTAATGCAGGATGTGGGTACATTTCAGAATCTCTTAGAAGACGTGAGGTGGGACAATCCAAAGTAAAGCGTCCTTAAAATAGCTGGGCTCATTTTGTCACACCGTACGTGTGCTTTTCAGGACAATTGTAGTACATCTTCTCTAGAGTTTGATAAAATTTATTATCCTCTAAGCCTATTAAATAGCCAAGCTCCTAAGATGAGAAAACTTTGCCAAAATGAGCTTTAGGAGCAGGTAGACTGAATGATTAGCTTTCTTGTTTTAAACATTGACCCTCCCAGGGAAGACACTTTGAATTATCCCCAGGATAAGTTCATGGCTTCCTCTGGGTTATTTAGGCCTCTGTTATTTTGCATTGCCTATCACGTATGGCCAAAATTAATTTAAATTGGTACATAGCCCTATTTAATTTTTGAAAATATGTGCCTATGAAAAAAATATTTTATTGAAAGTGGTGGTGATGATGGTTACCCACCTGGATACAATTGCCCAAACTTGTAGAATGGTACTCTTAAAATGGGTGAATTTTATTGTATGTAACTTACATGTCAAATAAAGCTGGGGAGAAAAAGGACAAAAAACTCTATTAAAATAGTCAGGATTCTCCAAAGAAACAGAGCCAATAGATGGATATCTCTCTATCTCTCCATCTCCATCTCTCTCTCTCTCTCTCTCTCTCTCTCTCTCTCTCTCTCTCTCTCTCTGTCTCTCTCTCTCTCTCTCTCTCTCTCTCTCTCTCT
>NW_017731381.1:6204315-6208217 GCF_001890085.2 Hipposideros armiger
ATATAGAGAGAGAGAGAGAGAGAGAGAGAGCGTGAGAAGGGGAGGGAAGGGAAGGAGAGATTTATTATAAGGAATTGGCTCACATGATTATGGAGGCTGGCAAGTTCAAAGTCTGCAGAGCTGATGTCTCAGTGCAAGTCCGCTTGTGGGAACATGATTTAGAATAGCAGGATTCAAGCTAGGGTGCAGGTACCCCTAAGGAGCCACAAAGAGAGTTTAGGGGATCAGCTTCTAGCTCCTCAACTTCCCTGTGTCCGTTTTCACCAGCTGCACTTTCCTGCTGCTTCCTGAACAAGGGTCCTTCTCTCCCTTCACAAAGGAAAGTCACACTTTCTGTTCCTGACTTTTACTGTGGTTTATTGTCCCAAGGTGTAAAAACTTCCAGGGCACCGCACAAAAGGGCAATTTGAGATATCAGGGACTATTATTCTCCTTTAATCAATCCAGGAGAAAAAATTAAAAAGTCTCAATGTTAATACTTTATGGTCACAGGAAATAACAAAAATAATTTAATTTCAATTCTTAAACATATTATTTCCAAGAAGTACAGAAGAGTGATTCCTAAAAGACTTTAAAACATAATTGGATAATACATTAGGATAAATTTTGGGGGATGGTAGAATGTAAATTAAAGAACCAAAAGGGGCAAAGTAAAATTTCCATTTTGTTGTTCATGGCTTATTTTTAATGGATGATGGCGCAAATAAAATTATTATGGTATTGATGTTCTTTGGGGATCATTTAACTTCACATGAAACTATTTTAAGATGTCAATATTTACAGTATGTAAACATTACATCTTTTTTCAGCTATTTTGAAAATTGGAGTTTTTAAAATGTGCAAGCGTCAACATAGTTTTTGAAAATACCTTGAGAATATAGATGACCAAAGAGCTTGAAGACAATTAGGAGAGGGGAAGAGGAAGGCTGAAGGCGGGTTTTCTGGGCTTAGTGCATTGTGATGGGAGACTAGACAATCCAGGGCTGATGGCCCTGAGGGACGATGGCGTGCGATGGAGGGGAACGCAAGGGAGGAGGGCCTTCGCGCATGCTAATTCAGAGTGGGGTGGGGCTCTGTAAACCTGATCCTCATGATGAGACAGTACAGGGGCATGGACAGGCAGAGGGGGTGCCCAGTTGGCATGACCAAGACATTCCTGCACGCTCCCTGCCATGGGGAGCAGTCAGACTGTGGGGATGGGCAGCCTCAGCGGGGCCTGGGTGGAGGTTGTAGCAGAAACTTAGGGAGGTCCCCAGCACTGGGCCCAGTTGGTGCTCAGCTCACTGCATAGACTTGGGCAGCAGATGCCAGGAGAAAGCCCTGGGATGGGACCCAACCACATTTTTTTGGAGGATACCCCTCAATCCCCAGCTAAAGACCAGCAGAGGCCAGGGTCCCCTTGTCCCCAGTGCCCCAACCCATAGACCACACTTTTCTGAACAGAGAGAGGTTGTGCTATGGACTGAATTGTGTCTTTCCTCCCCCCACGATTCATATGTTGAAGCCCTAAGTCCCCAATGTGATGATATTGGAAATGAGACCTTTGGGAGGTAATTAGGTTCAGATGAGGTCCTGAGGGTGGGGTCCTCATGATGGGATCAGTGTCCTGATAAGAAGAGACCAGAAAGCTTGCTCTCCCCTGCTCCCCATCCCTCCATCCCCATATGAGAACACAGCAGAAAAAGTGGCCATCTACGAGCCAGGAAGAGAGCTCTCACCAGGACCTGAATTGCTGGCAGCTTGAGCTTGGACTTCCCAGCCTCCAGAACTGTGAAAAGTAGTACATGTCTTATTTAAGACATTTAAGACATGCTAAGGTGTTCTGTTTTAGCAACCTGAGCTGATTAAGACAGGTTGGAAGGAGGTGGAGCTCTGAAGAGCTTGGTATTCACTAGAGTTCTCCAAGCAAAGCCTGAATTGCCCAAATAAACTGTTTAAAGCAGCAGTTCTCAGCCAAGGCTGGAAGATGACACCACCTGGGGAGCTTAAAAAAACACCTGTGGGCCGGCTGAGTGGCGCGTTGGTTAAGAGCTGGCTTGGGACGCCAGAGGGCCCTGGTTCGGATCCCACATATGAGGGCCAGTGACACTGCCCTCTACAGCTAAGATGCTGAACAACAGCTCAACCTGGAGCTGGGCTGCCATGAGTGGACGGCAACAACATAAGCTGCAGCCTCTGCTGCTGTGGACTACCATGGGCTACCATGTATAGCCAGCAGCCAGCGTGAGTGGCCGTCCAGAAGCTGGCGACTAATCTGCCTCGCCCGGGAAGAGCGCAATGATGGTGCCAACTTGGGCCAGTGAAGCAACGTCCTCCACAACCAGATTGAAGAACAAAAGGACAGCAACTTGTCTGTTCCCCTTCTCCAATTCCCCAGCGCTTTTCCCATTCCCCAGTTCCCCAATAAAAATCTTTAAAAAAACAAAAAACACCTGTGCATGAGACCCTTTAGCAGAAGTTCTCATTTCATTGCTCTGGGGTGCGGTCTTGGCATCAAAGTCTTCAAAACTTCCCAGATGATTCTAACTGCAACCAGGAGTGAGAACCACTGGACTAAAGAAGCAGATAGGGCCAACGTTGTTACTTATCCCTGCCTGCCTCTCACTAGGGTTGGGACTCCAATCATCTTAGACACTCACCTGAATGTAGTGTCAGTCCTTTGGTGACTAAGCCACATGTCTTATATGCAGGGTCAACATGAACAGCTGTGTGGATTGTACAAAAGCACCTGGCTGCAGAGGATGAAAATCCAGCTTTGCTCTAGTCAAGGAGGAACATTTTTCTAATTTCCTTTTCAGAGGTGAATGTGAATAAAGACGCCCCTTCCCAATAGGCTGGGGGGAGATGGCCTGCAAACATACGTATAAAGTCAACATTGTTTTCTGTTTTCCTATCAAAGTAGGAGCTCACCACTGGCTATAGTCTATGAGCAAGGTCCAGCCTATCCACATGTATAGTTTGGTCCATGCAGTAGTTTGATGCTTAGAAAAATGTCACAGAAAAATGCAGATTCCCTGTTCCTCTTCAAAAAATAAGACTTGGAAATGATAGCTCTTCAGTCCCCCGTAGCAACAAAATGCCGCTGCCAGTAGATAGAGTCCATGGTCTCCATTTTTTCCACAGTCCCCACCATTCTCTATTGTGTCCACCAAGCTGGGTTCACTCATTTACTTTATCTTCTCGACTCTTGTATTCAGTATTTGGTTTGTGATTCCTGCTATATCATCCGACACCTTGCTTTCTTCATTTAATCCTATCTCTTAGAGATTGTGCCTCATCTTTTAAATGGCTGCGCAGTGTCCCTTTGAATGTCCCTTTGTATCTCTTACTTAGAACATCCCCTATTAATGGACATTTGGGTTGTATTCAACTTGTTCCTACTACACACAGTGCTACAGTGAATACTCTCGCTCGGGCTTCAGACATAGGCGATAGTGTGCCAGAACCAGCGTGAACCTGCTCAAGAGAGCCAATTATTCAAAATTTGGGAGTTTTAAGAGCCAGTAGTTACAAGTGTCGGTAACTTGAAATCAGCTATGGCAGAAGTACTTACACTGTGGGAATTGGCAAATGCTACAAATCAGTGTGTTTTCCCCCCTCTGGAAAGGGGAGTCTGAAGGGTTCTGAGGGTCAGGACCCAGACAGCAAGGCCAATGAGCACCAAGAAATCAGAACATGGCACAGCCTGAAGGGAGAAACTTGACTGGGGGACATATAGAGGTCTGGGCAGCTGACTGACTTTTCTCCCAACGACTGGACGTTTTGAAGTAAAACCAGGGCACTATGAAGGTGGGGACCCTTAATCATAGAAGATGCTCGCCCATCTTTGTTTGTTTGTTTGTTTGTTTGTTTTTTAAGCTGAGCCATCCTGCTACCTGTTGGCAGCTCAGCGGCTGCTCAGC
>NW_017731381.1:6209432-6246460 GCF_001890085.2 Hipposideros armiger
TTGTTCAGCATCTTAGCTGTGGAGGGCAGTGTCACTGGCCCTCATATGTGGGATCTGAACCGGGGCCCTCTGGCGTCCCAAGCGAGTTCTTAACCATCGCGCCACTCGGCCGGCCCTAGCAGGTTTTTCTTAAGGTATGAATTGTTCCCACATAGTAGGGGCTGGAAAGAAAGCCAGTTCTGGGAGGAGAAAGCAGCCTAGATTTAGGTAGCTCTGAAACCTGAGCCATAAAACCAAACCACTGCTCTCTATTACCACCCTGAGAGACGGGCTGCTCCCAAGGAAGCCGGGAACTAAGTGGTAAGCTAGATTTCCCAAATGTGAGTTCAAGGTGGGTTATGATGTCCTCTCAC
Organism: Hipposideros armiger; assembly: GCF_001890085.2. NCBI lineage: Eukaryota > Metazoa > Chordata > Mammalia > Chiroptera > Hipposideridae > Hipposideros > Hipposideros armiger. The sequence goes on from NW_017731381.1 coordinate 6,209,786, forward strand.
ATTATGAGATGTAGGGAGGGTGTAGTTCCTGATCAAGGAGGCCACTTGAGACAGAGAGATGGCTTTGCTGGTCCATGTAACCAGCACTTGTGTGCTGTGGCTGCTGTGTGTCACAGCGGGGGTTTTCTTCCTTCCTGTCAACCACGCAGAAGATGCTGTGCTGAGAGGCCAGAGACAGGAAGAGAAGGATGCCCTAACTCCATTCCCCTGAAGAAATTAGGTTAAGATGATCACCTGGAGGGGTCTGGGAGCTGAGGGGAGGAGGAGTGGTTTCCGAGCAGCCACATCCATCTCCCCTTTCCCCCCACCCACCCCCATCCTGCCTCCCTCTCCATGGCTCAGACCAAATCCTCTGCATTGAGAATAGAAGTAGGAACCCTCACTGCTCAGCACAGGGCAGCTCCTGGGCCCCATTGAGACTCCCTCTCAACTCTGACAAGTCGGAGCATTGAAAATCAACCACAATGCTGGTAACCCTGTGTTGGTGCTTTTTTCTTTTTCTTTTTCATAATTTGAGAACCTAAAAAAAATGGAAGTGGCTTGGACTGCTGTCAACCTCCAAGAGCCCTGTGAGCCACAGCATCTGGTTTTTAGCTGGGAGGGTCTGGCCTACTTCCCACTGCACAGCCTCTCTCTGGCTCCTGTTGTCAGCCTCGCAATGAGGCAGGAGGTGGGACTTTCCAAAAGATGGTGTCTGGGGTTGGGTTCCTCCAGGAGCCGACCAGAGACAAAGATTCCAGTGCAACGATCCATTTTGGGAGGTGTTCCCAGGAGGCCCCAGTGGAGGAATGAGGAAGTGAGGCGGGGAAGGGAAGAAACCACCATCGGTATGTTAATGAACAGGTGACAGTCTGTGAGCAAGTGGGGCGCAAGCCCTCTGGGGGCTTCTGGAAGATTCTGAGGCATGTAGAACACATCTCAGATTGTTCCCACCCGAGGGGTGAGCACCATCATCCTGGGACAGTCCCAGCACTCAGGCCTGCCCTGCGATGAGGTCCATGCATTCCAGAGAACGTACTCTGGTGGCGAGCACAGGGGCGTAGAGTAGAAACCCCCAACTCTCAGGGGCTCATCTCCGGTTTTGGGGGGTGCTCTGGAAATTGCAGTCACTCATGGACCCCAAGTCGTGAAGCTGCCACCATCTTGAACACTGCAGATGACCAACCAGAGGGAAAAAAAAGCGGTTCTGGAGAGCCCTGAATCGGTAATTAATGCCCCAGCCGGAAGTGACACATCTCTTCCTCCTGCAACTCGTTGCCCAGAATTACTCACCCAGCCCCATCCAACTGCAAGTGGGGAGGACGTGCCCTCCCACCTGAGCGTGGATGGCAGAGAGTGGGCTGCACTAAAGACTACAACTCCCCACGGGCTCCAGTGGTTACAGGATAAAGCGCAAGCCCATGAGCATTTTATACATAAGACTTTCTGAGGCCATCTCCTCCCAATAGCCATTTAAAAAAAAATCAGATGAGGGGCGGCCAGGTGGCTCAGTTGGTTAAAGCAGCATGCTCTGAACAACAAGGTTGCCGGTTTGACTCCCACATGGGATGGTGGGCTGCGCCCTCCCGCAACTAGATCGAAAATGGTGACTGGACTTGGAGCTGAGCTGCGCCCTCCACAACTAAGACTGAAAGACAACAACTTGAGTTGGAGCTCATGGGTCCTGGAGAAAACACATTGTTCCCCAAAAAAACACATTGTTACCTAATAAAGTTAAAAAAAAAAAAAGAAAAGATGAACTCATGCTATTGGACTCACATCCCTACCTTGAAACTCTTGGTTGAGCTGAGAAGGGACCACCTTCTTCAGGAGTCATGCGCTCACTCCAACCCCCACAGGGCCACTTCACTCCTTTGTGTTTATTGTTCAGTGTCTGTCTGCCCCCCTAGAGGAGTCAGGGATCATGTCTGTCTTTTTTTTTTTTTCTTTCTTCCATTGAGGAATTTGGGGAGGGAACAGCGTTGGGGAATCGGGGAAGGGGAACGGACAAGTTGCTGTCCTTTTGTTCTTCAGTCTAGTTGTGGAGGACATTGCTTCACTGGTCCATGTTGGTGTTGTGATCATTGCACTCTTCTGGGTGAGGCAGATCAGTCGCTGGCCATTGGGCAGCCGCTCACGAAAGCTCACGCCAGCTGCTGGCCAGCCCCACTGCAGCCTAGGTCGTGACTGGCAACTCACGGCAACCCAGCTCCAGGCTGAGCTGTTGTTCACCATCTTAGCTGTAGAGGGTGCAGCGTCACTGGCCCTCATGTGGGATCCGAACTGGCGGCCCTGCTGCTCAGAGCTCACGCTCCCAAGCCAAATCTTAACCAACGAGCCACTCGGCCGGCCCTCATGTCTGTCTTATACCTCTAAAATTCCCTGAAACTTCCCACCACTCTCTAGCTCCCTTCCACTCCTACACCCATGCTGTTCCCTTGCTGCAGCAGGCTTGCACACACATGCCAGGGCTTTGCAGTGGGGTTCCCTTCTGTCTCCTGAGAACACTCTCCCTCTGGAGCTGCTGTGGCTCCCATGCTTTCTGACTGGGTGTAGATGTGCCTCCTTGGAAGGTGAATGGTAAAGACGGTGGAACCACAAAATGGGGATTCAGGAACATGGTCCCTAAATCTTCACTTGAAGGAGACTCTCCATGGACCAGGAATTTATGGGAGCAAGTATTAAGCTTCTATTGGGCCACACCACCAAGATGGGGGGCTTATCTATTACGGACCCTGGCAGCACCCCAACTAATAAACGAGCTGACTCACATTCGAGGATGAAATGTTTGCGAGCCCATTTGTTCACACGTTGGAAGCCATGTTCTCCACTCAGCTTAACGGTGACCTTTGTTCTCCCTCTGACACCGGCATGTGTCTTTCAATTTATTCTGAATTTGGGTGAAGGAAAGAGGTTGCTTATTGAGACCCCTAAAAATCCCAACAATTAAGGTGGTATTGATGAGGGGAAGGGAGGAACAGTTTTCAAAACCTATCAAAGGACATGGATGTAATCGCCCAATTGTTTTCCAGACAAAAGAGCAAATTGAGCTATTTTTTAATGTCAAGAGCTAACTAGCCTGGAGAAAAATGTAATATATTGTAAGCGATAAGCAGCAGTTCTAGACATACATCGATCCTTTCCAACCTAACAGCATGGCGAGTCCTGGTTCAACATTCCTGCGACATTGTGATTTATAAGAAATATATATTTGCTCATTCAGACGACCCGGTATGTATTTCTCACAGGTATTTGGTCTTTATCCACAATTCCTGGCTCACAGTTCTGGCACCTCTTGAAATTTCTTTAGATTCAGAGTGGAAAAAGGTGTCTCTTGTTAGGTTAATGAGGTGACTTGGAAAGCTCCTAAGGATTGGGGTTGGTTGCCAATGGAGCCAACCATGTAATTAGAGGGTTGCAACTTTCAGTACCACCCCCCACCAACTTCCAGGAAGGGAGGGGGGCTGGAGGTTGAATCGATCACTAATAGCCAATGATTTAGTCAATCGTGCCTATGTCATGAAGCCTCCATAAAAACCCAAGCGGCCAGGGTTCTGAGAGTTTCTGGGTTGAACACGTGGCAGCTGGGGGAGAGTGGCACACCTGGAGAGGGCATGGAAGCTCCACCCCTCTTCCCAGGGAACTTGCCCTACGTACCTCTTCCATCTGGCTGTTCCCGACATTCCCTTTTACAGTAACCCAGTGATCTAGTAAGTAACATTTTTCTCTTGAGTTCTATGAGCTATTCTAGCAAATTAATCAAATCCATGGAGAAGGTTGTGGGAACCTCTGATTTATAGCCAGTTGGTTGGAAGTACAGGTGACAAACTGGACTTGTGATTGGCATTCTGAATTGGAGGGGGGTCATTGGAACCCTCTAACTGTGGCCAGTGGAAAGAAAAGCACAGATAACCTGGGCTCGCAGCTGGCATCTAAAGTATGTGTCTTACGGATTTTGGGAGCCTTTAGAATACGTTAGATTGAATGTAACAGAAAATCTAATTCGGGCTAGATGAGAGGAATTGATGGAGGCAATTGTCTAGAATCTTGAAAAAAATCAATCGAAACTCGGGCCTCTGTGGGTTTGGTTCAGCGGCTTGATGATATTGTTAAGGACAAGGTTTCTTTCAGTTGGTCTGGTCTGTCTCCCATGGTAGCAGCTAGAAACAAAAGGTGGCTTCAAACCCCATGATCACAAGATGGCTGCCAAACTCCAGTAGTTAGACCTGAGTCTTCAGTCATGTTCAGAGAGAGAGTTCTTCTCCCAGTTGTCCCAGAAAAATCTAGCCTCTCATTGGCTTAAATTGAGCCATGGGCCCATCCTTTACCTAAAAATTATAGACAGGAGATTGGCTGACGGAGATTAATTTGGGTCTGTGCTACATGCCCACCCTTAGAGCTGGGTGTACACTCAGCTTTCCTCAAGACAGGGCAAGTACGATCAGAATGAAAATTCATGCATTAAAAAAACCCAAAAAAACCAAAAAACCAGAACAAAACTATGATTTATTTTCTGTGGTTACATAAATTGTTATGTTTATGTGAAAAAGCTATATATTCTACAGTGGCATATATGTCTATATAAATACATACTAAGAATTCTGGAAGGATCCACTGCAAACCTGTAGAAGTGGTTACTTCTGGGGAGGAGCCTGAGACTGGTAATTGCAGAAAGGGCTATTTGAAATTTACCCAGAAGAGTGGTCCTCAGTCAGGTAATTCTGCCCTCCAGGATACATTAGTCAACGTTGCCAGATATTTTTGGTTGTCACAACGAGAGGGAGGGGAAACACGTTGCTGGCATCTAGTGGGTGGAGGTACAGAACACCCCTTACAACAGAGTAATCTAGCCTACAATGCCCATAGTGCTGAGATTAAGAAACCCTGAACTAGAAATTATTAATTTTTGTAAGGAGATGGGATTCAAGTATTACTTGCATAGTTAAAAGTTGATTTTTTAAAAGGATGTAGTGGACGCTATGATTTGTGATTCCCATCCCCCCTTCAGGACCCAGTCACTTATTCCCCCAGCTGCTGGGAACTGTTTGTTGACTGCTGATGACTCACATCTCTGATGAGTCCCTCTTCAGAAATTGCCCTTAGCTGAAAGAAGCAGCCTTGTCCAAGATTACAAGTTCTCTCCAAGGGCAGCCTTTATCCTTGAGAAACCTCAACACTTTTGACATTGTGGGACAATACTTCTTTGTACAGGGGGGCTGTCCTGTGCATCGTAGGATGTTTAGCAACATCTCTGGCCTTTACCCCCTAGATGCCAGTAGCACCTTGTCCTCCAGTTGCAACAACCAAAAATGTCTCCAGACATTGCCAAATGTTCCCTGGGGACAAAATTGGTCTCCCTCCTTGAATTAAGAACCACTTCAATTGCCTGGGCCCAGCCTCCAGCCTCAATTTGGAACATCTCTGAGTGCCATCCCAGCTTTAGAGCTCCGCTTGGGGTGGCCAAGTCCTTCATTATCATTGCATCATAGTTCAAGTTCTCCCTCCTTCCAATCCTGCTTCCTTCAGCCCTTCATAGATGATGTTTTCAAGAACACTCCTCAAAAAGCATTCTACCTGCAAATCTCCCTCCCAGAGTCTGTTCCCTGGGACTGGGCAACCAATCTAAGACCAAGATCACACTCAGAGAAATGTAAATAAAAACCACAATGAGATATCACCTCACCGCAGTTAGAATGGCTATCATCAACAAGACAAATAATAGCAAGTGTTGGAGAGGCTGTGGAGAAAAAGGAACCCTCATACACTGTTGATGGGAATGCAGATTGGTGCAGCTGCTGTGGAAGGCAGTGTGAAGATTCCTCAAAAAAATTAAAAATAGAATTACCATATGACCCAGCAATCCCTCTTTTGGGTATCTACCCCAAAAATCTGAAAACATCTATCGGTAAAGATATATCTACTCCAATGTTCATTGCAGCTTTATTTACGGTGGCCAAGACATGGAAACAACAAAAGTGTCCTTCCATAGATGATTGGATACGGAAGTTATTGTATATATACAAAATGGAATACTATTCTGCCATAAGAAAAGATGAAATAGTGCCATTTGCAACAACGTGGATGGATCTTGAGATTATTATGCTAAATGAGACAGAAAATGTCGAGAACCATATGTTTTCACTAATATGTGGTATATAAATCTGAAAAAAAACAAAAGAACAAGAAAAACAAATGAAGAAACAAAACTCAAAGACACAGACAATAGTTTAGTATTTACCAGAGGGTAAGGGGGAGGGTAGTGGTAGATGAGGGCAAAGGGGATCAAACATATGGTGATGGGAAGAGAACTGACCCTGGGTGGTGAACACACAATATGATACATAGAGGATGTATTACAGAATTGTACACTTGAAATCTATGTAACTTTGTTAACAATTGTCACCCCGATAAACTTTAATTTTAAAATAAAACAAAAACAAACAAAAAGATCACACCCAGAGGGGTTAAGTGGCTTATCAAAGGTCCTACAGCAGACAGAGATGTGGAGCTAAGCCGGTAATCTGTCTCTTTCCACCAAAAATGGTGCCCATGAGCATTAAACTTTGCAATTTTCTTCTTAATACGGGGTTCTGCTGACACTGCAACTCAGTGAGCTCCGACTCCCCCATCCCCAGGCCTACCCTACACGCGTTTCTATAATTGAAGGAGCAGAAGAGAAATGCATAGAATGTGAAACCAAATGCATAGAATGGCATTAATTCAGCTTCTTTCTCGTTATTGTTCCTAAGCTACTTACCTTGTAGATGTGCTTGACTGTGAACTCTTTTAACCAGTTGACAGGCAGCAAGTCCAAACGTGGAGACACCTCAACTACAGGTACTTAACACAATGACATAGAGTCCTTCTCTTCAGAAAACGTTTTTCTTTGGATAAAAATATGGATGTGAGAAGGGCCGGCCGAGTGGCTCAGTTGGTTAAGAGCTCATTCAAGAGTTTGAACTCTGAGCAACAGTGGTTCGATTCCCGGCCTGAGCTGAGCAGCCGCTGAGCTGCCAACAGGTGGCAGGATGACTCAGCTTAAAAAAAAAATGGATGTGAGATAACAGGTCCATATAAAGATCATGGTTGGGACAAGGTCCTTCCGCTGCATGCTGGTCCGTTTCTAACAACATGGGACAGTTGAAAAGGTTAGAGTGCCAGTCTATGGTGAGAGCTCTTACTATACTAATAACTAATAATTGAGACTAATAACATACATTATTATAATTATTATATAACATATAATAATAAACATTAATTGAGCCATTGCTATATGCCAGGTACTACAGGTAATATATGCATTTTTATGTGTTATATATTTATGTATTATATGTTACTAAATATATGCTATATTATATTAGCATATATTTTCCATATAATATATAATATTTATATAATATATAATATAATATATATATATATATATATATATATATCTGAGAGAGGTATTATTATTTTGCCCACTTACTGAGGAGGACCTGAGGCACAGAGAAGTTAAGCAACTTGCTCAAAGTTGCATGACTAGTAAATGGCAGAGCCACACAGCACCCTGCATGACTGCTCTTAATTTTCAGGAGCTGTGGTTCCAACTGGGACACATTTATTCAATTGAATCCATTTATTAGAAAAGGGTTAAACAACTCTGTCTTCCTCCCTTCCTCCCAGTACATAGCAGGTCCTCAAAAAATAATTAAATGTAAGAAAAAAAAAAAAGGATGGCCTTTGTCTTAACCTGGTCTGTTTAAGCTAGTCAACCAGGTTCAATGAAGGAACGTGTATAAATGCTGAAAATATATTGCTATCCATTGTATATTAAAAGGAAAATACAATTATGGATTTGTGATATATTTTCAAGCATCGAAACTGGAAACTCTTGTAATGCATAACTACATTATTCAACTTCTGAGCCTTTAAGGGTCCCACTTTTTTTTGGCAATGCATTGTATACAAAAAGTAGGGGAGTTGATCAGTTACTCAGTGGTTTAAACCCTTTTCTGCATAGCATCTCTCTGTGAAAGGAGTGTTACAAGAGCTGACTTTGTCACTCATCTTTGTGCTAAGAAACTCTGACTTGGGTTTTGTATTGGTTTGGTTTTGCTTTACCACTGACAAGCAGGATCTGATCAGGGTGAACTTCCTGTAGAATAATTCACAGAAAAGTTATTTATGCTTCTTAATCTTCCTGATCTGAAATTAGCAACTTAGGGTAAAGGAAGAGTGTTGAGGAAGTGGAGCATAGAAAAAAAGAAAAAGAAGAAGAAAAAAAAAAGAAATAAAAGGTCAGGGTGATAAGCAGCCTAAATGTCCTTTATGGGAAGAAACTGTTCAAAATCATAGGCTGAGTAGTATATTGTATTTGATGTCTCATATTTTAAGATCTACCAGAGAAAAGAAAGAAACAAACAGAAAACTAACTCTTAGCTCTAAGATTGAAAACTTCCTCACTCCCTTTTAGGTTTATTCAAGAAGTTGAGCACAGGAAGAGGTCCAAGATGGCGGATTAGAAAATATAAATGGAAAGAAAAAAAAAAAAGAGTTTAGCAGAGTGGCCTGGAGCCAGATCGCCTGGATGGAATTCCTGCTTCTGCCACTTCCTAATTAGATATCCTTGAGCCCCAGTTTATTTGTAAAGGGCTAACTGAATTAATACATGTAAAGGGCTTAGAAAAGTACCTGGCTCTTAGTAAATATCCACACATGTTATATAGTAATAATAGTATAATAAATAATAATAATTTTTAGCTATTGTTGTTTTAAAGGGAGCTTCTTTTCCTCACATTTTAGTTCAATTCAACAAATACTAGCTTGGTCCTTTCTAGGTGCCCAAACTTGCTTTCCATCACAGCGAAACTCAGTTGTGGATAACATCAGGTTACACACTACGCTTGGAATCAAATTTGCTGGAGCCGCCATTTTTGAGTTATATGTTGGGCTAGGAACGAAAGTAGACATGGGGGATGAAGACTTCTAACTATTGCATGGGCCCATGCTATCGAAATAGTGATAGGACTGATTAACATGGTTCATTTGCAATGGTAATTGGAGCAGGTTCCAAATTCACTACTGGGTTGAATGGAGGTCCTCCAAAATTCTTCTCCACCTGGAACCCGTGAATATGACCTTATTTGGAAAAAAGGTCTTTACAGATGTGAACAAGTTAAGATGAGGTCATACTCGATTAGGGCGGGCTCTTAATACCATATGACTGGTGTGCTTATTAAAAGAGAGAAATTTGGACATAGAGACACGGACACACAGGGAAGAAGGCCATATAAATAAAGATGGAGGCAAAGATTGAAGGGGTGCATCTACAAGCCAAGGAACAGCAAGGATTGCCAGCACCCATCAGAAGCTAGACATGGCAAGGGAGGCTTCTTGCATGGAGCATTTGTAGTGAGTGCAGCCCTGCCAACACCCTGACTTCAGTCCCTTAACCTCCAGAACTGTGAAAGAATGAATTTCTGTTGTTTAAATCCACCACGTTTGTGGTAATTTGTCATGGCAGCCCTAGGAAACTCACACTCACAATGAGAGAAATGAAAATTAAAATTACACTGACATGTCATTTTTAACCTGCCAGTTTGATAAAGATCAAAAAGTCTGATAACACACTTACTTAGTCAGCAAGTGTGTTGGGAAATTTATTGCTCTCATTTATGGTTGGTGGGAGCATATGTAAATTGATATAATCTTTTTTGGAGATGATTTGGCAATTTCCATCAAAATTACAAATGCACATAGCTTTTGACCCAGCAATTCCTCTTCCAAGATTTATCCTACGTGTGGGAGATGTACATGGAAAATTACGCAGAGGCAGGTTATGCACTGAAGTATTATTTGTAATCACAAAAGCATTGAAACACACGGAATGTTCATCATCCAGTTGTAGTCAAACAAACTGCAGAACACTTATACTAGGAGCCAGCAAGCTCTTTCTGTAAAGGGCTAGATAGTAAGTATTCTAGGCTGTGCAGGTCAAGAGGCCTCTGGTGGAACTACTTAACTCTGCAGTTGTAGCTCAAAAGCAGCCAGACACAATATATAAACAAATGGGCGTGACTGTGTTCCAATAAAACTTTATTTACAAAAAAGCAGGTGGTGGGCCAGATTTGGCCCATGCGCCTTATTTTGCCAACCCCTAAGTTATGCAATGGAGCACTACAAACTGAAAAATAACGAGACAGCTCCCTATGTCTTGCTATACAATGACTTCTGAGATTAAGTAAAGCAAGCAAAGTTCAGAAGAGTGTATATTTGTAAGGAAAAAAATATACCTGTATAAAAAGAAGTTCTTTGTATGTTCATGGACAATCTCTATAGGAATCCACAAGAAACTGAACCCCACCACAGGGAACTGTGGCTCAAAGATGGGGTTAGGGAGATATTTTTCTTTGTACCTTTTGAATTCTGAACCATGGTAAATTACCTATTCAGAAAACTAAATAAAATTTAAAATTTTAAAAAGTGAACAAGTTTCTTTCACTATTACAAACATACCCTTTGCCTAGCCAGTGAGCTAAGGATGGTTTTAAAATCAAAAGAAGAATAATTTTTTTGACACATGAAAATGATGTAATTTGAGTTTCAATATCCACAAATAAAATGAATCAAAAGTCAGCCACACACTTGTACACCTGAAACTAATATACCAGGGGTGCCAAAAAAGTGTACACAAGTGGACACTTTGGTCAACGTTGATCAAACAGTAGTTCGCCATAATCAGAAGTGTCTGGATGTTGATGGTAACCACTTTGAGCACTTGCTGTAATTGCAGAAGTCAAATGTGACTTGTATTCCTCTTTTGTTATCAGTATATATTGAATATTACAATTTTAATACATTTTTCCTTTTTTAAAATGTGTATACATTTTTTGGCACCTTCTTTATATATAAAAAAGTCACAATACAGCTTAATACACACACACACACACACACACAGTTACATAAAAAAAAAAAAGTCAGCCACACTCATTTATTTATAGTTTGTCTATGGTTGCTTTGGGCCTACAATGGCAGAGCTGAGTCACTGAGGCAGAGGGCCCACAAAACCTAAAATATTTATTATCTGGCTCTTTAAATAAACAGCTTGTGGATCCCTGTTCTAGGTTAAAGAACAAAGCAATCTTTTGCATGTTTCTAGACATAGAAAGTTCTTTTATGATCATCTCAGGAGGACTTTAAAAAAATTAAATGGCTAATAAAGAACTCAAATTAGAAGTTTTCTTGCTTCTTATAGAACGTTAGGAAAGCCAAGGCCTTTGTAAACTTACATAAGACCTTCTCCTCACATGTCTGGTCTCCTGTTCTCTAAGTGGAGAGGTCATCAGAATGAAAAAGCATACCAACCGCCTTTTCCTTTAGCTTACTGAAAATTCAAAGTACTTGATGTTCACAACAAAAAACCAAGATGGCCTGGAATTTCTTTTAGCGCTGGCTAAGACTATATCAAGACTTTTTGTTTTTGTTGTTTTGAAGGTGGGAAGAACATTTTATCCCCGATAAAACAAGTATGAAAAATACCCAATCTTCGGAAAGTTTAGTTCTTGGTTTATGAGAGAAAATAAACCCATATAAAAAGTTAGGTAATAATAGGACAGTCAGTAGCTGTGTTTTTTTCAACCTTTTGGACAATGACCCACAGTAAAATGTAAATTTTATACTATGACCCAGTATAAATATGTACACATATGCTGAAATAGAAGTATTGGTTTCAATATATGTCATTTAGTACATTCTGATGTTTTCTATTTTGTTCTGTTTTCTATTGCATTTTGGTCTAGACTCGTCCAATTATAAATAAAATATTGGTCATAACCTAGGAAATTAATTTCATAACCTACTAATGGATTGAGACCTGAAGTTTGAACAACACTGGTCTATACTCATTAGGGGTCATGGTCAAGAAGCTTGGCACAAAGAAATTGTTTAAATGAGGTATGATGCAAGTGTACAGTACGGTCATATCATCATTAAAAGAAATGTGGTGAAGGTCTATGGGCTGATGCAGAAAGTTGTCCCCAAAATATATTTTGCAGTTTTAAAAAATAGTTGTAAATAGCACAGTGTCGGGTAGGACGCTTTTGATTACAGGTGACAATACACACAGACACACACACACACACACACACACACACACTCACACTCACACATATACACCCCTATTCCACCTTCCCATGGCTTTAGCAAAAATGAAGTGATTGGCCATTCTTGAGTCACAAGTCCTTTTCCTGGAGTTGATCTATAAGCATTGAAGACATTTGACACGAGAGAAATATGGTAGGACTACCCAGAGAAGTGGGGGATACAATGCTATGTAAAGTACAATGTAGATATGCACAATATGACCTAAATGTTTAAAATAACATTGGTAAAGATATTGAGAGTCTAAAAACTATAGTGAATTATTAGCAAGAAATACCTAAATGGCAGGATTTCAGAGAACTTTTCACCTTTACTTTATTCACTCCTGTATCATTTGCACTTTTACCACGAATGTCTTGCTTTTAGAACCAATAAAAACAGTGAAAATATTTGCATCTAAAGAAAAGGAGAGACATCTGGAAAAGGGAACTCTATAAAGGCAGAAAGTAGATTCGTGGTTGCCTGGGGCTGGTGGTGTGAATGGGGATTAAAAAATAGAACTGGAGTTCGGTTAATAAGTAATGATTACTGACAAGTAATGACGAAAAAACTGCATTGTATTAAAAATTACTTAAACTAATAGAATTATACACTTAAGGGTGAATTTTATGGCATGTAAATTATATTGCAATAAGACTGTCAAAAAAAGGGGGGGAGAGGAAAGAGGAGGAGAAAGACTCAGAGTCCAACCAGTCCTTCCGCAGGATTTGGGACTCAGCTTTTCAAAACTGTGTACATTTGCCCAACTCCAATCTTCTGGCCGTTCCCACTCCATGCTTTCTCAACGATTACTGACAGCGTTTCCTCAGTCACATCTGCAAATTATTTCAGTCCTTTGGAATGTATTTCATCAGGTTTAAAAACTTTTTGACAAGGTGAACACGGTAACAAAGTCCAAGAGTTGAACGTTTTTCCCCGGGCCTCCTCAACCTCTCTCCCCTTCGTGTACGATTCTCCTCTGATTACTTCTCCTTTAGTCTGTGTTTACATTTTGTGATTTCTTAAAAGTGAGTTCCTAGGCAACAGGCAGAGCTGGGGGCAGTTGTGGTGCACAGCGAAATAGGAATTGGGAAGGTAGGTTCCTGGTGTGGCCCTGCTCGAAGTCACCATATGACTGTAGTAGATGTTTGTAGTTCAGCCTACTTAGCAACTCTTCCTCCTTATGGAAACTGCACTCCAAGTTTTCTCAGCAGAATTTCCCCTCCCTCACTCTCTCTGTGACGCTGGTGGGGAATGACCCCGACCCTCGGGGTCCAGGACCAAGCAAGTGACTCAGATCTGCCTGGACACCAGCTCGGCTCATGTCTGGCTCCCGTGATTGGCTCAGAGATGGGCACGTGACCCAAGGCAGTCCAGTGAGAGTCAGTTCTGGGATGTTTACTAGAAACGCTGGAAAAGATGTGCTCTTTTTCTACCATCGTGTGATGAGATATAGGGTTCCGTCCGCTGTGGGCCACCATATGAGGAAAGCCTAAATAAGAATGAAACCAACACAAAGGACATGGACCAAGAGATGAGAGAGCCCGGATTGCACGGCCTGAGGCTCTGAACACATCCATACCTGAAGCTGTCACTACCTGTGACCTTTGCAGCCAGGTGAGCCTGTGCTTTCTCTTTTTATAAGCAATTTGATTTGGGATTCTGTTACTTGCTGTCAAATATCCTGATCAATAGAGTGTCCTTGGGAGAGTTATTTCATCTGTTGTTACCTGTTTCCTTATTTCAATAAAAAGGACTGGTAATGAGATGTGGTGAGAATGAAGCAATTGCTTGAAAAGAACTGGAAAGACTATAAAAATTATGCCAAATTGCAACTATAAAAAAAAAAGTGTTACACCAATTTACACTACTGTCAATAGTGTATGAGAATACCTAGTTACTTCCTTTGGTTTTTTTTTTTGGCTTTTTTTCATAGTAACAAAATTCCAATTTCTATTCTACTATATTGATACTTAGAATAAAAGTTAAATTTCCCAGCTTCCCTTGCAGTTAGGTACAGTCACATGACTAAAGTCTAGCCAATGAGACACAAGTGGAAGTGAGTAGGGGCTTTCAGGAAGGAAAGAGGACATCCTCCTCCTCTCCCTGCTTCCTGAAATGTTGATGTGATAGATGGTGGTCCAGCCATTATGGTGAGTCATGTAACTTTGAGAATGGAGTGCTAGATGATGCAGGTAAACAGACAGAAACCAGGTCCCTGAGGAAAATAGACCAGCCCTGGACAGCTGACCTACAGACTACTTTTATATCATAGAAGAAATAAACTTTTCTCACTAGCTACCATTTGTCATGTCTCTGTTGCTTGTATCTAAGCCTGAGTCCAATCGACAGTGTCATTTTCCCCATACCCTCAGCAATACTTTGTATTATCAGTTAGTTTTTCATTGATCTTATGTGAGTTGATCTTACATGTTTACGAGCCATTTGTCCCTTTTTGTCTGTGAGTTGTCTGTTCTCGTTTCTTTCTTGACTCCAATCTCAGGCTGCCTCTTCCCTGTGGTTGTAAGACGGCTACCAGCAGCTCCTGGCTTCTATCCTACCTTCTCAGAAACCTCAACAGGGAGAATACCATTTTCCTGGATGAGCCAACAAAAATTTAGGGATTAACAAGGGAATGTGAAGTCAAGCCACAGTCTGGGAGAAAACATTTGCAAAAGACATACCTGATAAAAGACTGTTACCCAAATTATGAAAAGAACTCTTAAAACTCAGCAATAAGAAAACTAATAACCTGATTTAAACAATGGGCAAAAGATCTGAACAGATATCTCACCCAAGAAGATGGCAAATAAGCATATGAAAAAGATACTTCACGGGCCGGCCAAATGTTGCATTAAGACTTGATTTAGGATGCCAGCTCTGAGCAGCTGGGCCCCAGTTTGGATCCCACATGAGGGCCAGTGACGCTGTGCCCTCTACAGCTAAGATGGTGAACAACAGCTCGACCTGGAGCTGAGCTGCCATGAGTTGCTGGCGAGGCATAGGCTGCAGTGGGCTGCCGTGAGTGGCTCTCCAATGGCCGGCAAGCGACTGCCTCACCCGGGAAGAGCGCAATGATAATACCAACATGAGCTAGTGAAGTGACGTCCTCTACAACTAGACTGAGAACAAAAGGATAGCAACTTGTCTGTTCCCCTTCTGCAATTCCCCAATGCTGTTCCCCTCCCCCAATTCCCCAATAAAATCTTTAAAAAAAGATACTTCACATATGTCATCAGGGAAATGCAAACTAAAACCACAGTAAATACCACTACACACCTGTTAGAATGGCTAAAATCCAAAATACCAACAACACCAAATGCTTGCAAGGATGCGGAACCACAGGAACTCTTATTCATTGCTGCTGGAAATGCAAAATGGTGCAGCCACTTTGGAAGAGAGTGGCAATTTCTTAGAAAACTAGACATACTGGTACCAAATTTGAAAGTAACCCAGCTGTACTTCAGTAGGTGAATGGATAAGTCATCAGTAGTATGTCCAGACAGTGGAATATTATTCAGTGCTCAAATGAAAGAGTTACCAAGTCACGAAAAGACATGGAGAAACCTTAAATGCATGTCATTATACTAAGTGAAAGCAGCCAATCTGAAAAGGCTACATTCTGCATGATTCCAACTATGTGACACTCTGGGAAAGGTAAAACTATGGAGATGGTAAAAATAGCAGTGGTTGCTAGGGATTGGGGGGGGGAGGGACGAATAGGTGAAGTATGGGGTTTTTAGGGCAGTGAAACTGCTCTGTATGATACTACAATGATGTTATCATGCATTTGTCCAAACCTACAGAATGTGCATCGGCAAGAGTGAACCCTGATTGACATTAGTCAGTGATGGACTTTGGGTGATTGTGAGGTGTCAACGTGGGTTCATCCATTATAACAAATATACCACTCTGATGGAGAGGGGAGTGTGTGTGTGTGTGTGTGTGTTGGGAAGTAGAGATTAATATGGGATATCTCTGTATTTCCTGCTCAATTTTACTGAGAATCTAAAACTGCTCTAAAAAAATGGTTACAAAAAGGCGGCGGGTGGAGGTGGAGGTTATTGGCCCTGACTAGATCAACTTGGGTCTCTCTCTCTGATCCAATGAGTGTAGTTAGGGGAACTGAACCTGTGGATTGATGGCCCAGGAGCAGGCCCATCTCTGGAGCCGGGAATGGAATCAGCTCTCCAAAAGCCCATGGCATGGGGTAGAAAGGGGTAGAACTCTAGAAAGAAGTGCTTGTTAGAGAAGAGGAGAATGGATATTGGGAAGTTCAATCAATAGATGCTGACTATCCTGGGCAAAGAGAAAAATCAAATCCTGTAACCAGGCAGAGCAGAGAGTCCAGAGGCCTAGAGGTAGATAAAAGGTAGACCTTGTGGACAGACCGAGTGACGCATTCTCTTTTGGGTGTCTAATTAACTCCCAACCACATCAACTTTATTAATTTATTGAGCACCAAATATGGGCCAGATCCTGTGCTTAGAGCTGGAAGGACTTTTGCGAATAATCACTCAGTGGAGAAGTCCATTAATTTTCAAAGGCTTCATGTTTATTCAATGAACATTTAGAAGACTGTGCAAGTTGCACCACTCCAAAATTAAATTACATATGGCCTACTTAGAATATCCACAATCCTTCTCAAATCACGGCAATTTCAGGAATCGGGAATTGGAAGATTCAGAGGGAGGCGGAGCAGTCACCTAACTCACGATGGCCTCCAGGCTCCCAGGACACTTGGTAACTTTTGACCTTGACTAACTAGAGTGACCACTTAAAGGGAAGCAAGTGCTCACCAAGAGTTGCCCATGGTTACTCTTGAATAGCTGGATCCCAAACTGTGCGTCAATCTGGAGATTTTGTTACTGTTAAAAAGAATGGGACACTAACCATGAATTGATTAATTGCTTTCACATCGCCTTCAAAAAATTGTTTTTACATAACCTTCTAACGCCAACAAAACCAATTTTTTAATACAATGCATGAAATGAAATACAGACCCCTTTAATTCTGAGTTTTATTCTCTGGACACTTTTGAAGTGGTTTTGTTAGTTTTTTTTAGGTTTTTTTCTTCACTCAGCACTGCGTTGCTCCATTACTTTTTGGGATAAAACAGAAGGTAACATCAATTTGTCTGCTTCCTCCACCCTGCGTTGTTCCCGAGGCATGTACCTGAATTAGATAAAGACATACCACAGTAGCTCTTTCTGTCAATCTGCATTTATTAAGTACTTCGTGTGTACTTGGTATCATGGAAACCATGAAAGGGATGGGTACTACAGGCTGTCCATTAAGGAACCAAGGCTCAGCCTGTAGCTGTGTAATCTAAGCTAGTGATTTCACATCGCTGAGCTTCTATTTCTTGAACTATAAAATAAGGATGAAATGTTACTCTTGCAAAGGTCTTATTTACTCATTTGTGTAACAAACATAATTTGAGTTTCCGCTCTGTGTCCCACACTCTTCCAGAAAGTAGGAACTCAATGCTGGGGTTGCTAGACGGCTTTTGGTGGGTATGAAAGCTAGGCCACAAGTAGGAAGCATTTATATGTGAGCATTTCTGGTATATCTCCTAAGATTAGTGAATCTCCTAAGGCCACTATGTTAGTTGTCTATTGCTATATAATAAATCACCTCCAAATTTAGCAGCTTAAAACTAAACACTTCTCTCACAGTTTCTGTGGGTTGGGAATCCAGGAGGGCTTTGGCTGGGTGTTTCTGGCTCAGGGTCACATCTGCTCGCAGCCACCCAAAGGCTCACTTAGGGCTGGAGGATCCGTTTCTGAGCTCACGTGGTTGCTGGCAGGAAGTTTCTGTCTCACCGCACGGGCTTCTTTGTAGGCTGCTCAGGACATGGCAGCTGGCTTCCCCTCTAAACAAGCGATTTAGGAAGAGAAAGAGAGACAGAGCAACCAGGAGAGAAGCTTCAGTGTCTTTTATAACTAATCTCAGAAGTGGTGACGTATCATCACTTCTGTCGAGTTCTGTTGGTCATGTGGACCATCTTGGTGCAATGCAGGATGGGGGCTACACGAGGGTGCGATGGCCAGGAGCAAAGGATCGTGGGAGCGATTTTGAAGTCTGGCTATCAAAGCCTCCCACAATTTTTTGTTATTTCTCATTTAAAATTAATATTCATCTTTATGCTTCATTTTGTATTTATAATTTTGTACTTTTTTAAAAGAAGGCTCCCCCAGCTTGTATACACTTCAAGTCCCACTAAACCTGGACCCATCTATGGTCCTGAAACAAGTCTCCTATTCATGACACTGTGAGCGTGAGAGATTTTGCACACAGGATCGGAAGCAGGACCTAGTCCTGGGAAATTGTTTGCTGAGGACCTGGCCCTGCCTGGGAGAAGTGGTAGATTTCAGCTCATCCTTCCCTGCCTTCGCTGGAATTAAACCACAGGTTTTGATGAGTGGCAGAGATAAAGTCCTATTTGCACATTGCGATGGTGTCTTTAAACGTTTTGACAATGATCAGGTGAAGTTCTTCGCTGGTATTGACTGTACTCTTTCTGTAAGGGGTTGTGCCAGGCAGGAGGGCCCCTGGGCCCATGAGACTGGGCACTCACTCACAAGTTAATTGACTTGTTTGGTCTCTTTCTGCTTAAGCCACACAAATGACGAAATGCAATTTTTTTTTTTACTTCGTTTTCTTTCTTAATGCACCAAGAAAAACAAAGCTGGGTTTTAACTCTACTGCCTCTATTAACTTTTGAGTCTCCAGCTATGAATGAACAAAAACAAAACAATACAGATAAATCCCAAACACCCAACTCTATCAGTCCTTGCTTTAATCACAGTGATCTGAGATAAATCTAGTACCCCTCCCCCCCCCACCCCCACCCCAAGGTAGACACTGAATGATGGGTTGGGATTTCTCTAATAAAAGAAATAGCCACCTTTTATTGAATGCACATTTTGTCTCACAGTATCTGCATATATTATCTCATTTGCTACCTAGTTAACCGAGTAAGTTTGATGATCCCCATTTTATAGGTGAGGCTCAGAGAAGCTATATGACTTGCCTAAGATCACACAGCACAGAAATTATGAAATTGGTCTTAAATGGAGGGCTCCCTGGCTTAGGAACTCAGTTCTTTCTGTTATGTGGCCCTCCTTCATCCCCAGATTAGGTCAGATTCTTCCATAATAGGATTTTATAGCATCCTGTAGCTTTGCTGCATAGTACTTACTAATTTGCATTATTATGTTGTAACAGTTACCTATTGCTATGTAAAAAACTACCCCCAAACATTGTTGCTTAAAACAACCATTTGTTATTTCTTTTATTTTTTATTATTATTATTTTTTATTATTATTTTTTTTGTTGGGGAATTGGGGGGATGGGAACAGTGCTGGGGAATTGGGGGAAGGGGAACAGACAAGTTGCTGTCCTTTTGTTCTTCAGTCTAGTTGTGGAGGATGTTGCTTCACTGGCCCAAGTTGGCACCATCACTACGCTCTTCCCGGGTGAGGCAGATCAGTCACCGGCTTCTGGGCGGCTGCTCACTGCGGCTGCTGGCCGCTCACGCTGGCTGCTGGCTACACACGGTAGCCCATGGCAACCCACTGCCAAAGGGGCTGCAGCCTACGCGGTTGCCGGCGACTCACGGCAGCCCAGCTCCAGGTTGAGCTGTTGTTCAGCATCTTAGCTGTGGAGGGCAGTGTCACTGGCCCTCATATGTGGGATCCGAACCGGGGCCCTCTGGCATCCCAAGCCAGCTCTTAACCGACGCGCCACTCGGCCGGCCCTACCATTTGTTATTTCTTACGCATCTTTGGGTTGGCAGTGGTCCTGTTAGTTACACATGGGTTTGCTCTTGCGGCTGCATTCCGCTGGAGGGTCAGCTGGGACAGCCAGGTAACTGGGTGTCGCTCGCTGTGGTCTTTCATCCAGGGCTTTTCATCCAGGGCTTTTCTGACATAGTAGACTCTGGGCAGAGTTCCAAGAGAGTGAAAATTGAAGCTGCAAGACCTTTCAAGGTCTAGGCTCTAGAACTTATGTTTTGTTCCTTCTACTCCATTATATTGGTCAAAGCAAGTTCTAATAAGCTTCACATAGGCTTAAACCATGTCAGTCTTTTCATAGCTATATCTCTACTGCCTAGAACAGAGCCTAGTACATAGAGTATTTCTTGACATAAATGAGATTATCACAGTCTATTTTTCTCCTAGCACAATGGCTCATTCATAGACGTTCCCTAAATGGTGATTATTTTACAGCCTTCCCAGGGGAGAGAAATCATATAGATGATCTGTTATATCTAGGGACACCTCAGATTTCCACAGAATGATTTTCTTTGTTCTCCCCAGTTCCTTCTTATCTGATACCCAGATAATGGCAGAGATGCATTACCAAATTAATAGAGAAAGGGTAGAAAATAAGGATGAAATGTGTGATCATGGAGTTCAAATCCGGGCCCCACCTCTTAACTCGCTGTGAGAGCTCGGATGAGTCATTTAAACTCTGTGCTTTTTTTATTCCTCTTCTGTAAAGTATAACAATAGTGCATATTTCTTGAGATTGATGAATGAATTAAATGGGTTAATACTTCTGTAAAGAATTAGCAAGAGAGGTCGGTTATGCTGTTATGCAGTTACGCTGTTATGTAAGAGTTAACTATTACTGTATTATAAGTAACCGACAAGGACTGACTTCAGTTTCCAATGAGTCACTTTCTTAAGATACCACATAGATTTTTGAGAGCAGTTGTTGTCTGCCTCATGCAGCAATCTTCAGAGAACCAGGAAGCTATCAAGATGAGCTCTGAACAAGAGCAAAAGCAATCTTGCCCCGTACATGGTTGGGTAGTTTTAATTCACCAATTTCTGATTTCATATATAGTGTTGAGACTTTTAACTGTAGTTTTCTATCAGTAGGAACATGGATGGAGGGTACCTTTGCTAGGGAAGTCAACTTTACAGGCTTAAATAGAAAAATCATATCACAGCATGGAGCTTTCCTTTATTGTATTATTATTTTATTATGAAGAATTTCTAATATATTCAAAAGAAGAGAAAATAGTAGAATCTCCCCTGTATCCATCATCTGGTGGTTTGAGAAACATCTGGTCAAATATAGAGGGTGCCAAAAAAATGTATACACATTTTAAGAAAGGAAAAAACTGTGTTAAAATTGTAATACTCAATATATACTGATAACAAAAGATGAATTTGACAAGTCACACTTGACTTCTGCATTTACAAGAGGTGCTCAAAGTGGTTACCATCAGCGTAATTTTAACATCGTTTTTTTCCTTTCTTAATATGTGTATACATATTTTTGGCACCCCCAGTATATTGTGGTCTGTCTAGAAAAAGGCATACTGCAGACTTTATTGTGATGGAAAAGATGACCAAGAAAATTAAGTGAAAAAAAGAAATTGCAAAACAGTCTGCATGTTATGTTTCCATTTGGTACAAAAACACTGTATTTTACCTACCCATATTTGTAACGTTGTCATTTATTCTTTCAGAGTCTGGAAGAACAGGCAGAACAGCTCTTCCCAGCAAGCAGGCCAAGCTTACTGTCACACAAACAACCACAGGCAGCAAAGGTGGAAGTCTTACCGATTAATCTTGCAGTCCCTGTTGGGTCTGCAGTGGATGGGATCAAGGAGGCGGGAACCTCTTCTCTCTGCCCTCTCCTAGACACCAGCTCAGGCCTGGAGCAATCTTAGGGTTCCCTGATTTGTGGTTTGAACTGGCAACACTTTTGAGTGCATTTGGAACTGTCTGAACAAGAGGCTCCAGACTTCTGAAGTTCTCAGAATGGAATGTTTGTAAGACACACACCTCTTTTCTCTTGCTAATGATGTTGAGTGCCTCCCTGGGCCCCACTGTCAGGCACTATCCTTCTGGACTGAGGTAGGAAGGGAAGGAGGTGTGGCAAGGAGAGAGAAGTCGTTTTTGCCACCTAGGGGTTGGAGACACTGGGAGTTAACAGCTTTGGAGCGTTTGCCTTGAGCCAGACACTTGACTGAGTGCTTTATACTTAAAAACGTGTTTGGTGTTTGCACCCTTGCTGGGGGATGATACTATTATTGGGTTGTCGGAAAAGTCGTGATGCATTTTCAACTTAGAAACATAGAACATAGAAAACATAGAAAAAACATAGAAAAAAATAGGTCATGACTTTTCCGACAACCCAATATTACTATGCCCATTTTAGGGATGAGGTAGATGCAGCGAGTTCAGAGATGTGGCCAAATGTCACACTGCTAAGTGTGGGCTGCCTTTGAACGTCAGTCTCTTTACCCACTATAAACCAGCAGCCTAAACACAAAGAATGTTCTAGAAGGACACCAGAAAAAGAGACACCTATGGAGATTGAGCCTTTGCTGGGCAGAAGGGTGAAGGGAAGGATGCAAGGAGGCTTTTATTTTCTGCCTCATAGTTTGGCCAGACAGGTGTTAATGTTAAATTGTAGCTAAGATCAGAGCACAAACTCAGGACCCAGCCAGGTGGCCTTCGTGCAAATGCAGCTTGACTACTTCCTGGCTGTGTGACATTAAGCAAGTGACTGCACCCCTTTGCAATTCAGTTTTCCCACTGTGCGAGGGAAGAGGATGATGATCATAATGTCACTTCAGGGGGTTGCTGTGAAAATTAAGCAAGTTGGTGTGTTCCTAAAACATTGAGAACAGTGCCCGTTCCATAGTTAATACCAAACGAGTTTTAACTATGATTATTCTGAGCATTATTGACATGTTTCCATGAATACATATTACTTAAAAAAAAAAAAGTCAACTAGTTGTTTTGAAAGGCCAACTATAATACAGTGTCTCTTGAAGTTAGACATATGCCTACCCTATGACCCAGTAATCCCTCCCTTGGGTTAAGAGAAATGAGTAGACATGGCCGCAAATGGACTTGGAGAATGTTCATAACAGCTTTTTTCTTATATAGTCCAAACCGGAAACAACTAAGCGTCCATCAAGAAGTGGACAGGTAAATAAATGGTCGTATAGTCAGACAATGGAAGAGTCAACAATGAAAAGGAACGGACAGCCAACAGCCAAAATGATTGAATCTGGAAAACATGGAGTGAAAGAAGCCAGATACAAAAAAGTTCACTCTGTATGACTCCATTTATACGAAGCCTAAAAACAAGCAAAACCAATGGTGAAAGAGGTCAGAATAGTGGTTATCTGGGCTTAGAAAGGGGCAGGAGGGAACTCGCTGGGGGAATGGAAATGTTTTGTGCCCTCGGGACATGTAGCAATGTCTGGAGACATTTCTGGTTGTCATAATTGGCAGAGAAGATGAGCATGACTGGCATCTGGTGGGTAGAGGCCAGAGACGCTGCTAAACATTGTACAGTTCTCAGGGCGGCCCCCACAACAAAGAACTATTTGGCTCCAGTGTCAATAGCGCTGAGGCTCAGAAACTTTGGTACAGAATATGGTTTAAATTGCTTACATGTGATAAAAGAATTTCTGCATCCTTGTGGATACTTGCTATCATTCCAGGCAAAATGTGCATGGCAGAGATGGCTAGGTACTCTTAGGATAGAATTGCCACTGGAAAGCTGCTGCCCAGCCAGGGACAACTTTTCCCAACCCCTTTGCATCGGGGATACAGCTATGTGATTCGTTCTTGCAAATAGCGTATGAGTGGGAGGAATGTATATTAGCTCAGGGCTAGGCTGTTGAGACACCTGTGCCTTCTTCAACATGTGCGCCTTCTCCACTCTTTCCCTGCCATGGCTGGATGCAGACAGTGATGCAGAGCTGTCAAGCAACTGGCAACACAGCACTGGATAGGAGTGTGAACAGCAGGTGGACTTCTGATATGCAAACCCTGACATGTTGGGGTTTGTTACAGTGGCTAGCGTTACTCTAATAGAGTGTTCACCGAAAAATCTAGTCCCTGAAGGGCAGACCTTCCAAGCTGATCTAGTTTGGGCCAGCTCATCTCACTTGTAAATCCTCTGAAAGCAGGATCATAGGGTATGTATTTTCTTAATCCCCCATAATGCTAAGCACCTTCCTCCCTCGTCCCTCCCCGAAAGTCGTATGGCTCTGTGGATTGGAAGAGAATTTGGATCCTTTTGTAATTGTTTCTGAGACACTACTGGACCACAAACCACCAACTCACATTTTCTCATCCCGTTTGTTGGAGTAGGATCTACCTTACCAGCGTTGGGTTCAGATGGGCCTCAGTTAATCCATGAGTTTTCTTTTCCCTAGCATGTGTTTGGTTCACAGACAGGCACATAACCAAGTCAGAGCCAACGAGATACAAATTATTAGCTTGGGCTCCTGAAGGGGAGACAATTTCTTCTCTTTCAAGAGAGAGCTGTAAATGTACTTTTCCTTTTCCTGGGTGGCGGTGTAAGGTTTGCGAGGCTTCCAGCTGCTACAGTCACTTAACCGCCAAGAGGGCGATGCTTGGAGCTGTCAAGGAGTCAGAGGTTGAGATGGTTCTTGGGCTCACGCAGTGTCGGGACGTAAGTTCTTTCTGCATTTCTTCTCCGTCGCTCTCAACATGTTAGCTTTGCTTACTTGTTTTTTTTTTTTTTTTTTTTTTTATGCTGAGCCATCCTGCTACCTGTTGGCAGCTCAGCGGCTGCTCAGCTCGGGCTGGACTCGAACCGCTGTTGCTCAGAGCTCAAACTCTTGAGTGAGCTCTTAACCAACTGAGCCACTCGGCCCAACTTTGCTTACTTGTGGTGGCAAAATAATACCCATAATTCCATGTGGGTCACAACGTCGTGTATCTCTATTAAAAACCTTTCTCAGAAGCACTCGGCAGATGTTTTTCTCTTGTTGCTCCAGAGGGCAGCACACAATAATGCCCACACCAGTCCCTGGAAAGGGTCTGGATTACCATGATCGGCCATACACATCATGATTCTCCTCTTCAGGCTGAGCCTGAGACCCAGACCCAGCTCCTTGGAAGTACTAGGCCACCAGGAGGAAGGTGAAAATCCGGTCCCAACCAGAATTCTGATTTAAAAGGGAGAATGTTTTCTGAGCAGGCCAACAACAGTTTCTGCAATCTAGTCTGCCATTTATTATAGACACTCATATACATGATGTATCAGCGAATTTTAAGTAATAGAAAATGAAAAAAAATGTTCGGGAGAAATTTACGGGCTCACACATCTCAAAAGTTCAGGGGCCCTCAGCTTCAGGCATGGCTGGATCCAGGCACCAATGTCATCCATACTTGGTCTCTCTTTTTACTTCTTGTCTCTCTTTTCCTGAGTGCTGGCTTTATTCTTAGGCTGGGGCTTACTAAGTTGTGGCCCCAGAAGCCACAGGCTTACTCCCTACTTAGCAACTCCAGAGGAATAAGTAGCTCTTAGGCAATTGTTCCCATAAAAGTTTAAGAATTGAGCCTCAATGACTTGGATTGGATCACAACTCCGTCCTGGAACCAATCACTGTACCCATCAGTAATGGCAAGCTCTCATTGGCCAGGCCTAAATCTTGTGCCCACCCCTCGAACCAAAAAATGAGTTCATCAGCATATACGAACAGATGAAGAATATGGGGAAAAACCCAGAATGCTACCCAAGTGGGCTCTGAGTGACTGGATGACCCAGTCCCAGCATGCTTTGCACCAAGGCAGCAGAGTTCTAAAGTTCCTCAGACTTTCCTTGGTGTCTTCATTGATTCCTACCTGTGGTTGAGACTTGTTCTCTATACTTAGTTTCATAGACTAGTGCTTCTCGAAGACTAATGTGCTGGGCCAGCCCAGTGGCTCAGTTGGTTAAGAGCACGAGCTCTGAGCAACAGGGTCACTGGTTGGATTCCCACATGGGCCAGTGAGCTGCACCCAACCTGAGCTGCCGCTGAGTTGCCAACAGATGGCAGGATGCCTCTGCTGGTGAGAACATGAGCTCCTAACAACAAGGCTGCTGCTTCGACTCCCGCATGGGATGGTGGCTACGTCCACCTGCAACTAAGATTGAACATGGCACCTTGAGCTGAATGGCCACGAGCTGCCGATGGGCAGCCAGATGGCGACTGGACTTGCAGCTGAGCTAGCTGCGCCCTCCACAACTAAGATTGAAGGACAACAACTTGACAGTTCCCCAACACTGTTTCCCTCCCCCCATACCCAATAAAATCTTAAAAAAGAAAAAAAGACTAATGTGCCTATGAGTCTTCTGGGGGGGAGCTTTTTAAAATGCAGATTCCGATTGAACAGGTTTAAGTTGGGGCCCGAGAGTCTGTATTCCCAGGGACCACACTTTGAGCGACAAGGGGTTAGAGTGCTTCCTGGATATTATTATCTCAGCCTTCCAGAGGAAACCACAATTGAGTTAGGAAGAAAAGCAGATCATAGAAACGTTCCTCTTTAAAGAAATTTAAAAGGTGAGTCTATTTAAAGAAAAAAAATATTACATTAATAATCATAAGGCAGTTTGTGGCTGTGGCAAAAAATCCCAAAGGCGTTATGTGACTGAAAGTTGGCAAACGCTGGTGGAGCCAGACTCTCTTCTGGACTTTATTTGGCTGAACCAAGCTCGACAAAAATTCCTTGCATGAAAACTGGTGCTAGAGGAATCTTTTAAAGGACAGGCAGCTGCTGCGCCCTCCAGGTGGACCTTCCAAGTCCACATGTGCTGTATTCGTGGCCTCTTTTAACCTGCGGGGGGGAGGCTATTTTTTAAAGTGAGGCCTTCATTTCTGGGAGAGGAGGCATTGTGTATACTAATTGCTAGTTGCAAGAACCAAGTGGCCAGGGTGTCTGGCTTTTGAAGTCTTGCAAAACAGACTTATAAAAGTTGGCAGCCCAAGCATGCAGAATCCAAGGCCTTGAGACATCCCAGCTTGTTTATTTACAGAAAGCTTGCCTTTGCTGACTGGGCCGATTTAAATCCCCGCTCAGTGGTGGAAAGATTGTGTGTGTGTGTGTGTGTGTGTGTGTGTGTGTGTGTGTGTGTGTGTGTGTGTGTCCCTGTTCCCTCTTCTTTTACTTCGTACAATTATAAACACCCAATGCTAAAGAACTGCAGCTCATGTCGCCTTGAACTTATTTTTCATTTACCCTGAGCATCAAATATTCATTTCAGAGGGAGTTGACAAGGCAGAGAGAGTGCCGACTAACCCCACAGGGGAAGTTCAAGTATATTTTTTGCCACCCTATTTGCACCAGTGGCCTTCCCAAACACCATGCCTCATTTGCATTAATTCAGTGAAAAGTGAAAATGGATAAAGAAAAACATGCACGTTTTGATTAATTAAAAACATCTTTGGGCCAGCCTAGTGGCTCATTGGTTAGGAGTTGGTTTGGGAGCGCGAGCTCTGAGCAGCAGGGTCGCCGGTTCGGATCCCACGTGGGCCAGTGACGCTGCACTCTCTACAGCTAAGATGGTGAACAACAGCTCAACCTGGAGCTGAGCTGCCATGAGTAACTGGCAGCCGGCGTGCGCTGCCGTGAGCCACCGTGAGCGGCCGTCCAATGGCCGGTGACCGATCTTCCTTAGCCGGGAAGAGTGCAATGATCACAATACCAACATGGGCCAGTGAAGCGACATCCTCCACAGCTAGATCGAAGAACAAAAGGACAACAACTTGTCTGTTCCCCTCCCCCAACTCCCCAATAAAATCTTAAAAAAAAAAAATCTTTATCCCCCAACATGACTCCTAAATCTAGTTAACAGCAACATACTGCTAAATTTGGATAATGGGGTCATTTTTTTTTTTCTAGAAAATGGGCTTGGCCTATCTTCTGTGTCTAGAGATGAAGGATAAAGAAACCTATACTAATCCTTTGGCTGACTCTGACTAAATAATACCTTTGGTAGACTGGCATTCTCTCTCTGTCTGTCTTTGTCCCTCTCTCTCTATCTCCCTCCTTGTCTCTTCCTTCCTTTCTAAACTTTATTGAAAACTTCCTATGGCAATGCTATCTGTTTGGAATATAATAAAAACCAAAGCAGACATAATCTCAGCTTGGATGGAGTTCTATTTCTGGGCAGGAGTGACAACCTCAAATGCTCAACAGGAGTCAGGAACCCGATGACTAGAGCTGGCTTGTGTGAGACAGGAGGTGGTAACCTTCACCCAGCCTCAGTGTCTGGGAGAATCATGGAATAGTGGGGACTCTGGTAAACTGGGGAACCCATGCCTTTCTCCAGGCCCTTATATTAGCCACATGGGAAAGTAGACCCTGTTTTTTCATACCTTCATGCACGCATTTCCAAAGAAGCCAGAAATAAACAAATTCAGGTCCTTATATGAAATCTACCGAGATTCAAATACTGGCAACTGATGTAGACTTTTTAAAACATTGTATGGGCCAAATGAAACATTTCTGTGTTCTAAATCTGACTAAATCTAAGAGAGTAGCTTTTAAACAGTTTTGATCTAGATTCGCAGTAAGAAATACATTTTATATCATGATGGTGCACGCGCGCGCACGCACACACACACACACACACACACACACACACACACACTCCTGAAATGTGTTTCCAGAATACTTTCATTTACGATGTGTGATGCAGTATTTCCTATTCTATCCTATCCTAACCTACTCTTTAAATGACTGGATTGGATAGATTCAACTGCTTTCAAGACCCATTCATGGATCACAGCATGAAGTATGGAAAACAGAATATGAGCTGCAGTGTCCTGGCTACATGCGAAATCAGTTAATCGGAGAGCTTTAAGGAAATGATACCTGGGCCTACCCCAACCAGTCTAAACAGACTGCGAGCATGGGGTCTGGCCATTGGAAGGTTTCCACTGCTCCAGGTGATTCTAATGCGAAGCCAATGTTGAGAATCCTGTCTTTATATGCATGGTCAGGCCCCCCTCACAGGCCTGGTATTTTCTGTGCATCCTTAGGCTAATTGCCTAACCAGAGGCAAAACGGGGATAATACGTAGTGCTTAGCTGGTCGAGTTGCTCAAGGATTAAATGAGATAAGATATGGGAATAGTTTTGCATGGGGGCCTAGTACTGTACTACATATGTGGTAGGTGCTTAATAAATAAAGACTATTGTTCTGCGTGGGAAAGACAAACTTAGACAAATGAGTCAGACAGACAGTTTCTACCTGCTGCCTCCGACTGACTGCGTGGGGAGGTGTTAGGGCGTTGCTGGGGTTACTGAACTGAAGTTAGTACGAAAGATGCTGGCAAAGCTGTGGGTTCATTTAAATGTTGCAGCTGTGTGGGTCTTGTTACAATAATAACAGTAGTAATAATAGTAACATTTATATGCGGGGTGATCAACCGTCCAGGGCTGGAGAGGTACCCAGAACATGAGCCTTATATAAGTAGGTGTCCTGCTGTTTCTTTTTCTTTTTTTAAGGATTTCTTTTTTACGGGGAACAG
Source organism: Hipposideros armiger (assembly GCF_001890085.2). Lineage (NCBI taxonomy): Eukaryota > Metazoa > Chordata > Mammalia > Chiroptera > Hipposideridae > Hipposideros > Hipposideros armiger. The sequence continues at coordinate 6,239,195 of NW_017731381.1, forward strand.
TGTGTTTTTCCAGGATCCATCAGCTCCAAGTCAAGTCGTTGTCTTCAATCTAGTTGTGGAGGCCACAGCTCCTTGGCCCATGTGGGGATTGAACTGGCATCCTTGGTGTTATGAGCACTGCGCTCTAACCCCCTGAGCTAACCTGCCGCCCCCCCCCTACTCCTTCTGATTTGTCCGAGACTTTCCCGATTTTAGCGCTGTGACACACAGGCCAAATGCAGCCCCCCACCATTTTTTCAAATTGAAATTTTTATTGAGTTAATTGTGGATTCACATACAGTTGTAAGAAATAATAAGAGCGATCTCTTATACATTTTGCCCATTTTCCGCCAATGATAACATTATGTAATACTATAGTATAGTATCACATTCAGCTTATTGACATTAATGCAATCCATCAATCTTGTTCAGATTTCCCTAGTATTACTAGTACTCATTTGTGTGTGTGTGTGTGTGTATATATATATATATATATATATATATATATATATATATATNTTCTGTCTGTCTGTCTATGTGTCTGACACCCACTCAGCTGTGTGTCTTACTCAAGGAGTGGAGTGGTGCAGAGTACAGCCTGTGGGTGGAGCCTGGACCAGTGCCAGCTCATTTTCAGAGTTGATATTACAAAACAGTTTTAACCATATGCAAGGTTTAGGTATCTACCTGAGCAATCTATTTTCACTTTCAGGGAAATTTCAGACTGCAATAACTATAATGAGACAAAATGGAAAGAAAAGGAGGAAATCGTTGCTAACCTTTGGCTATTAATCACTGCAAACTCCAAGTTTGGAACTGCCATACGTAATCATTATTAACATTTATTAAGGGTGTATTTTGTGCTTGACACTGTTCTTAGGGCTTTCACTGTATTGTTTTATTTAATCCTTATAATAGCCTTATTAAATAGGTATTATTAGTGTGGTTTCCATTTTGGGGAATGGAGGCACAGAAAGTGCAAGTAACCAGCCATTATCACACAGGTGTATAAGCAGCAGAACCAGCTGAGCAAGTCAGGCTGTGAGTGCCAAAGCTCACACTCTTAACCAGTAGGTGATATTGTCACACAACAAAAGAGGGAAGAATGCAGGGGACTGTGAGAGGGGCAGGGAAGGAAGCAGAGCCTCTAGGCTGGACCAGACAACTAAGAAGCATTCTCTCATCCACTCACTGAAAGCCCATGGCTAAAATGGTAAATGCTTGGGTTCCCAGGATCCCTTGCAGCTAGGGGTGACCATGTAGCTCATATCTCTGCTATAATGAGAAGTAAGGGGACATTTGCTTTGGGGGTGGGAAACAGTGAGGGGAAAGGGGGAAATGTGGGGAAAGAGTTATATCTGAAAAAAAAAAAAAGAGAGATACAATGTCTCTCTGGACACCTATTCACTCTTCTGCTTCCTGCATTTGAACTTGACTGTGAGTTGATGTGATGTTTCAGCTATGGCAGCCATCTTGTGTCTGTGAGGCTATTAATAAACTAAAGACAGAAAACAATATGCTGAAGATGGTAGAGCAGAGGGATTGTAACACCCAGGTTCATGATGAACACACTGTCTACCTCTAGACATGTTATGTGCAACAATTAAATGTCTTTATTGTTTATGCATTTGTGGAAAGTCATAATAGTTAAGCATAATAGTTAACATGAGCTTGTGAGCCTGAATTTATATCCTGACTCGAGCACTTAATAGTTCATACCCTGGGCAAGTTACTTGTTCAATGCCTCTATTTATTCATCGGTGAAATGGAGATAATTAAAGACCCACTGCTGGGCCGGCTGAGTGTCTCAGTTGGTTAAGAGCTCCCACTCTTGAGCGACCCACTGCTTAGGGTTATCGTGAGTGTTCAATGAACTCAAAGACTTTGAATAGTGCCTGGTAAGTATGAGGTTTCTATGAGCGTTGGCTAGTACTATCTTATTTCTGCTGTAAATTTTTTCCCCCACAAAGTTTTTATTTTGGAAGTTTTCAAGTCTGCAGAAAACTTGCAAGAATAATACAATGAACACCTGTGGACTCTGAACCTAGATTTACTAGTTGATAAAATTGTGCCACATTTGCTCACGTACACTTGTGCATGTGGGTGTGTGTGTATTTTTTTTTTCCACCTGAATTATTTGACAGTAAGTTGTAGGCAGGCTGGTTAGCATTAGTACTGGTCTGGTAGTCTGTTACTTTCATATACAACATGTGACCCAAACTAGCCCAGTTGGACAAATTCCTCTTTTGAATTTGAGTCTTGGAATAGGGTGATGAAAGATAGAATAAAATAATTGATCTTCTCTAGATTTACTGGTGGCCCCAGATAAGACATTTAGGATCTTCTTTGCTCCTGACATTTCTGGGCCTGGTCCTCCAGTCTTCCCTTTGATTCTGTGAGTTCTTACATATCATTCTTTTATTTTTTTTAGCTGAGCCATCCTGCCACCTGTTGGCAGCTCAGCGGCTGCTCAGCTTGGGCCGGGACTCAAACTGCTGTTGCTCAGAGCTCAAACTCTTGAGCGAGCTTTTAACCAACTGAGCCACTCAGCCGGCCCCCTACTGCGTTCCAGAGTCTATTGTTTCTTACAACCCAAGAACCCTGACTGGCACAGCTGCCCTTGAGGAAGTGAGCACCCATCCTGGGAGCATGGAAGCAGAGACTTCGTGGAATCAGAAATGTAGGCAGGGTCTCTTTATTTTTGGAGGGCTTTAGCTACGTGACCTCACAGAGTTTCTGCTCCTGTATCTCCTAGGCCAAGCCATTTTTACTGGGGTAATTTCAAAATCTGAGACCATTCTTTCTACCTATTGAAAGTTATTAACCATAGTTTAACAAAAGTCTACACTTTTGTAGAGTGTTTCAGATCTCAATTGTTGTACAACAAACCACTGAAAAATTTAGTGGCTTAAAGAACAACCATTTTATTATCTCTCATGGTATTGTAGATTGATTGGGCTCAGTGGGTGGTTCTTTTGTTTCAGAGCTTCTTGTTAGGGGCTGTAATCACTTGAGACCTCCAGGGACTGGAATATGCAAGAAAGTTGGCTTATGTGGCTGGCAGTTTCTGTTGGATGTTGCCTGGGATCTTGGTTAGGGGCTGTTGATGGGACTGTCTCAGTTTTCCTCCGTGTGTCCTCTTCGTGGGTCTAGGGCTTCCCATAGCATGGCAGCTAGGTTCCAAGAGGAAGGAAGTGGAAGCTGCTAATCATCTTAAGGCACGGCTTGAAATGCCACCATTTCCATTGGTCAGTCACAGAGCAACCCCAATACAAGGAAGAGGAAATAAAATTTACCTCTTGATGAAGGAGTGGCTCGTGCAAACAGGGAAGACAGTATGATGGCAGGCATACTCACAGACTATTTACTAGAGCATGTCACTCATTTGGCTTAAATTTTAAGTCTAGAGTAGTGTTTCTCAGATGTCACTCAGTCTGGGATCATGTACAGGGTCCATCAAAACACTGCCAAAGTCAGTTTAGAAGTTGCTTCTTTCTGGAAGCCTTCTTNGTCCCAAGCCAGTTCTTAACCATCGCGCCACTCGGTCGGCCCTCACCTGTGGTTTTTGTATCTACCAGCACAGTCAAGATCCTGAGTGGTTTCAACACCACAGTGGTTCCCGATTTTGCCCTTTTATAACCACGCCCGCCTCTCTCCCAATCTTTGCTGCCATTTCAGAAATGTTATACAATGGGAACTACATAGTATTTAACTTTTTGCAGATTCATCCAAATTATTGCATCAGTAGTTTGTTCCTTTTTATTGCTGAGTAGTATTCCATTGTAAGGATATGCCACCGGAACTATTTACCTATGGAACCACATGTGGTCTGGTTCCAGTCTTTGGCTCCACCTCCTGTTTTTGTATAAAGTTTTATTGAAACACAGCGATGCCCATTTGTTCACATAATGTCTGTAGCTGCTTTCCAGCATTGAATAGTTGCACCACAGACCATATGGCCCACAGCCTAAAATATTTACTACCCTTTACGGAAAAAGCTTGCCAACCTCGATCCTAAGCACTTAACATATATGAATCTACTTAACTGTTACAACAACCTGATGCTATCCTAATGATCTTTATCCTCAATTTGCAAAGGAAGAAATTGAGGCAGAGAGATATTGAGTAATTTGCTCAAGGTTGCACAGCAGAGGCAGGTTTTGAACTCAGAGCAGTCTGGCTCTAGGGCCTGACCTCTTAACCAATCCTGCTCTCAATCAACTCAAGATAGGGGAGCTCAAAATAAGAAAGGCAGGAAAGAGAGGCAGCAGCTGAGTTGCAGGGGTTCCTTTTGAGGGCTGAGTGGATAATAAGATTCAACCTGTGGTCATTTGCTTTCTTAGGAGACTAATGCTTGGAACAGAGCTAAAACGTCCCATTAATTTGAACTTTACAATTTAATATAAGGCTTCTTACATTTTTCTAAAATTTAATTAAGGCTCAAGCCCCAAGTCCTGGTCACCCAGTTTCCACAGTTATGTTGGCACCTGGAAAATTAGCACAACCATTGTCTTTTGCTCATCCCCCAGGGAATTTAGGTAAGCAGGGACTTGATCCTACAGACACCTCTTTGAACCAAGGGGAGGCGAAATGGCGATTTTAAAATGAAATACCTTCCTTTCCTCATTAGATGGAAAGACTTATTATGTCAAACTGAAAAGAGTTGGGTCTCCTTTAGGGCCATTAGCTATCCTGACTTTCCCAGGATTGAGGGGGGTTTCTGGGATGCAGGACTAGGAAAGTCCCGGGGAAACCGCAATGAGTTGGTCACCCTAGTCCCAGCCCACGTTTGGAGGAGGAAGGTGGAGTTCAGAGAACAAAGATTAAATGAAGCAGTATCTCTATTTTTTCAGATGCTTTAGGTTTATTAATTTTTTTCCCCCTAAACAATCTGAGAGCTCCATGCAAACAGAGCAGCTCGTCACCTATAAGTAACCTGACATCTGTCTCCTGAGAGCAAGGGCTCTGCCCCACCTGACCAAATACAGTCATCATGCTCAGGAAATCTATCGTTAACATAAAACTATTTTCTGCTACACCCTCATGCTCAAGTTTCCCCAACCATCCCAATCATGTTCTTTATAGTTGCTTTAAAAAAAACTCAGGATACAAGGATCACATAATACATTGAATTGTTATGCCTCCCTCATGTTCCTTTTAATCTAGATGTAGAACAGCTCCCTACCATTTCTTTGTCTTTCAAGACAATGACATTTTTTTTTTCCCAGAGTCTAGGTCAGTTCTACAGAATGTCCCTTATTTGGATTTGTCCAATAGTTTTCACAGGTTTAGATTCAGGTCAAACATTTTTGGCCAAATACTGCAAAGGTGATGATGGTGTGTGTGTACTTCTCGGGGAATGGCTTTAAAATTTATAACAGCTGACAGTCCAACTCCTTAGAGGGAGAAAATATTGACATCCCCGAAAAGAGAAGTACTTTGCCCAAGGTCATAATCTGCCTCTTGATTGGTGAACCCAGACTGGTCTCTGGGTCCCTCGGCACCTCGGTAACTTGTCTGTCTTCTTTGTTCTTAGAAATGGACTTTTCTCCCCCATAGCATGCTTTTTTTTGGGTGAGAACTCTGCTTAAAAAACCCCTTTTCCTCATTTCTGTGGCACACAACTCGTTTCTCTCCAACAAGGCCTGAACTGCTATTGTTTGCTGCAGACTTCTTTGCATCCAGTCCTTCCTCTTTTCAAGATAAGGCCTGTTTTTTCCCAGGGCTCAGGGAACCCCACCTATGAGAGCTGTTCCAGGCACGTAGAGCATTTGTTTTCCTTTCTCAGATAAGGTTCCTTTGCGGAGAACGCTCCCTTTGTCTCTTACCTGTCTCCACTGCACTCTGAGATTCACGTCTATTTTAGTTTGAGAGTGTGGCTTTCTGTTAGGATGCTAGTTAACTATCCCTGTGTTGTACCCTCTTGACAGCCAGTTAGCTGACCATCCTGACCAAAGGTTCTAAAACTTGAACATGCATCAGAATCACATTCAGGGCTCGTTAAATCCCTCACTGCTGGACCCCACCTCCAAGAACTCTGTGGAAGAGTGGGGTAGCTGCCCTTCTAATCTGTTCTAGGTGCCCCTGATACTGCTGGTCCATGGGCTACACATTGAGACTCACTGATTTAAGGTGCCACCTTAATAGCAAACTGATGCTACTGAAATATTTTAAAGTAAATTACGGACATTACAACACTACAACATTACAGCCTGACTACCTCCTCTTGCCAGGGGCTCAAATCTCTTCTTTCCCTTGTTCCCCACCTCAGATCTGTCAAAGTTTTCTCTGTTCTAGCTTCAATATGTACCCCCAATCTGTCTTTTTCTCCTGTACCATCCTAGTCCAAGCTCACACTCCCTCTCACCTGCAATACTGCAACCACTTTCTATCTGGTGGCCTCCACCACTCCTGCCCCCCACCCCCACCCCCATCTGTGATTGCCTGACTAATCTTTGAAAAACTGCAAGTCAGATCAAGTCACTCTGATGAAGACACATCCAGTGGCTATTACTGTTAGAACAAATTGCAAACTTCTTTTTACAACTGACAAGAACCTGCACGCCCCAGCCCCTGCCTCCTTTCCTGGCATTATTGTTTACTTCGCCTGCTTTGCTCATCACACTCCAGGTGGATGGCGTCCTCCAGGTCCTGCACACACCAAGCTGTTCGCACTTGTGATTGGTTGGACTGCCTCCCCTCCCCAACCCCATGCTTGACAAAAGGCTACCTTCTCTATCCTCCTACCTAAAGAATGAGGGGAGTGATGTCCAAGGTGTGCTGTTAGGTGAAAATAGTAAGGTGAGGAAGTGTGTGTTGCATGCATGTTACCATTTAAATAAGGAGCAAAGAATATGCACCTCTTTGCTTGAACATGATTAGAATTCCTCTGAAAGGATATGCAATAAACTGGGAACCCTGGTTGCCTCTAGGGAGGGAAGCTAGGCATCTGGGGGAGAGTGGAAGGCAGAGGCTTTTCACCCTAAGCCTTTTGTACCTTTTGAATTTTGAACTTCCTTAATGTATTATCTAGTCCATGTAAATAAACAGGTAAATACAATCAAACCTAACTAAATAAGTTCTGTGGCTAGCCTATCATAATAAGCTATTTATTTCTTTTATAGCACTAACTGTTATCTGTAATTATCTTGCATGTGTATTTCTTTTATTTTCTAGATTGCTAGATTACAGACTCTTTGAGAACACAGAGTGTTGCTGTCTGTGCCTCACCATTATATTCCCAGGAGTACTTGGTAAGTAGTAACAAGGTAAATATTTGCTGAACAC
>NW_017731381.1:6250620-6256978 GCF_001890085.2 Hipposideros armiger
TATATATATATATATATATATATATATATATATATATGAAATATATTGTTCTTTTCTCATACTTTGGCTCCCCTCTTTTAAGTCTTTAGATTCCATTACACTATATCCCATCTCTTCCCTGGGTTTTATCCTAACATCCTATCTGCTAAGGTTCCAGGGCCCTCATCCCACCTTTACCTGGTCCCCTGATTCCTAGCTCAAAGAGGATTGTTTCTGAGTGTTGTCATTTTGGATTATATGAGCGAGAGCAAGGCCCCATTTTCTGTCCTAGCATTTACGTTTCAACCCCAGACCCTTGCTATCTGAGACTCACGGCACCCCCCTCTTCAGGCAGTCATAGTAGTGTCTGTTCACACTTGCTGGGGTGGTTTTCAGTTCCATTTTTGGTTTTTGGCAGCTGGGGATTTCCCTTACTTTCTTGCGAACTCAGTTATTCATTTGAAAGCATGTTTATCTTTTACCCAGAATTTTCAGATGTTTTTGCAGTGAAGGGTAGGGTGTTTCAGGTTATCTAAATCTGCTATTCCTGGGAATGAATGGCCTTTCTTTTCCTTTCTCTTTTTTTCTTTTTAATTTCTCATCGGCTTCATGGAGGCATCATTTATTAATACATAGCAAAAGTCACCAATGTTTACAATTGTGGAACCACAATCAAGGTAAAAAATATTTGTTACTCCAAGAGTTCCCTGTGCCCCTTGCAACCTTCTCTCTCTATTCCCAGCCCCTGGCAACCACAGTTCTGTTTTTCTGTCCATATAGTTGTGCCTTTACTAGGATTTTAGATCAATGGAATCATACAGGATATAGTCCTTTGTGTCTGCCTTATTTAATTTAGCATAACGCTTTTGAGATTCATCTGTATTGCATGAGTCAGCAGTTCCAGCTGTTTTTGAAACTACCTTGAATATGTATATATATGTATTTTTTATTCCCCATTCACCTTTTTCCCTCTTTTACAATTTTTCTATTACAATTGACATTCAATATTATTTTATATTAATTTCAGGTGTATAGCATGGTGGTTAGGCATTTACGTATATAATTTAAGAAGTGATCCCCTTGACTAGTTTAGTACCCACCCGGTACTATACATAATGATTACCATATTATTGACTGTATTCCCTATGCTTTACTTTATATCCCCATGACTATTTTGTAACTACCAATTTGTATCCTTTTTTTTTTTTCTTTTACAAATTTTATTGGGGAATTGGGGGAGGGGAACAGACAAGTTGCTGTCTTTTGGTTCTTCAGTCTAGTTGTGGAGGACTTCGCTTCACTGGCCCATGTTGGTATTATTATTGCGCTCTTCCCGGGCGAGGCAGTCGCTCGCCAGCCATTGGGAGGCCACTCATGGTGGCTCAAGGCAGCTCACGAAAGCTCACTCTAGCTGCGGGCCAGCCCCACTGCAGCCTATGCCATCGCGGGCTACTCATGGCAGCCCAGCTCCAGGTCGAGCTGTTGTTCACCATCTTAGCTATAGAGGGCACAGCGTCACTGGCCCTCATGTGGGATCTGAACTGGGGCCCAGCTGCTCAGAGCTGGCGTCCCAAGCCAACTCCTAACCAAGGAACGTGCCCCTCGGTCAGCCCTCCTTTTGTTTTTGTTTTTAAAGTCTCTTTGCTCTACCTCTTAGCTCTAAATATTCAGGGATTTTGTTTTTGGTTGCTCATCCTAATCCTTCTTATCTCATCTGTACTTTATCCTTGCAGCTTCAGATCCTTCTATTAACCACCTGATTCAGTCTATAGTTTTTAATTTATATTCACCCCAAATGAGAGTCTGACAGGCAGCCTGTTTCCTGTTTGGCCAAATATGTTTGTGCCCAGTCATCTCAGAAATCACTCCCCAGCTCATGCATTGGCTGCCCTTGAAGCTGATGCCCACATCTGATCCAATTCACTGTGGTGTGAGCAGAAGTGGCGAGTCACATGGTACCAAAGACAGTGACTTCTGCCCTTCCTTTAGAAGGGCCTGTGGGAGGGGCAGGCATCATGACTGACATGTATAATGACTTATCCTTAACAGACTCTGCAGTCCAGTTGATTGATAATATCCAGAGGGTGTTTGTTTGCTTTTTTTGTTTTTGTTTTGCTTTTTTTTAAGCTAGAATATTAACTTGACATTCACCCCTGGCATAGGTATTGTTTTCATGCCTCAACACATCCATTCCTCCGATGTTCCTACTCTACAATTACTAAATAATTAGAAGAGGTCTTATCTTTTTAAATAAGCTCACTGTCATCACTTTAAAACTTAACTTCATTTAAAAAAGAAACTGTAGTTCCAGGTCTGGGGTCAGCCAACCTTTCAAAGCCCTAAGATTCTAATGTGATGGGATTCCATGCAGCCAGTAAAACATAGCAAAGCTACTCCACATGTGACAGTATGAAAAGATTTTTTTCTGATAAATTAGAGCATTTAGTTGACTATTTTACCCAGATTGATTTGTTGAATATTTACTAAAGACTAGTTCTTTAAGCTATGACATATGATAAATGCAAACAGCAGTACCTCATTGTTTACTTAGCTGTTGTACTTATATTTTTCAGAGAAAAAATACTACTGTAGGTTGTAAATAGTCAATATATAACTATTGCATGCAAATCCATGACTGTTGGCAATAAGTCCCCTTCCTTGCTTCGTGTCTTTAAGCATTTGACTGTGAATCACAGTGACAAATACATTTCACGTTGTTATTCAGAATTCACACTTGTACATATATTTAGATAAACATTTTTTTTTAAGATTTAATTGGGGAATTGGGGAGGGAACAGCGTTGGGGAATTGGTGAAGGGGAACAGACAAGTTGCTGTCCTTTTGTTCTTCAGTCTAGTTGTGGAGGATGTCGCTTCACTGGCCCATGTTGGTATTATTGGGTTGTTGTTTGCGACAGATGGCATTAGTTCACCTTTGGAAGTACTAGAGTCATTTGCATCTATGTTATTGCTATGTCATTTGACAGCTGACAGTTCTAGCTTCATTCTAAAAAAAATTGAGTGATTTGGTTGTGTTTTGGAGATTTTACAACAAGTTGAAGATGGAAGATCAAACTGTGCATTTTTGCCATATTTTACTGTTTTAATTCCATAAAGGGAAGAACGCTCGTCAAGCTTGTGAAAAGTTGANCAGAAACAAACTACTCGTATTGCAAGACATCGCTCATTTACCACGTTAAAATGTATTAGAAATGTTTGCTCGTCTTGAGGAACACTCGCAAACCACATTACTCTCAATCCAAGGTTTTACTGTACTTGAACCCCACACTTGCTGGAAGGGGACCTCTGGGGTTTGTTACTGTCTAATACACTCTGAATGCATGAGCATCCTCAGCAACTTCCTGTGCTGGGTGGCTGCGGCTGCTTGAACATGTCAGCAAAATAATGCTGAAATTATGTTAGCTGTGTTAGGCCACAGCTATTCTGCCTGCAAAATGGGCAGAGCAAATTAAACTTGGCTTCAGTCCTTCCTGTTCAAGCTTTATGCTTTTTGCCATATCCTTGTACCACCTGTATTATTTATTTAGCTAGTATGTAAATTTTATTTCAAACGGAAACATTGTATTACCATGCAAGCAGAAAACCTGTATCCCTTGTCATAAGTGGAAATTAGAGTAAAAATAAAGACAGGGACACAACACAATGCAAAAATATTTTGGCTAGGTACTGTTGCCTGCTTAAAGCTTTAGGATTTTAGATGGTTTGTCTTTTGTTCAAAAAGGAAACTGTACCACACTGAGACTTCCCACTGAAGGTAGAAGAATTAGAAGACACTTGAAAAGGGGGTGATGTTCTCATAGTGCTATTTAGGGTTTCCTGAATATTTTGCCAAAAACATCTCATCTGCCTATGGGGAGACATTGTGTTCAAACAGTTCACAAGTGGGGAAACTGGGGCCCAGGATGGAGAATAGAATTTCCCTAGGACACTCATTTGGGAATTCGTCAAGTCATGTGGACTATAAACTTTGATAATAGGAGCTGCATCTGCATGTGCCTGGGATGGGGTCTAGCATATACTGTCACTCAAGAAATGTAACCTAAGGGCGGCCGGTTAGCTCAGTTGGTTGGAGCGCAGTGCTCATAACACCAAGGTTGCTGGTTCGATCCCCGCATGGGCCATTAAGCTGTGCCCTCCACAGCTATGGGTTGTCGGAAAAGTCATGATGCATTTTTGCAACAAAAAAACAGAGAAAAAAATACATCATGGCTTTTCTGACAACCCAATAGATTGAAAACAACTGCTTGACTTGGAGCTGATGGGTCCTGGAAAAACACACTGCTTCAGAATTAAAAAAAGAAAAGAAATGTGTCTTAACATGATTGCTAACATTTCTCTTGTGTAGTCATCATCTATTCTATGTTACTTATCTCTATGGGGCAAATGACATTTGATCTTTTTTGTCTTTCATTGAGCTTTCAGTTCTTTGAGAGCAGGGACTGTATTTCATCGCATGTTTTAAATAATAGCTTTTATTGAGATATTGCTCACATACCATACCATTCACCCATTTAAAGTGTACAGCTCAAATAAAAAATATGTTTACAAAATTTAAAAGTATACAATTCAGTGGCTTTAGTGTATTTACAGAGTTCTGTAACCACCACTAATAATCAATGTTACAATATTTTCATCACCCCACAAAGAAACCCGATACCTATTAGCAGTCACTCTTGATCCCTCCCTCCCTGATTTGTTACTACTTTCTGTCTTTTAGTTTTGCCTGTATGGACATTTCATATAAGTGGAACCATACAACATGTGGCCTTTTGTGACTGGTTTCTTTCACGTAGCGTAATGTTTTAAGGTTCACCCATGAAACACGTATCAGTCCTTCACTTTTTGTGTGTGTGTGTCTGTGACTTTATAGTATTCCACGGTTGGATACACCACATTTTGTTTATCCTTCATCACTTGATGGACACTTGGGTTGTTTCGACTTTTTGGCTGTTATGAAGAGTGCTGCTACAAATGAACACTCATGTGCAAGTTTTTCTGTAGACATATGTTTTCAGTTCTCTTGGGTATCTACCTAGGCGTGGAATTGCTGAGTCATGTGGCAACTCTAGGTTGAACCTTTGTAGGAGCTAGGTTGCTTTCCAAAGTGGCTGCACCCTTGGGCAGGATATTGCATAAAATTTTGTGTCCTATGTTAGTTTGGAGCTTTGGGTTGCAGGATCTGAAGACTCCATGTGCTTTAGGAAAGGGTGGGCTGTGGTAAGGATATTCGTGGGAATCATTCGTAGAGAAAGCCAGCAAGAGCCAAATAAAGGGTCATCTGTCTCACCCAACTCGACCATTCTGCCTTCCTGCTGCTCCTGGAATGCCCCAGGTGAATCCCCACCTTTGTTCCTGCTGCCTCTTCCTCAGATATTTTGAGGGCTGCCGTCTTGTCATCATTTTAGTGTCACCTCAAATATCATCTCCTTTCAGGAGCCTTGGGTTTGACATTCAAAAGTGGCCTCACCAGCCTCTCTGTTCTTTCACCCTGTATTATTTCTTTCAGAGCATTGATCACTTTCTGATATCATTTTGTTTACTTTGGGATTACCCATCCCCCTTCCTATTCTCTCCATCCCCCAGAGCTTGAGCTCCATGGGGACAGGTCTGTCTTGTTCACACTTCCATCTTCTATCCTGGTATAAGTGCCTTATTCTATGTCACCTTACCTGGTGAAAGGGACTTTACAGGTATGATTAAGTTAAGGAGTTTGAGATGGAGAAATTATCTGGAATTATCGGAGTGGGCCCAATAAATAGAAGAGTCAGAGTCAGAGACGATGTGACGAAAGGAGCAGAGGTGGGAGTAATGTGAGTGCTGGCTTTGAAGACAGAAAGGGCCCATGTGGGGAACCTCTAGAAGCTGTAATGGCAAGGAAATGGCTTGTCCCTAGAGCCTCCAGAAGGAACACAGACAACCCATTCAACCTTTTGACATCCAAAGCTGGAGCAATAAATTTGTGTTGTTTTCAGCCATTGCATTTGTGGCAATTTGTTATAGCAGCAAGAGGAACTAAACGCAGCATTCAGTAAGTACTTGGCAAAAAAGATGAGCGAATGAAGAAGGTCTCACAGGCACTCGGAAGTCGTAAGTCGTACAGAGAGCTCTGCTGGCCTTGACACACTGTCTTAGCACACCACTCCACACTAGCAAAGCTAGAGCTCAGCTGCTTTCTGTATTATTTTGGGGTCATCTTGTTTCCTTTCTTGTCACCCACCAGCTTCCTTCACCCTGTATGCTGCTTGGTTCTTGGTCAAACATGCTTGGTCTCTCTCTCTCTCTCTCTCTCTCTCTCTCTCTCTCTCTCTCTCTCTCTCTCTCTATATATATATATATATATATATATATATATATATATA
>NW_017731381.1:6263168-6264373 GCF_001890085.2 Hipposideros armiger
TTCATTCTTCCGTTTCCAGACCCTGAGCTGCCTTGACCCAAAACACTTCCATTGCTAGAGAACTTTGTCTTCTATCCTGGCTCACCCGTCCCCCCCCCGACCCCATTCCATTCCTCCGCTAGCGCTGGGAAGATTGAAGCTTGACATCACTGATCTCATTAATGAGATCTCCAATTCCTTCTTCCTATTTGGTGTTGACTAGTACCTGTTCACACTTTGCTTTTAAGAGAGAGGTACAAGGAAATTCACTGTAACAGTAGAGAAAAGAAACAACGTAAAGGTCTGCTAGTAACGTCCATAGACTTGTAAGAGTTGTTTAAAAACGCAGTTTTCTATGTACCTTTTTATCATACGGTCCTTGTGGGACAATTTTCATGATACATAATTAAGAGATAAAACAAGGGGCTAAACATGGTGGATGCTGGGCTCTTGCTTGTGTGAGAAGCAACACACATATAATGTTGTGTAGGTGTAGAATATCCCTGGGAGGACGGCAAGGAAATTACAGTGGTGTCACTGGAAACAGGAGGATTGGGGGACCAGGGGGAGGGAGAGACTTACTTTTCATGATTTACCTTTTTATACCTTTTTTATACATTTTTTCTTTTCTTCGCTCTGCATAAGATATGAAAATTATAATTTCATAATTGTATTAACTGCAATGGGCACTTTAAAAAAATAACAGCTTTATTGAGATATGACTCACATGCCATAAAATTCCCCCTTTTGAACTGTACGCTTCTGTGTTTTTAGCATATTCACAGAGTCACCCACCAGCACCACTATCTTAATTTCCCAATATTTTTATCATCCTCCCCGAAGACCCCTGCACACCCTCATAGCCAATATCCCCCAGGCCCCCATCCTCCCATCCCTAGCAACTACTAATCTACTTTCTGTTTCTATAGATTTGCCTATTCTGGGTACTTCATATAAATGAAATCATATATGACTGGCTTCTTTCACTTAGCATGTTTTCAAGGTTCACCCATGTTATAGCATGTATCAGTACTTGGCTCCTTTTTATTGCCTAATAATATTCCATTGTGTGGATACACAACTTTTATTTAACCATTGATGAGTTGATGGTCATTTGGGTTGTTTCCACTTTTTGGCTATTATCAATAATGTTGCTATAAGCATTTCTGTGCAAGTTTTTGTGTGGACATACATTTTAAATTCTCTTGGGTATATGCCTAGAAATG
>NW_017731381.1:6269138-6287524 GCF_001890085.2 Hipposideros armiger
TGTGTGTGTGTGTGTAGTGTTTAGAAGATCTGCCTGAAGAGGGGACATTTCAGCAGAGATCTGAATGACAATAGAGAGCAAGCCAGGAAGAAAGAAAATTTCCAACAGCAAAGGGAACAGCAAGTGAAAGCCTCTGAGGCAGGAGCATGCTTGGGATGTTCAGGAAACATCAGGAATGTTCATTTCTGGAATGGGGGTAAGAAATGAGAAGCAATATATTACTTGAGATCAGAGCAGGAAGCAGGGACCAAATCAGTTAGGGTCTGGGTTTTATCCCAAATGCAATGTGATTCTGTTGGAACATGTTCAGGTTGGAAGTGAAGTAATTTAATATATGATTTTTCAAAGATCCTTTTGGCTACTGTGTGGGGAGTGGCTTATAGGAACATTAATAGGGAATATAGAGAAAAGCAAGGAGAACAGCTGAGGGACAGCTGCAGGTGTTCAGGTGAAAAGTCATGCAGGGTCTTAGCATTTCATCCCTGGATTCTGAACATCTAACATAGTATTTATTATCTGCTGTTTGATAAGGGGTGAATTTATCCATGCAGTAAATACTGAGTGAGCAAATACTATTGCTAAGCTCTGTAATGGGTGCTGAGACTACATCACAAAACAAAAGAGACAAAAGCCCACCTTCATAGAGCTTTCATTCTAGTGAGGAAAGGAGATAATACATACCATATGTAAACAAAAGTATACAGTGTTTCCAATGATAAAAAGTGCTATGAAGAGAAATGAAACAGGGGCGAGGGGTAAGGAAAGCTAGGATTAGAGTGGCACAGAACTTAAAATATAGAGAAATTAGGGAAGGCCTCACTGAAGAAATGACATTTGAATAACGACTGTGGAGGAGATGAGGAAGTGAGAGATTTGGATTTTCTGGAAAAAAGTAAAAAAAAAAACTGGGCAGAGGAAACAGCCAGTGCAAGGTCTCTGAGGCCAGAGTGTGTGCTAGGCGTGTTGGAGGGACCCCAAGGAGTCCTGGAATACAGCAGTGAGTGGTGGAGAAGTAGCTTAGAAAGGGAAAGGGAAGGAGAGACAGGTTGTGTGGGGCTTTGCAGGTAACCGCAAAGACTTTGGAAGATAGACATTAAGTGACTTGGTTTTTACCAGGCTCCTTCTGGCTGCTGTGTTGAGACTAGACTCCAGGAGGAGAAGGGTGGAATGGAAACGGAGCAGGGAGGAAGCTATTGCAATAGTCCAGATGGGAAATGATGGTGGTGGAGCTAAGTGGTTATTTAGTTCATTCTGTTCACACTCAAGACATTTACCTAATCACTGATTCAATATTATCTAATATATAGTCCATATTAAAATTTCCCTCCAAAGTTCTTTTTACATTAATCCCCCCCCCCAACTTGGATCCAATCAAGACTCACATATTGCTTTTGGTTTTCACCTCTTTCATGCTTTGATATTTTTAAGAGTCCAGGCTTGTGTTTTGTAGCATGCCTCAAATTCCAGATGTCTGATTGTTTTTTGCATAGTTAGGTTCAGTTTAGCTAATTTTTTTTTTTTTGGCAAGAATACTACAAGGGGTGGTGTTATGCCTTCCCCATTGCATCATATGAGGAGATATATAATGTCAGTTTGATCCATCATTGGTGACGCTAAGTGATGGTGATTGGTGATTGATCACTTGGTTAAGGCGGTGTCTGCCGATCTCTCCCCTGTACTCCGTGGTATGATACTTCGGGATTGAATATACTGTGAATATCCTATAGCTCAACAACCTTTCACTCTGTGACTTTAGTATCTAATGAACAGCGCGGCTTCTAACCTTGTGCCTCAGTTTGCTCCTCTGAACAATGAGACTAGTGGTCCCTAAGGGATGCTCGTTTTGAGGATCAGTGCTTGCACACAATAAACGCTCCGTAAGCGTTAGATATTACCGGACGAAGGCAAGTATGGAAACATTCAGGGCAGGGCTTAGGGCTGCATTTCAGTTCTCCTGACCCCGCCTTAGCGCCCAGGTGGTCAGTGAGCGAAAGCGGACCTAAGGTCCACCCGGCCACGCCCTCGCGCCGCGGAAGCCGGGCGGGGCAGGGGGCACTCTGCGCCCCGACCGCGCAAGGCCCCCTGGGACCGGTAGTGCTGGGCGTGGCCGCGGGACTACATATCCCGGCGTCCCTCGCGCTGCGGCTCCAGCCGCTGCCTCTTCAGCCCCTCCACAGCGACGGCGGCGTTCTCGGCGGCTGAGTCGGTGGCGGCGGCAGCGGTGGCAGCGGTGGCGGCTGCGGGCTGAGCAGCGAGTTTCCGATTTAAAGCTAAGCTGCGAGGAAAATGGCGGCGGGCGGTGAGTGGAGATAAAGGAGGAGCGGCGGCAGGCGAGGGGGTGGAGTGCGAGGCGGAGGGAAGACGGCAAGTCCCCGGGGCTGGCGCGAGCCGGCGGCTTCGGCTCTGCGGAGGCGCTGAGGGGCGCGCCGAGCGGGGGGCGCGCCGAGAGAGTTTCGGGGTGTCGGGGCCGCGCCGCTTCCCCGCAGCCCGCAGCCGGAGGCGGAGAGGCGAAGCTGGGCGGCAGCCGGCTTGCGAGTGTCCGAGGAGGTTCCTACACGGAAGGGTCACCCCGAGGAGTTCGGGGGGACTGTGGGGGCCCACTTTTCCTTCCTGTCCTTAAAGTTTTATTTCCCTGCCTTCCCAGCCCATGGAGGGCGCCTTTTGGAAGCTGCCGGCGTCCCCCTCTTCCCGCTCCCGTGGCTCCTTCGCAGTTTTTCGTAAGAATTAGGGGGCGGGGGGAGCCGCACAGACCCCCACCCAACCTGCAGGTCGTACGCAGCCAGGATGGGGTCGGATGTGTGTTGCCGTGTCTCCTCCTGCACTTGAACGTTTTTAATATTTTAACACGAATTGTCTGCGGAATTTCCATTTTGGGCACGGGTAAGGTTCTCAGCAGTTTTCTCAGCAAAAAGGCATTTTTTTGCCGCCGCTGGTGTGAAGGCTTGTAAATGGCAAGTGGGAAGTTGCTGGGTCAATTTCGGGTTTGGCTGTCTTATTATTACTGCTTTTTTTTTTCCCCCTTTCCCCATCTCTAATCTTTTTACGTACATGGGGTTCCGTGTGTAATGATTTAATTAAGTAAACGGTTTGTCATGCACACATGTCTTTGAAAAACACTCCATGCGTCGTTGGAAGGCTTAGTTGCTTACCAGGCAGTTTGGGGGCACCCAGGGTGGAAAAAGTTAACCCAAAGAGAAGTTGTCAGAAGGGGGAGAGAGCATCGCCTCGAAACCTTACTTAGCGGGAGCAGTTCGGGATCCCCGAATGGAATGACACGAAAGGTATGCGGTTCTCTCGAAGTCGAAACTTTTTTTTCCCCTCCCCCCACCCCCCACCGAATGTGAAGACTTCCTTTTTGCAGTTGTTTGAGCAGCGCTTCGAAGCCAACCTGTTTTTGTTATTAAAAGCCTCCTGTACCGTCAAGACGCAAGGAAGGCGAGTACCAGCTGGCTTGCTGCAGCGGTTTTAAATGGAGTTGAATGAGATGAGTGACAGGAGTGGTAGCGTTGAGTGCGATTGCTGCATCTCCTTGATTTTAAATGCCTGGCCTCGGATCCACCTAACCGGTCCCTGGCTGCAAGAAAGCTTCAGTGTTTATTGCGGCAGGTTGTTTAGAGGATAATGGGGGCGGGGGGTGGGGGGGGAGGGGAGATCATAGGTCTTCAGTGAGTGCCGCATAGACTGAAATGTGACATTGGAAATCTGTAAGTTTGTGAACTGCTTGTTCTAATTATTGCTTGTTTATTTAGAATAGGTTATACCAGATAGGATCCCCACCTGGCGAGGCACAGAAACATTGAAAAATGACGCTCTCCTGCTCTGACCCCTCCGACTCCCCCTTCTAGGAGGCAAAGACTTATTACTGGTTTCCTAGAGTATCCTTGGAAATGGGAATAATTATTAAGATTTTCATTCGAAACACCCTTGTTGAATCCCAAAAGCAGGGAGATAAGATACACAGAAGAAAGGGGAAATGGGCGGTGAATACTGTTTTCTTTTTACTGTCTTAAAAAATGTTGATAAGCTGTTAGAAAAACTCTTCTGAACTTACTGCTTATGGTGCCTTATCTATTAACACCTTTGAAGAAATAGTCTGTGGGGCTTTAGGATGCAGAGCCCTGCTGGGTTCATTGTTTGTATGTAAGAGAAAGCCTCTAACATGTAAAATGATATTGAACACTATAGCTCCTGTCACTGGAGGGTGCTTCAGGTTCTGCATTTAAATGAGCCCCAATCTAGATTGCCTGTGATCCTAAATTATAGAGGTATTTTATGTATCAATAAAATGACTTAATTGTCCAATCAGCATTAAAAAAAAAAAGCATATACCAGCTTCTGGCATATAGAAGTACATTTTGGATGTGAGGATTGTGGACTGAGTGGGAAGCTGTGATGTTTCTAGAGCAGTTATAGGAAATGTTTCTGCCATAAAATATTCCTTAACTGCAGAGGCTTTGAAAATGCAAAACAACTCCAGCATAATTAACAGGGTTTCTATTTTTATAAATTTTAGAACGGTGGTTTTAAATTTACCAACACTCAAAATTCATTAAAAAAATAATGATATTAGAATTTAAGGGTATTAGAAGTTATATTAAATAATTTTACTATATTTTGGAAGTGAGTATGCTGTGCATTTTTCTGCTTGTATAAGAATTATTTTCATAAATTGTCCTCTACTTCCTAAGCAAATAAGTTAGAATTCATTCAGTAAGGAGTCAGTGTACTCTTGGGCCCTGAACCCTTTTTCTAGGAGACGTGTAAATAAAAATAGTTCTTGAAATGGTTACTTGCTGATGCCTTCTTGACTGGTCTTTTGAAATAACTTTCCTTACTATCTATTTCAGGGATATATTAAAGATAATTAAAAAAAAATTCAGTCTTGCTCATTAGCAGTATGATTCTGGAAGTTATTTTTAACTTGACAACATTTTTGAGAAGTCTTTTAAAAGAATAACTTAAAAATACCTTATTTTAATTTGGACAGTATGGTAAGATAACAAACTGTTGTCCTATCCCTAATTGGTGTTAAAATAAATGGCTTTAGGTTTTTTTCTTTTTTTTTTTTAGGCTATATAATTTCAAACCTTGGCCAGAGGATGTAGACTACTTTTGAAAACTTTTAATTTGTTGCAAGTTTAGACTGAATATAGCCTCTAGTTGTTGTTTGTCTACACAGCAAAGTGACCACTATTTAACACAATTGTTAACTCTTTCAATCATAATTGAAGAGGTACTGCAGTTTCTCATAGGTTACATCAGAGTACCTGTCCCAGTTTGGTTTGAATTAATTAATACTCCGTAGTGTAGTATATTCCCTCTTTGCATTATTGAGTGGTTAAAGCTCTGGGAGCAGAAAATCAGTGTTGGAAATATATGTTAACTTTTCTTTTACCTCATAGTTAAACAGATTAAAGTAATAGGTGACTGTTCGTTTAGATCCTCAGGGATAGCATTGAGATTGAGTGCTGCAGTAAAATGTAGGCATTTTCTTCCCTTTTATGAGTGCTTTTTGGGGTGGGGGAGGGGATTACAAAATGAACATTTCCCAGTTAAAGTTGAGGAGGGGCTCTATTGTAATGAGGCTTATTTCTTCACTTTGCTCATGTTTGCTAGGTAAATTCATTTGGCCCATTGGTTTTCTGACAGGGCGTCTGGGAGATTATTTTCCGTTAAGGATGCCGTTTATCCAGAGCCTAACCTTATTTTCAGCCCTCTAACAAATGATGGCATTGACTTAAATGTAATCGCCTTTCCCTTTCCTACCTTCTGGTGGAGAGTTGTTAAATGAACGGGAAAATGGCCAGAAGATACACAGCAGGAATAGAAAGGAAGACAAGCAGTGTGTAGAAGGGCGACGTATCCACAAACTGGATAATCTTCTTAGACTACATACTGCCAGTTCTCAACCTTGTCAGCATTAACACAGTTTGGTAGGTTCTGCTGACCTAGATCAATTTACAGGGGGGCAGTAATAAAGGTTTATTTTAACTAACTGTGTAGTAAACTTTGTGGCTTGGAGGCAAAGGAAAGAAGTCTGACCTAACAGGCACATGGGCTTTACCCATTTCAAAGAATATTCTAAGAGCAAATATACTAGTCTTTTCTGTTTGTCCTTTTCCCTATTTTTCATTAGGAACATCTGTATCCTATTTTTTTCTTCTCCTCCCCCCCCTTCTCCCTCTCCTCTCTCTCTCTCTCTCCCTCCCTCCCTCCCTCCCTCTCCCTCTCTCTCTCTCTGCTCTAGGAAAGAGTGTGACTTTTTTTGTCCTGTCTGCTGTTCTCCTATGAAGGTATTCCTTTGAAATGTTTGATTTCCTTGGTTAGATGCTATGAGTGAGGGTTATGAAGCTTACATTTTGGAAAGGAGGCTGACTAGATTACTGAATTTAACTCTTCATCACCCACATCATGATGAAAAGGGAATATTGGCCTGAGTCTCCCAAAGTAATGGATAATGTACTGCTCCCTGGGGCTTTGCTTCTTTGCTTTTGGTAGCAATAGCAGTTGAGTTGGCGGGATAGATGGATAGATGGGAAAGGACTGCAGAAGTCAGCATAATCCTCAATTAGGATAAGCCTCATGGTTAATTGAATGTCGAGTGTACAGGTTAAATCCCATTATAACAAACTCCAGGGGACTAGCTAAATTATTTTGTTGTGCTGGGATTGAGCTTTATTGAATATTGTTTAAAATAAATTAGTCTTTTTGTTTTTGTTAGAGATGTTGGAAAAACTTTTATTTATTGTAACAATTTGAGAAGTTGTTGATCACGAACAAGTGTTTTTCACCATCATTTTTAATGGTTTTTGCCTTTAAAAAGGGTAGAACACATGTTGATCTGGGCAGATAATTTATATATCCCATCCCTACCAGTTGAATAGCTCCAATGGTTTATCTTAACAACCAAATGAGTTTATTAGTAAGTACTACTGCCACCATCAAAGTGTGGTCAGAGGAAATGGGAACTTCCCCAGGTTTCCAGGTGATTACTGCTGGTAATTTTTTCTGCCCCTGGCAACTTTTTAAAATAAATGAATATACTTCATTTTCATGTGAACTTTCCTTTGTCGGTAATAGTTAATGTAGCCCTTTATATTCAGCCCAGTGTAGCTTGAGACCTTTAGATCTCTCTGTATGGTATTGTTAAAAAACCCCCAAAACAACAGGAAGGTACAATGATAGCCTTTAAGATACTTCTATATAAATATGAAAACTTAGAAACAGGATTAATATACATATGAGAAAAATACTGTTCCTATGCTTGGCCAGATATATATTGTTTCTGTTCTTTACTTTTGTTTGCCAAACTTCAGGCATTCATTTACCTTCGTATCCAAGACTACTAGCATTTTTAGTTTGCTTAGAGAGTTTTGATTGGGTGCAGCAAGACATTTTTGAAGTCATTCTTTTAAATAGATGTTCCATGGAGGAGGGAAAATCTGAAAGAGGGAATTTCAAACAACCCAAGCAGTGTTTTGAAAGTTCTCATGTCTTAAGAATAATGACTGACTGGTAGGCAGGAAGCCTGCAGTTGTATTGTGGTATTGTTCCTCCATCTTATGCATTTGAGAACTTCAGTACAAAAGAGAAGAAAGCATGGGGAGGGGAAAGAAAGGGGTTTAGCAAAAAAAAGATGGGGGGTACTTTTAGAGTAAATATTCTTTGCTCCTCTGTTTAAGTGAAATCTAAAACCAATTTATTTTTACGTTGAGAGGAAATGTTTGCTTATCATAATCTAAATGTCTTAAACTGACATTTTAGTAGATGAGAGTATTTGGTGGAAAGAGCAGCGTGATCACATAACTCAGTTTTAAAACAGAAGTTTAATAAAAAAAAAATCTACCCATGAGAACCTTTATTTTCCTCCTTTGTTACCTGATGCTTATTGCTTTGTAAAGAATATTTACTAGTGAGTTGAGAATCATTTGTGAGCTTGTAAGGTTTGTACAAATCAATCTCTAGGTTTGTTTTTAAATTTGTAAAACAAAGGGGTGGAGTATGTGATCTTCCAAGGTTCCTTATATTAGAAAATTCTGTAAACTTAAAGCATCATATAGATTGTAGAATTGGCCTTTTATTTGCATTTTATTGGTCAAATATTAAGTTAGTTAAGCTCTTTATACCAGATAATGGTGTGAAGATACAGGTTTTTGTGCTGACTCATGAGTTTGAGGATAGGATGACTGAGCTCCAGACTTCACCATAGTATATGCTACAGGCTGCAAAAAAATGTGTGTGTGTGTGTGTGTGTGCGCGCGCGCGCGTGCGTGCGTGTATTGGGGGGAGGGAAATTTTCAACTCTCTCCTTCTGGTTTAAGAGAATGAAGTCATATTTTCTTTACTCAGTAAAGCTGTCATCAGTGAAATGATTACTGAATTTAAGTCACTCTGTGGAGTAGCTATATCAGCTTGATTTTGTTTCCAGATTGAAATTTGGCACTTTATTTGAAAATGTTTCAAGGATTACCCAGTGTTCTCTTTACCCAATCGTCCTTGCCTACACACCCCATCCAAGCTCATCTTTCCTTTTTTTTACCTGTCTGGTTGTGGTTGCGTTTTATGATGATATTTCATTCCAGCCAAGATAGTTGGCTCCATTGCTGTCAGAGCAAGTATTTGTTTGCATCTAGGAAAATCTAACTTCACCAGTGAGGAATAACTCCACATGCATATTGTATCCCTTGAGAGATCAGTGGTATTTTCTTCCTATAATAAGATTGGACTATATTAAGTTTTAAAGATAACTTCAGGAATCAAAACACATTCAGGAAGCTACTTTTGAAGTGCACAGCCATACCTAGAATGATGGAAGCCTTAGGTGTATGGAACCCAAATTAGGCGAACCTGAAATTGTGAACTTTCACCTATAACCTTCACTCTCTCTTTTCTTTCCCCGAAGTATAAAATAACTCCCACATATGATTTTTTTTTTTTAAGATTTTATTGGGGAATCGGGGAAGGGGAACAGACAAATTGCTGTCCTTTTGTTCTTCAGTCTAGTTGTGGAGGATGTCGCTTTACTGGCCCGTGTTGGTATTATCATTGCGCTCTTCCCCGGTGAGGCAGTTGCTTGCCGGCCGTTGGACGGCTGTTCACTGCGGCTCACAGCAGCTCACGCTCACTGCTGGCCAGCCCTGCTGCAGCCTACGCCGTCCGCAGTGACTCACGGCAGCCCAGTTCCAGGTCGAGCTGTTGTTCACCATCTTGGCTGTAGAGGGTGCAGCGTCACTGGCCCTCATGTGGGATCTGAACCGGGGCCCTGCTGCTCAGAGCTGGTGTCCCAAGCCAACTCCTAACCAATGTGCCACTCGGCCGGCCCCCGACATATGACTTTTTATACCACTAGTCTCTTAACCATGAGACCTTAATCTTCAGTTGTCTTTGATTTGGGAATTGGCTGTTGCCCACTCCCACATAGGAGGTATGACAATTAAGTTTGCGAACTTGTTGCAATGATGTTGCTAACCTTTTTTGATATTAGAGGCATTATTCATTATGAACTTGTACCAACTGGACAGACAGTTAACCAAGTTTACTATTTCGAAGTGCTGAAAAGGCTACATGAAAAAGACGACCTGAACTTTTTGCCAACAATTCATGGCTCTTGCATCATGACAATGCACCAGTTCCCACGGCACTGCCTATGAGGGAATTTTTAGCCAGTAAACAAATACCTGTATTGGAACATCCTCCCTACTCACCTGATCTGGCCCCAATGACTTCTTTTTTTACCTGAAGATAAAGGAAATATTGAAAGGAAGATAGTTTGATAACATTTAGGACATCAAGAGTAATATGATGACAGCTCTGATGGCCATTCCAGAAAGAGAGTTACAAAATTGCTTTGAAGGGTGGACTAGGCGCTGGTGACAGTGCATAGCTTTCCAAGGGGAGTACTTTGAAGGTGACCATAGTGATATTCAGCAGTGAGGCATGTAGCACTTTTTCTAGGATGAGTTCGTGAACTTAATTGTCAGACCACGTACTCATTCATACATGTGTTGATTAAACTTTTACTATTTAAGACACTGTAAGAGTTAAGAAGATTTTGGTATTGAATAAACTGGGTTTTTTTTCCTTCAGAATCCTATTGATACATTTCCCCCTAGTCCTCTCTATATTTCTGCCAGTTTAATCTTATTAAACATCATTTATATATATATTTTTTTGCTTAATCTGCAGAGTTCAACTCAAATTCCATAACCTAACACTCAGTTCTTATGTCTTTTTAAAAAATCAGTCTTTCCTGTTTTTGTTGCTCCTTGTTTCAGCCATGCTATTTTTTTCTGCCTCTTCTCCTTTGCTATCTTGTCTAGTCATTAAGGTCCAGCTCAGATTTTGTCTCATTTAAGTAAATTTCCCAGACCACCACAACTGAAAATAAAACTCTTATTGCCTATGAGTTGTAATTACCTCTTCATAGTATGCATAGGAATCAGTATTTATTAATTCATAGGACAGATTCTGTCCAATTGTCTATTCTTTGAGGTATAGGGACCATTCCCTTGACAAGGTTTTAAAATCCTCAATTATTTTTTCAATGATATGCATTTTAGGTACCCCAAAATGCTTGGGGTTTGGATGTGAAAGTTTTTAGAGTTCAACTCTCAAGTTAATTTTTCTACTTGGAAATTGAGATAAAATTAGAGTCCTAAGGATTTGCTTAGGACCTATGTCCCCCTCATACAGTCGTCCCAGATAAATCATGTCTGCGCCATAGAATACTTTTGTGTTTTCCAGTTGACCTAGGAGTGCACAGTCCTTCTGTAAATTGTGCAAATGTTTTTATTCATTACTACTGTTCTTCAAGGAATTGTGCTAAGCATTGTGGGCATTCAAAGTCTCTTTGTGATCTAGGAGCTTATAAACTAGTTGACAAATAAGCATAATTGGAAAAAACATAGTTTTGACAACATAAATAGGTGGTTTGGAAGTTAGAGGGAGAAAAGGTCATTTTCAACTAGGATTGTTAGGGAAAATTTAATGGAGGAGATGGAATAGATCTAACTGGAATTAATTGCTGCTTCTAATCTTCTCTTTTTCCAGTATCTTTTATTGTTTAGTACTTAGTTGTAGTAAAAAAAAGTTATAAATTAATGTTTGTTTTTTTTTACTTGAAAAGAAGGCAATAAACATGGTAGAGTTAAAGCAGTACAAAAAGATATATTGTGAAAAAAGTAAGGCTCCTGGTATCCCTAGGTTTTTGGTATTTATAGCTACCCCTCCCAATGGCTACTAGTGTTAGAGGGCATTCTTTACATAGGATTATGGATGTCTCTCTTCAGTTTCTTTTTTCCTACTCTCTCCTCTTTAATGAACAAATAGGAGCACAGTGGGCTTCTGCTATTTTCACTTAATAAAAGAACTTGGAAGAGCCTTCTATGCCTCATACTTTTAATTAATTAATTAATTAAATTATTTATAGCTGAGCCATCCTGCCACCTGTTGGAAGCTCAGCGGCAGCTCAGCTCAGGTCGGGAATCGAACTGGTGACCTTGTTGCTCATAGCTGGCCCCTATGCCCCATATTTTTAAAAGGCTGTATAATATTCCATTGTGTGAATGGATTTGATACAGCTTATTTAACTGGTTCTTCCTTGCTGTTTTCAATCTTTTACAATTTTGAACGATGCTTGCAGTGAACTGGATGTAGACCTGTGTGCTGGAATGAGTATATCTTAGCACAAAAATCTTGGAAGTGAAATTTCTGAATCAAAGAAAATGTACATTTAAAACGTTAATGTCTCTTTCTCAGTCGCCTCCAAAGAGATTATACCAAATTTATGCTCTCACCTATTTATAAGCATGCCT
This sequence comes from Hipposideros armiger, assembly GCF_001890085.2. Lineage (NCBI taxonomy): Eukaryota > Metazoa > Chordata > Mammalia > Chiroptera > Hipposideridae > Hipposideros > Hipposideros armiger. The sequence continues at coordinate 6,280,952 of NW_017731381.1, forward strand.
GTTTCTCCTTTCTTATCTTTTAAAAAATTATCCCTTTGTGTTGCTTGACTGCTTAAAGGCGTGAGATCTTCTGTTAATTGTAGAAGAGTTTGAAACTAAACTTCCCATGGAGTTCCCAAAGTTTTTCATAATCTGACTCTAATCTGTATTTCCAGCATTATCTCCTTAATTTTGTCTATATATCTAATACCTTAGTTGCTATTAGGTCTGCCTTGCTCTGTCTTCCACCCTCTTACCTCAATAAAATTCCCTGTGTTCTGATTCATATTCTTAGATGTAAAAAAAAAAAAGCTACTATTTATTGGGTGCCCATGTGTCTGGGCAGTGTCTGCTTACTGTACATTATTTAATAGTCTGAATTTTTCGTTGTAGAATCCCCCCACCCCCTTTTCAAGCAAAGTCTTATTTAAAACCCTATTCAAAATACAAAGGTGATTCTGTTGAAATTTATTTTCTAAGTTGAAATTTACACTGTTTACTGGTTATAAAAGCAGTGAAAATGAGACTTATGGATATAAAATTTGAAAGTGGTTATGAAGAACTATTATGGACCTAATTCATCTCTTCCTCTAGTTTATTTCTATAGTGTTAAGAAAGTCCCGACTCATACAGAGATATAGTTGTGAATGGTCCCAGTTCAAAAATATTTTTTGAAATATGTAGCGGATACAAATGGGATAAATTCAAAAGGTACCAAAGGTACCCTTCCTCAATTGTCTCCCACCCACCTCCCTATCCCCTGCCCACAGGCAACCATTGTTACTCTTGTCTAGGCATATAAATGCATATACTTGGGGCTGGCCGAGTGGTTCAGTTGGTTAAGAGCTTGCCCAAGAGCTTGAGCTCTGAGCAGTAGGGTTGCCGGTTCGATTCCCACATGGGCCAGTGATGCTGCGCCCGAGGTGAGCTGCTGCTGAGCTGCCAACAGGTGGCAGGATGGCTCAGCTGGTGAGAGTGCATGCTCCTAACAACAAGGCTGCCTGTTTGAATGGTGGGCTCTGCCCACCCACAACTAATTGAACACAGCACCTTGAGCTGAGCGGCGTTACTGGACTTGGAGCTGAGCTAGCTGTGCCCACCACAACTAAGACTGAAGGACAACAACATGGCTGTTCCCCTTCCCCAATTCCCCAACAATGTTCCCCTTCCCCAATTCCCCAATAAAATCTTTCCTCCACCCAAAAAAATGCATATATTTAACAGCTTTTAAGTTTAATAATTTCTCCCACAGTTTTGGGTAAACTTTATGTCAAAGTGTAACATACATTCATGAAAGTGCACAAGAATAGTCTGGTAAATTTTCATAATGACAACACCAAACTGGCACTTAGGAGCCCTATTCTGGACTGTATATACTTTTTAAATGATCTTGGAGAGGTCTCATATCTGTATTTATAGCTACTAAGTACTCTCTAATGGCCACACAGTACTCCATTGTATGGATATATCATAATTTACCCAGTTTCATATTACTACAAACAAAGCTGTAAGTGAATATCCTCATACATATTTCTTTGTCCCTTGTTTTGTTAAAAAGCATATAAAAATGTCTGGAAGTGGGATGCTAGGTTAAAGAGTATGAATTAAAAATTGTTTAGGTATTGCAGTTTGCTCTCTGTGGAGATTATATTAATTTACAAATCCACCCCCAGGGTATGGAAGTTCCTGTTTCCCTCATGTCTGAGTAATACTGTGGTACCAAATTTTTTAACCTGATAAATTAAAAAAGCCTTTTCATGTATTTCCTCTAGTGCTTTTATGTTTTTTTTTAACATGAAAAAATAAAATATAAAAATTAAAAAATGTAAAATAAAAATGAGTTAGAATATAGAAGTACCAGTTAGGTATAAAACTGGTAACAGATTAATGAGGTGGTAGACTAGAGTACGCTTATGTTGTGACTAAATGTATTTGTTCCTTTGAGTGTGTTTAAAGATGTTTAACATGTACCTATATAATATTTGGGTTTTTTTTTTGTGTTAGTAGAAATCTGCTTTATTGAGGTATAATTTGCTTATTATAGAATCCAGCCATTTTAAGTGTGCAGTTTGAGTTTTGACAAATGTAAACAGTTGTGTCACCACCACCACAGTCAAGATACAGAACATTTCCATCAACCCAGGAAGTTTTCTTGCCCATTTGCATTCAGGCCCCTTCTGGGTTTTGTATTCAGTCAGCCACTGATCTACTTCCTATCACTATAGTTCACTTTCTTCCTTTTCATTTTCTTCAACTTTTTCGAGTTATTAATTGACATTCAATTTAATTGTATATATTTAAATTGTACAATTTGAGCTTTGACATATGTGTCTACCTGTGAGTTCATCACGACAGTTATAGTAATGGGAATATCTACTACCTCCCCAAATCCCCTTTGTAATCCATCCCTCCTCCATCTTTAGGTGTCACTAAAGATTAGTTTGTATTTTTGAGAATTATATACAAATGGAATTAACAGTATGTACTTTTTTTGAGCGGGGCTGGCTTCTTTGAATAAGCATAGTTATTTTTAGATTCATCCATGTTGTTTCATATATCAGTAGCCTATTTCCTTTTATTGCTTAAGAAATATTGCAGTGTCTGGGTAGATCACAATTTATTCATTCATTCACCTATTGATGAACCATTTGGGTTGTGTCCTGTTTTTGCTTATCAAAAATAGAGCTTCTGTGACGTTTGTGTACAAGGCTTTGTGTGGACATACACTTTATTTCTCTTGAGTAAATACCCAGAAATGGAATGGATGGGTTATATGCTAAGTGTATGTTCAACATTTAAAAATTTTAGGAAACTGCCATCTGTTTTTCAAAGTGGTTGCACATTTCATGTTTCTCTGCAATGTATGATAGTCCCAGTTGTTTAACAACACTTGGTATGTCCAGGCTTTTATTTATTTATTTTTATTTTTATTATTTTTTAAGGTTTTTATTGGGAAATTGGGGGGATGGGAACAGTGCTGGGGAATTGGGGAAGGGGAACAGACAAGTTGCTGTCCTTTTGTTCTTCAGTCTAGTTGTGGAGGACGTTGCTTCACTGGCCCAAGTTGGCACCATCATTGCGCTCTTCCCGGGTGAGGCAGATCAGTCACCGGCTTCTGGACGGCCGCTCACGCTGGCTGCTGGCTACACACCGTAGCCCATGGCATCCCCCTGCAGCAGGGGCTGCAGCCTACGCCGTCGCCGGCGACTCACCGGCAGCCCAGCTCCAGGTTTATTTTTTTAAATTTTTTATTTGTTTTTTTAAAAGATTTTATTGGGGAATTGGGGGAGGGGAAAAGTGTTGGGGAATTAGGGGAGGGGAATAGCCAAGTTGTTGTCCTTCAATGTTACTTGTGGAGGGCTCAGCTAGCTCAACTCCCAAGTCCAGTTGCTATCTGGCTGCCCGTCGGCAGCTCAGCTCAAAGTACCGTGTTCAATCTTAGCTGCTGGTGGGGGTAGCCCACCATCCTGTGCGGGGGTCGAACCTGTCAACCTTGTTGTTAGGAGCATGTGCTCTCACTAGGTGAGCCATACTGCCACCTGCTGGCAGCTCAGTGGCAGCTCAGCTCGGGCGCAGTTCACTGGCCCATGTGGGAATCGAACCGGTGACCCTGTTGCTCAGAGCTCGTGCTCTTAACCAGCTGAGCCACTTGGCCAGCCCCTTAGTTCATTTTTAAGTTGGTTTGTTTATCTTATTAAGATATAAGTGTCCTTTATGAATTTTAGATACAAAACCTTTTTGGGTATATTATACATTTCAGAAATATTTACTGAGTCTGTGGCCTGCCTTTTCATTTTCATAACAGTGTTTTGGAACAGCAAAAATGTTTAATGTTATTGGAGTTCAGTTTACTGAATTTTTGTATTTTCCTTTGTAGTTCATGCTTTTTGTGTTGCATTTAAGAAATCTTTGCCAAACTCAAGGTCATTAAGATTTTTTTCTTATGTTTTCTTCAAGAAGTTTTATAGTTTACGGTCTTAAATTTAGGTCTATGACCCATTTGAGTTAATTTTTGTATATGGTATGCAATAAGGGTTGAGGTTCATATTTTGGTATATGGCTATTTTTCCAGCATTGTTTGTTGAAAAAATTGTACATTCTCCATTGAATTGACTTGGCACTTTTGTTGAAAATCAGATAACCAGATATGTAGGTCTGTTTTTGGAGTTTCTTCTGTTCCATTGATGTATCAGTATGTATGTATATATGTCTGTCTGTCTATCTTCATCCCAGTTTTGAGATCAGGTAGGGTAAGTCTTCCAACTTTAAAACATTTTTTTATTTCAAATTATATTGGGTATTCTAGGTCCTTTGTATTTCCATGTAATTCATCTCGTTGATTTCTGCAAAATCCCTGTTGCAATTTTGATTGCACTGAATCAGTTCATCAATTTGGGGAGAATTGATTTCTCAAAAATATTGTGTCTTCTGTTCAATGAACACATTGTATATAGCTCTCCATTTATTTAGGTCTTCTTTAATTTCTCTTAGCAATGTTTTATAGTTCTTACAAAGTTTTTGTCCAATTTATCACTCAGTTCCCTATTTTTAAAAGTGATTGTGAATAATATTTTTAAATTTCAATTTCCAATAACTTGTTGGTCTATAGAAATACAGTTGATTTTTGTATATTCACCTAGTATCTTGCAACATTGCTAATAAACTTTATTTTAGTAGCTTTTATGTAGTTTGCATAGTATTGTATACATAGATGATCATATTGTTTGTGAATAAAGACAATTTTCCTTTCCAATTAGTCTGACTTTTCATTTTTATTCCCTTTTTTCTTTTTTTGCTTTATTGTATTGGCTAGTGCTTCAGTACAGTGTTGGATTTTCTTGATTGTGATTGCATTGAATTAATTGATTAATTTGGAGAGACAGGTATCTTTGTCTTCTCAATCTTAGGGGGTAAACATTCAATTTTTCACCATTAAGATTTTAATTATAGGTCTGCTGATCTGTTTTGCATTCATATAACTTCCCCTTCCCCTCCACTTGTTATGTAGTTATAAGAGGTTTTGTTTATTTTTATTTTTTCGAGTGTATATTCTGGTGATACATATTTTTATCAGCTATGTTTTACAAATACTTTTCTCCCAGTGTTTGGTGGTACAGATTTTTCTTAATGATCACAGGTGTCTCTACTAATGCCCAAATTCTTGGTCATATGTATATTTTAGGGAATAATAAGTGTTTTTTAAAGCTTGAATAACAGTTATGCAAACGTGTACTTCAGACCCCGTGCCTTAATTTGTATAAATGGAAAGAAAAACTAAAATTGTTAACCTGGAGCATATTAGTTCTTAAACACAGTTTATTATTTTCTACTGTATTTAACTGTTAAAAGTCATTTTTCATTTTAAATAGTCTGGAACTTGATCTTTTTCTCTTTAATAAGAATGAATCAGTGTCTGTTTCCACATTTATTATTACAAATTAATATTGAAAACATCAGTTATATTGGTCTGGTGTAATCCTAATGAAAAAATGCTGAAGGAAGACCTATCTAAAAACTCTGAATCTTACCTGTGAGGTTTTGTCATTGTTTTCTCTTTAACCTTCACTGAAAAACCCAATCTTTATGGCTTACTTCTATTAGTATAGAATATATTTCTTTCTCACCAAACTGTATTTTACTGTTCTCTTTTCATGGTTTTTATGCTTAAGTGTTCTACTGAGTTGTATTAGCTTTTGAATGCTTCTACTATAAGCTAATGAGAAAATACCAGCTTCACAATGTGCTATTTGTCATATTTAGTATTTGTATTAGATTATTGTAAGCTTAAATTGCTTAAGTATCTCCCTGGACACTATTTTTTCTTTGGCTTACTCAAAAAGAGTGATACTCGCCTCAATTTACTTACCAGTCTCCTCACCCTAATTTGAAGATATATATTTTAATTCTGTTCTGTCTGAATTATTCTTTCTGTCATGCTGGAATTTTGGAATATTTTGCAATTTACATTTAAGAAAGCTAGTTTAAGAAACCAGTGGAAATTTCCAGCTTAAAAAAAATCCAACTACTGGTCTAATAACTGCTTTGCAGGAAGAAATATGAAAATGAACCGCAGACATTCTGGATGTCAGCCTGTGAAATTTTCCACGATTTCCCATAATAACAGGCCGGCATGCTAGTACTGCCCGATGCAGTGCAACTGCACTTGTGCTCTCGGTGGAATTTGCAGCTACTCTATCAGTGATACAATGGCACCTGGCTAGCTTTTATTGAGCAGTGCATACATTCACACATCTAAGATACTGTACATTTCATCTCTGCCTGAAGTGTGGCCATAACACTGAACTTGCAAAATTATTTAAAAATGTTCCGATTCCCAAATTCCTCTTAGTTTTAAATCAATTTTGAGTTTTTAATTTCAGTAGATTTATTATGCATCTGAGAATATAGACATGTAAAATCATTCTTTTAGTGACAGTGCTGTGTAAATACATTTTTGTTTTATGGGATTTGAGACTGTCTTGAAGAGTGCTCAGAAAATTAAAGTTTTTTTTTTTTTTTTTTAAAGATTTTTATTGGGGAATTGGGGGGATGGGAACAGTGATGGGGAATTGGGGGAAGGGGAACAGACAAGTT
>NW_017731381.1:6287739-6299494 GCF_001890085.2 Hipposideros armiger
CAGTGTCACTGGCCCTCATATGTGGGATCCGAACCGGGGCCCTCTGGCATCCCAAGCGAGTTCTTAACCATCGCGCCACTCGGCCGGCCCCAGAAAATTAAAGTTTTTAAATGATTTGCATAAGCTCAGTATTCGTTTGGTGTGATTCCGGAAACATTTTAATTTCTTTTTCAGGATCGTGTTACTCTTTCAAAGGGTCAGTAGACTTTATATTCAAATTAATAATTGTGTTTTTATTTGGCTATTTCAAATTTAAAGGCAAACAGTATTATACTGTTTTCCTAATAATGAAAGTCCAGGTTGCCTGGTTCTGTAAAGTGGCAGAGCACTTTACAGGGTCACAAATAGATTATAAATATACTGTAACCACCCACTTCTACCTTGTTTCATCTGTTTCGTGGCAAATGACTAAAGTGGTATTAAGGAATGAAATTGAGAAATTCAGATTTTATGGATTAACCTTTTAAATGCTTATGCATTTCTACAGGGAGGAATTTGAGTGTACATAGTGATACAACAGATGTACATACATATCTTTGTATGTTTTAACACTTGTCAATCACTTACATTTTGGAAATAAAGGCAAATTAATGCATAAGTGTATCTTTTCCAGGACTCTTAGATCTTAGATTTGGACAAGAAAGCATTGTCAGCACTGTGATATGACAATGGCCTCCACCCCTTCCCTGTGAGCTGCTCTTTCCTTGTACAGCCTTATCCTTCCTCGTGACCTCTTCCGTATCTCTAACTTTTCTCCTGTCCTCTTCTGGCACTTCCTCTTCTCAGCCCTCATTCTGTCTCCAATTATTTTATCCCTCTAGCCTAAGTTTTCTTCTGGCTCATAACCATTTCTTCCCTTGTCAACTTTCCATCCTACAAGTCTCTCACTTTCTCTTGTTGCTCACTGTTAACCAAGTCTCCCTTCTTTACCTTTGGAAGGCTTCTTTGCTCCAAGTGTTCTCTGCTCCTGGCAGATTGATTTTCTTTTAGTCTTTGGCCCCTCAAACACAAACACCCTCACATCTTCTCAAATCTTTCAGCTCTCATTTTTGCCTCCATGTTTTAATTCATTCCACAGAGATTTACTGAGTGCCACATGTTAGGGATATACCAGAGACCAGAATGGCTATTTAAAAAAATAAAATGAAGCTGCATAAGGAGACTGGAAACTGGTGTGTGTGTTGTGGGGTTTACATGGATAGTCATAGTAACCTTCTCTGAGAAAAGAACATTTGAGCAAAGTGTCCAGGAAGTAAGTAAGCCTTGTGAACCTTGGGGAGTGGGGAGCGTTCTGTGCGGAGGGAACAGCCAATGCAAAGGCCCATTGGTAGGCGTGAGTATTCTTAGTGTGTTTGAAGAATAGCAAGGTGGCCAGGGTGCTGGAGCACAGGGAACAAAGGAGTTCGTACTAAGAGGAGAAATGTGAGAGGTGACAGTGGAGTCTTGTAGGTGGTTGTCATGTCCTCAGCTTTTACTTTGAGCAAAGTGGGGAACCACGGTAGGTGTCTAATTTTTGGTTATTTCAAAAAGATCTTATCATCGATTTTTTTCCCTTCAATTAAAGCATTTCTTTTTATTATACAAGTAATTAATTCATATTCATTTGGAAAATACAGAAAAGTACAAAGAAAATAAATCAAAGAACAAAGATTACCAGTAATATCATCTATTATTGAAGACTGTGTGTGTGTATCTTCCCACTGTTTTCCTTTGTGCTTGTATAGACACGCTGACACATGGGCTTCCTGCACTGGCAGTGAGCAAATAACCTGATTTAGGCATTAAAGAGATCCCTCTAGCTGCTTTGTGAAAAGTAGCCTAAACCGGGGCAAGAAGAAGGGCGACCAGTTAGAAGGCTATTATAGCAACTCAGATAAGAGAGAATGTGGGCTTAGACCATGGTGGTGTCTGCAGAGGTGATAAGAAGTGATCAGATTCTGTATATATTTTGAAGGTAGAACCAACAGAATTTTGTGATGAATTCAGTGAGGGGTGGGTTGAGGTAGGGTGGGGAGGGTGGCTGTATTGGGTGGGGTGGGGCAAGAGACAATGAGCTAAGAATCAAAGGTGACTCAAAAGTTGTTGGGGGCTGGCTGAGTGGCTCAGTTGGTTAAGAGCTTGCTCAAGAGTGCGAGCTCTGAGCAACAGCGGTTCGAGTCCCAGCCCCAACAGGTGGCAGGATGGCTCAGCTAAAAAAAAAAAAGGTTTTTGGCTTCAGCAACTAAAAACCTTTGGTTTCATTTTTCTTTCTTGTCAGACTATTCATCCAAGATTCAATTCTGGCTCTATCTTTTAGTATGTGTTTTTCCTGTTCATTTGAACTCGTGATTATTTCTTTCACCAAGCTTCTAGTTTTTACTGCCCAGTTTGGCCTTTGTTATCCACCACAAGATGCTATATATAACAGACCGTTTCACTAGTATTTAGAGTCCTTAACTAGGTAGTGAGCATCCTTTTCCTGGATCATGCTGCATTTATGAACCTGCTCAAGGACTAATAACTAACTCTCTGAGTGCATCGTGGTCATTCAGTAAATGTTGATTAATTGTACATTCCTCAGGTTTGAGAACAAGGTATGAGAAAACCTTCAAGTAAATGCCTACTCTAGCTTTATTTTGGCTTACTGGCATCTTTTGAGGATAAATTGTTTTGGATAGTTATTTTCCTCAGTTAATTTTGAGTCTAAAAAACCATTAAATACTTTTTATTTCAATAAAATGTTATGCATTATCTTGAATTTTGTAGCAGTATGGAGACTTAATTTTAAAAAAATAACGAATATTATTTCTTGCCTCATACATATAAAGCATCCTAGGAGGTACAAAGATGGGTGAGAAAAGGTCTCAGCCCAGAAAGGAGCTTATGCTTTGGTGCAGACAACATAACATATATACAAATAATATCTCCTTTGTGAACATAACATTGTATTATGGTTTAATGCAAAAAAATTGTTACAGTGCTTTTGGCATTCTGAAGGTTGTAGGGATTCTTTGCTTCTTTATTCAGTGGTGTTAGACTTCTGTTTGGGGTTCTTACATTTTTAAATAGTTTTTCAGACTTACTCCTAGCTGTTGCTACTTGCTAATGTGAAGTGTGCTTAACTCCCCATCTTCCTTTGCTTTTATTTACATTATATTTCCTTGGAGCCTTATTTTACATAAATATTTTCTTTATTGTTTTTAAAAGTCTTTTCACTCATATGCTACTTATACTTTTACTGTCTTATATAGGAGCACCTGCTTTCCTCATCTTTTAGCTTTGCTTTACTTTTACCTCTTCAGTTCTTAATCTTTTTACTTTTAAAATAATTTCTGTAATACATTCAGCATTCCAGAAAACATACACTATCTTCAGGGAATTTTCATGTAGAAACATTGTTCTGGTATTTTAAGCAAAGAACAAGTTCTTCAAATGGTCCTTACTTATTAGATACTGTCCGGATTAGGGGATGTGCTATCTACAATTGAGTTCTCTTAAAATTTCCCTCATTTGGAAGGGATTAAATCTTCTAGACAGAGAAGGATAGGAAAGTTGATAAAAGCAGTGCTTTTCATTTCTTTACATAAATTGTGGCCATTAACTTAGTTTTTTCCTGTGATCATTATTTCTTATTTGGTAATGGAAAATTTTTTTTAAAGATTATAAATGTAAAGCATGCATATTTTAATGATAATCTAGTTAGTTCAACAAATGATTACATATAAAAACCAATGGGATTAAAATGTCCTATTTAGATAACCTTTAGTTGATTCGATACAAGTCTTTGGGTCTGGGAATGCTGTAGTAATTCATGATGTGATTTTTAGGCATGTCCTTAAAAACAAAATATGTAATAATTTATTTGGGTTGGAGAGTAATGGTGAACTTAAGCTTTAACATTCTGTCCAAGAGAATCTGATGTTCAAATCTTCAACTACAATTAACCACAAGCCTTTAACTACAAGCTTTGGAAAAACGATTTGTTGACACATTGTTAGATGATTATTATTATTGTTTTTTTTATTTTTATTTTTTTGATTTTTTAAATTGGGGAATTGGGGGGATGGGAACAGTGCTGAGGAATTGGGGGAAGGGGAACAGACAAGTTGCTGTTGATTTTGTTCTTCAGTCTAGTTGTGGAGGACGTTGCTTCACTGGCCCAAGTTGGCACCATCATTGCGCTCTTCCCGGGCGAGGCACATCAGTCGCCGGCTTCTGGACGGCCGCTCACTGCGGCTGCTGGCCGCTAACGCTGGCTGCTGGCTACATACGGTAGCCCATGGCAACCCACTGCCACAGGGGCTGCAGCCTACGCCGTCGCCGGCGACTCACGGCAGCCCAGCTCCAGGTTGAGCTGTTGTTCAGCATCTTAGCTGTGGAGGGCAGTGTCATTGGCCCTCACATGTGGGATCCGAACCGGGGCCCTCTGGCGTCCCAAGCCAGTTCTTAACCATTGCGCCACTCGGCCGGCCCTATTATTATTTTTTAAAGATTTTATTGGGGAATTGGGGAAGGGGAACAGCCAAGTTGTTGTTCTTCAGTTGTAGTTGTGAAGGGTGCAGCTAGCTCAGCTCCCAAGTCCAGTCGCCATCCGGACGCCTGTTGGCCACTCAGGGCAGCTCAGCTCAGGGTGCCGTGTTCAATCTTAGTTGAGGGGGGCACAACCCACCATCCCATGCGGGAGTTGAACCGGCAACCTTGTTGTTAGGAGCACATGCTCTCACCAGCTGAGCCATCTTGCCACCTGTTGGCAGCTCAGCGGCAGCTCAGCTCAGGCTCAGCTCACTGGCCCATGTGGGAATTGAACTGGTGACCCTGTTGTTCACAGCTCGTGCTCTTAACCAACTGAGCCATTTGGCCGGCCTGTTAGATGATTTTTGAAAAAAAAAAATTTTTGCTTGGAAAAATGATTTGCTGACACATATTATAAAGTGATTTAAAAAATATATAATTTGCTCTCTTTTCTGAGTTGTTTCATGAACCAAAATTATTATTTTCCTTTCAAATGAATCTGTTTTATTTTGAGAAACTAGAGATGATGTTATGTCCCCCGCTTCCCTCCCCCCATTTTTTTTAACTTTCAGCATCTGTTCTGGCTGTTCTACTTTCCCCCAAAACTCTACTTAAGAGCAAAAAAAGCTTAGATGCCACGCTTTGTTTCCAGGACTTCACTTTATTTTTATTAAGGGTTTCTCTTACGAAAATATAGGTACTGTTGCCTAGGTAGTGTTGTGTTTTAATAGCTTTCTTGGGTTGCTTAGCTTTTTCAACCTTTGGGACAATCTGTTGCCTCAGTTTTGATTTTTAACTTTTCCTTTCTTATGACATGGAAAGTGTATGTGCTAGTAGAACGTAAACTTTCTGAGGGCTGGGAGTGACTTATTTTGTTTACTGCTATGTCCTTTGTGCCTAGGACGATGGCAGGCACACAGCATTTACAGATTGAATTTAGAGTAGCAGTAGCAACAATTCGAATTTATTGAGCATATACTAGGTGCCAAAGTGCTCAGCACTTTGAATGCATTTGATGGTATTTCCATTTTACTGCTGAGTGAGTTGTTTCCTATCCAGATGATGTCTATGAATGGGCGTGAAGGAAGGGAGAAGGAGGATATGAAACTAGCATTTGTTGAGGATACTTTTTCTGATTTCAAAGATGTAAAAACATGAAAAAATGTAAGAATCTCTAAAATAAAGAATACCAGTAGTTTTACATAAACTCTCTCATTTAACAACCCTAAAGCCTTCTATAGGTATTATTATCCTCATTTTAGTGATGAAGGAAATGGAAGTTTTGGGTTAAGTTCCCAGATTCTCAAGGTAGAGAATCCAAATTGAGGTCTTTTAGATATCAGAGGCCGTGCTCTTTTTACCACCTCATATTGCTTGAAGAGTAAGAGAAACTGTTGGGTTGTCGGAAACGTCATGACGTATTTTTCTATGTTTTTCGTTTCAAAAATGCATCATGACTTTTCCGACAACCCTATAGTACATTGGCCTGTCAACTCTGGCTTGAAGATTCTTAGTTGGCATGGCTTTAAACGTTTTCTTAATGTAATTGGTTTTTTCATTTTTTAAAAAAATCGACAAAATCTTTGAATTTACTATGTGCCAGCTACACTGTGTTTTTAATGTGTATACAAAACAATATTAGGCCTTATGTCTTCCTCTCAAAGAATTTACAGTCTACTTGGGGAGATGAGAAATAAACATGAAAGTTAAATAACTAGAGAAGATTTAAATAACATTTTGGAGAATAATGAAAGAGGCTTAACAAGGCAATGCAGGATTAATTGCGAAATAAATTATACAAATAATTGCTTGGAGTTCAGAGGAAGGAGAGATTGCTCGAGGCTGGAGTAATCCAGGGAAGGATTTAAATGAATTCCTGGGAGTTTTTTAGTTAGTGAGATTATTTACGTACTTTAAAATCATATTAATATTTGTTACAAATGGAACTGCAAGCTGTTGAACACACAGAACTTTAGTACATTAAGATTTTTCTCTGTATGAGAGCAGAGGAACTACCTGCCATAGAAAAGTAGAAGAAATCATGTGGTGTCTAGTACATTGGGAAATACTGGCTTTTAGAAGAAAGACATTTGAGTGAAAAAGAAAGGGGAACTCCCCCTTTCTAAATGCCTTGAGTGCCACATTTACAATCAGTTGCTCTTTCTGAACTATTGACAAGGTTACTTTTTGTGGCTTAAAGTTCATGATGAGCTTTGAAAGGTTGGAAGCAAGCATTAACCCTCTTTATGTTACTGATGTTTTCTGTATTTTAAAATAGGGCCTCTTAGTTAAGCATGCACAACAAACAAAGAAAAATAGCCCACCATCTTTCAGGAGAATATGATTGACAGACTACATTCCTGGATCAGACCCTGGGATCTCAACATTGGGTTATAAGGTGTGATACGCTTGTTTTACAGGCCAGTCAAAAGCAAAATTAGTAAAGGCTTGGAAAGCAAGAGAATTGTGTTTTGGACCTTGTTGGATAATCTTGAGTATTTTATTTAACCTTCTGAAGACATCTGAGTTGGATCACTCCAAAGGTTTTTTCCCTATTTTTTAAAAAACATCTTTTCTTTCTTATTTAAAAATAATCTGGCAGTACATGTACATGGCTAACAAAAATTCAAATTTTGCAAAAGGCTTTCAAGTGAACTTTCCCTCCAACTTTCTTTTGCTTCCTAGTTCCTTCCTCAGAGGAAGGAACTGTTACCATTTTATTTTGTGTATATATTTTTAAACATATCTATATGTATACAGAGGGTGCTAAAAATGTATACACATTTTAAGAAAGGAAAAAACTATTAAAATTGTAATACTCTATATACGTATACCAATCAAAGATGAATACAAGTCATGTGTATACATTTTTTTGGCACCCCTGGTATATTTATAATCTTTATAATCTGTATATCTACTCTTTTTATAAATGCAAATTGTAGCATATTAAAAACATTGTTTTGCACTTGGTTACATTTAACAATATATTTTGAAAATGGTTTGGTGTCAGTACATACAGCTCTAACTCTTTTTTTTTTAAGCAGATTGTTATTTTTTTAATGTACCATAATTTATTTAACCAGTTTATCATTGATGGACATGGTTTGTTTCCAACATGTTGCCATGTAACAATAGAGTGCTGTAGTGAATTTTCTTGTGTACATTTTTATTATTGTTTTAATTTTCATCTCTAATATTAGCAATGAGATTAAACATTCTTTCCATCCAAGGTTTAAAGGGTATTTCTGTTTCCTTATTCAGTAAACTTTATATTTCTTGTTCACTTTTGAGTTATTGGTCTGTTTCTTACTGATTATTTTCATAAAATAAATGCCATATATTTAAAAAGGCATTTGTCTTTGAAAAATATCTTTTGCAAAATATTTCATGCTTTTAAAATAGCAATGAAATTGTACTTTTTTGATGGGACAATATTGCTTAATTTTACATTAAAATGTCCACTTCTCCAGTATTCATTAAGTTTTTGTAGCTCATCTCGTACATTTCTATACAAGATGAAGTTACACTTTTAATATTCATTTTGTATGTAACATACCTAATATGTTAAAAAATGTTTTTATTGTGGTAAAATATACATAACACAAAATTTACTATTTTTACCACTGTTACGGGTGTAAGTCAGCAGCATTAAGTACAGTCACAGCGTTGTGTAACCATCATCACCGTGCATTTCCAGAATTTTCATCATCCCAGACAGACCTAGGTTTTTAGGTTGCAATTTCAATTTATGACTTAATAACCACCTCTCACATTTAAAAGGGTGTTGTACATGTGAGCTCTTTTTAACCCAGAGACACAGAACTCTATATCCTTGAAGGAGAGGTTTTAAGAAAGAGACAGAGCTATAATTGGGTAAAAGTCTCTCCTACTCTGAGGATTTTCTTCTGATGTATCTCCAATTTAGGTTATCATTTTCTTGGTTCTCTTCCAGCAATATTACTTTATTGCTGTTTTATATTTTGGAAAATTGCAAACACAGAAAAGTAGAATAACATTGATTCCCATGTACTCTTCACTCAGGTTCACCAGTTGCCAATTTATGGTCAATATTATTTCATCTATATCTTCATTTACTCCTGTTCCCCATGTTATTTTGAAGCAAATATCAGACACCGTATGATTTCCTTAAGTATCTCTAAAAGACAAAGACTGTCTTTAAAAAAAAAAGCATTATTTTAAATAACCACAATGGCATTATTATGTATAGAAAAATTATAATAATTCCTTAGCACCAAATACATAGTCACTATTCAGTTTCCTATTCTCTCTTTTGCTTCTTTAAAAAAAAAATAAAGTTTATTGGAATCAGATCCAAACAAAATTCATACGCTGTAATTTGTTACGTATTTTAAGTTGTTTTAAATATATTATTTCTCCATCTATTCTTTTCATTTGAATTTATTTTTTCCCTGTAGAGTTTCTTTTTGTCTAGATTTTGCTGAGTATACCCTTACATTGTTTAAATTGTTCCTCTGTATTTTTTTTTATAAATTGATATTCAAGGCTCTATGAGGTTGTTTCAGTTATTATTTTTGGCAAATGCGTTAGTTATCTATTGCTGTGTAACAAATTGTCCCCAAATCTAGCAGCTTAAAACATTACTTCCATAGTTTCTGAAGGTTGGGAATCTGGGAGTGGCCGAGCTGGGTGGCTCTAGGTTAAGGTCTCTCTCAGTGAAGTTTTCCCCTAGGGCTGCAGCCATCTGAAGGTTTGACAGGGTCTGGAAGATCTGCTTTTAAAGGTGGCTCACTCACATTGTGGAGCTAAAGGAATGTTGTTCCCTATTGCAGAAGGTCTCAGTTTTATGCCTGAGTATCCTCAAAGCACTGTCTGCCAGAGCAAGTGATCAGAGAGAGAGGGAGTAAGGAAGCAGAAGTGACATATTGTCATTTATTTCTGCTCTGTTCTTTGGGTCATACAGACCAATCCTGACCTGTATGTGGGAGGGGACTACTTAAGGGTGTGAATTCTAAGCGATCAGGATCACTAGGGGCCATCTTGGAGGCCAGCTACCACAGTGAGACTACTGTGTGCTGTGGTTTATCAGGAGACATGTGATGTTTGCTTCTCTTTTCTCTTTGTGCTACTAGCAGCTATTGATGATCCATACCTTTCATCTGTTCATTTATTAGGGGGAGCAAATGCTGGTATTCTAGCATAACCTTTCCATATAATAGCTGTAATATTACTATAAAGAGAAGCTTCTAATCAACTAGTTGGTCACTCAGCGTGTGGGTATAGTTCAAGTCAGAAAAGTTGATTCAGGTTTCCCTAATATTAACAACTGCGTAACCATGGTACAGTGATCAAAACTAAGAAGTTAACATTGGTACAGTACTGCTAACTAACTATTGGGTTGTCGGAAAAGTCATGACGTATTTTTTCTGTTTTTTGTTGCAAAAATGTGTCATGACTTTTCCGACAACCCAATAGATACATAGCCGATATTACCTTTTTTTTCCACTTTTTTTTTTCTGTTCCAGGATCTACTACTCTTTGTTAAAATTTCTTCCTTTTACTTTTTATTGTTTGGATTTTTAATTTGTTCTTTTCCTAGTTTTTTGAGTTGAGTGTGTGTTTGTGAGAATATATCTTTATTTGCCTTTTATATAATATTCTGTCTTGTCTGTTTTAGGTTTAAAAAAAAGAGGTTTGTACTTTTGTTGGAGCCGTTGCCTTTGTATTAAAACTTTTGTGTAATACACTTAGTCCCTCCCATCCTTCACTTGTTTGGTTATTGTCTGTTGGTTTCTTACTTGGAGTACTATTGAAATTGCCTAATAACCCCTTCTCTTCCCCAGCATTGGATTTAAACTAATAATCTTTTATTGTCAATTAATGTCTATAAGGCAATCAAGCAAGTTCATTCTGATTTTTATCTCCTTTCTTCCCCCTCAGTTTTTGATAGTTACGTTGTATCTACATTGTGAAAGCATATAGCCATTTTATATTATGTGCCCCTTATAGCAACCATTCAATTTTTTAATACATCTATATTTAATTTTCACCACTGTTTTTATGTTGATGTGGACTTTACAGTTTTTTGGGTTGTATGAAATTCATTGTCTAATAAATTCCTCAGGAAGAGCTTATGGGAACAATATTCCTTGAGTTTTTTACAGTATGTGTAAATGTTTGTCTGCAGCTTGAACATTTGAAAGCTGGTTTGGTGGATTATAAATTTTTTTCTAAAGTGTCTGTCACTTCATTGTTTCTTGGCATATGTCTGATGTCAATCTGGTTTTCTTTATAAGTGACTTAGCTTTTTTGCCTTTGCCTGAACGTGCAAAGATTTTTTTTTTTGTATTAGTTTTATGTATTGGTGTTGGTCATTCTGACTCATTTTTCCTCAGGCATGCAGTAAGTCCTTTCAGTGTTTAGTTTCAATCCCCTCCTCCTCTGGCTGTCAATATCAGGAAGGTTTTCTTGACTTGTAGTGTTTTTTATGTTTGTTTGGTTTGCTTTTTGTTGTTGTTTTCCATTGCCTTGTTTTTCTTCTTTGGGACTAGACACAGGACTATACATTTTCTCTTTGGGACTTATGTATTCTATACATGTGCTGGATCTTTGTACATTGTTATGTTTAGTAGAGAGTTAAACCTCTCAACTATTTCCAGAATTGTAAATCCACCTGTCTTCCTAACTATTCATTTGGATTTCTAATAGACATCTCAAAGTCAACATCAAAACTGAAGTGATCTTCCCTGCTAAATCTTCAAGAAGCCTTTGTGTCTCAGACGTAGGTACCTTTCATTTTTCTTTCTTCCTCATTCTTGCTTGATTCAGTGCTGTTCTTCATCTAATAAGGTTCTTTGGGTGTGCCCTCTGTGTGGAATGTTTTTTTTTTATCATACGAGTATACTTGTTTGACTGACTTCCTTGTCTCTGTTTGACACCTCAGATCCTAGTGAGGCCCGTTCTCACCACCCTATTTATTACTGAACCCCTCTTCCCTCATAGTAAGAATCCTCTAAAATACCATGCAATGTACCTGCTTATCGTGTTTGATTATGGTTTTTCTCTGATTAAATAAAAGCTCCACGAAGACAGGGACCTTAGTCCCTCTTGCTCACTGATATATCTCCCCATGTATAAGACGCACCCTTTTCCGGAAAATTTGGGGTCTAAAAACTGGGTGCGTCTTACACAGTGGTTGTAGATCATTGTCAAGTCATTTAAGAAGTGTGACATTTCAAATGCCATAGATGGAGCTGAGGACGAGGCAATATATGAAGACAGTGAT
>NW_017731381.1:6299609-6337649 GCF_001890085.2 Hipposideros armiger
ATGTAATACATTTTTTTTCTTTCAAATTTCGGGCCCCCAAATTAAGGTGTGTCTTATACATGGGGAAATACGGTATCTCAAACAGATAAGTGCCTGGCATATGGAAGACGTTTATTATTCATTTGTTGAGTGAATACATACATCCCATAGTTCCTTGAAAGCAGGATGTCCTTTTCAAACTGTTCTGCCACCCCTGTCTGTGGCATTAAGATGTTTTTCTGGGGCATAGCATATATCTCATCTTCCAACTACATGGGACTGCAGTAGGGAAGTCCCTGGTCTCTGTTGGTTTGATTTTAGTTCTTGGCCTATTTAGGCTGGAACTGTTTCTAGAAATACAGTCAAGGTGGAAGTTGACTCTCAAATTGGTTAAACATAGGTGGTCTATTAATATGAAGTAACTGAGTAGCAAATCGTTTATCATATATACAAGGGAATTCCTTTTTTATTTTGTTTTTGTATTGTGCCAGCCTAAAGACAAGTGTTTTTTTTTTTTTTACTGAATTTTCAGTGGCTTTTTGAGGAGAGGAGGATGGTAGGTATAGGCATTAATTAACTTGCAACTGAAAATTGCTTAAAAAAAGTATATTTGCATATTATGTCTTCCCAATGTTTCTGTAATTCTAGTTCAGCAAATTAGGAGAGTTGCAGTAGTCCAGGACAGATTGTATCACAACAGTTTATTGAGTACTCTCCCTAAGAAAGGCCACTCCATTCTGCATACTGCTATCAGGTACAAGATGTGGGTTGTAGCAGTTGGGCCTTCAGTTGGAGAACATGATAACATCAATTGGTGTTATGAAGGGTCTCAGAAAAATACTGTCTAGTGACTTTTTAAAAAAAATTAGTTTCAGGTGTACAAAACAACATAGTGATTAGACATTTATATACCTCACAAAGTGACAACCCCAATAAGTCTATTATCCATTTGACACTGAACATAGTTATTAGAATATTATTGACTATATTTCCTATGCTGTGCCGTATAGCCCCGTGACCATTTTTATAAATTATAGTTGACATTCAGTATTACTTTATGTTAGTTTCAGTTGTACAGTGTAGTGGTTAGGCATTTATATAATCTATCAAGTGATCCCCAGATTAGTACCCATCTGATACTAGACATAGATTTTACAATATTATTGACTGTATTCCCCATACTGTACTTTTACATCCCGGTGACTCTTTTGTAACTATTAATTTGTATGCTTAGTGAGGCTTTAATAAATTATTAGTTATTGAGAACATTTGTTAAATGAGTATCACTTTTCTGTGTTTGAATTTGATGTGATACATGAAAACTTCAAAGGTGTTGTAAAAACTTTTTTTATTACAAAGTTAATACATGTGCTCCATAGGTGATAGGAAATTAAGATGTTAACAAAACCCAGGAAGGATAATTTTGGTGCACACCTTTTCATTTTTTATGTATAAGTATATATACACAGTACAGAAGAAATATAATATATAATATTCTATTTCCAATATGTTGTGAACATTTTTAGAGGCTGTATAGTATTCATTATATGGCTATATCATAATTCAATTTTTCTGATGTACGTTTGTGGTTTTTATTTTTTGCTAGTATAAAATAACATTGCATGAAAGTGTCTCATTTGATGTCTTATTCAGTTGAAGTGGAACTTGTTTTTAATGATGTTTAAGTAATTACCTTTAAGAAATGTATATTATTTTAAAACTACATAAAACTAAAATTTTATGGAAATGTTAGTGAAGAGAGAACAAAGTTCTAGGAGTCATTTAAATTATTGACACCAGTTAAGATAAAATTCCTTAGCAGTTTAACTTAATATTTGCAATTATGAATTCTTACTGTGGTTTCCTTTTTAGTAAGTAAAACATTGGCATGAAGGTTGCTTTAGGTGAATAACCAATATGTCTTTAATCAACTACAGGTTTTTTTTTTAAGTACTTGAGACAGTGCTTAAAAAGCTATTGATATTGAGAAATGTAATAGAAGAATCCTACCATAATTTCTTCCTAATGCATTGTTAATTTAGTCAAGAATTAGTTCTGTGTGTCCCTGTCTTCTAAATATGTTTTAAAATTCTTGTTTGGTACCATAAATAAATTATTATTTTTGTTTTAAAATAATTTCAATAACTTATAGAAATTTATTGGTTGAAAGAGGTTCAGAAGCTTCCATGCAGTTTCATTTACATGTTTATACATACTGTTTATTAAGCACAGTTAAGGAAAAGTGATTTGCTTTTTTCTGATTTTATAAAAATGAGTACATTAAATAAACAATTCATAAGTTTCAAATTTCATGCCATTCTGGGTAGTGCGATGAAATTTTGCGCTGTCGGCTCCGCCCCTTTGTCCAGCATATTCCCACTGTGTATGCTGTCCTCCTGTTAGTCACTTAGTAGCCCTGTTGGTTATCAGAGATAGAGATACTACATTCACACAATTTTTATTACAGTGTATTATAAATGTTCCATATTATTATTAGTGTTGCTAATCTCTTACTGTGCCTAATCTATAAATTAAACTTTATCATAGGTATAGGACAAATCATAGGATTCGGTACTATCTGTGGTTTCAGGCATCCATGAGGGTTGGGTATCTTGGAACTTATCTCTCTCAGATAAGGGGGAAATACTGTATCTTTAATTTTTTAAGGATGGCGCAGCTCACAGTGGCCCATATGGGGATCAAACGGGCAAACCTTGTTATTAGCACCACACTCTAACCAACTGAGCTAACTGGCCACCCCGGAAATACTGTATCTTTAAATAATAAGGACTATTAAGAAAAACACATCACCTTAAGAAATTCCTTAATATAAAATATCCAGGCATGTTCAGTTTTTCAGTTGCTTTATATGTAACTGTTTTATAGTTTATTTGAATCAGATGCACCTACTGCAATTTGTTGTATATTTTATGTCTTTTTTTTTTTAAAGATTTTTATTGGGGAATTGGGGGATGGAAACAGCGCTGGGGAATTGGGGGAAGGGGAACAGACAAGTTGCTGTCGTTTTGTTCTTCAGTCTAGTTGTGGAGGGCGTTGCTTCACTGGCCCAAGTTGGCACCATCATTGCGCTCTTCCTGGGTGAGGCAGATCAGTCGCCGGCTTCTGGATGGCCGCTCACTGCGGCTGCTGGCCGCTCACGCTGGCTGCTGGCTACACACGGTAGCCCATGGCAACCCACTGCAGCAGGGGCTGCAGCCTATGCCGTCGCCGGCGACTCATGGCAGCCCAGCTCCAGGTTGAGCTGTTGTTCAGCATCTTAGCTGTATAGGGCAGTGTCACTGGCCCTCATATGTGGAATCCGAACTGGGGCCCTCTGGCGTCCCAAGCCAGCTCTTAACCAACGCGCCACTCGGCCGGCCCTATGTCTCTTTTATTTAGGTTCCTACTGCTTTTCTTTTTTCCCCTTGCAGTTTATTTATTGGGAAAAATGGGGTCATGTCCTGCAGAATTTTCCAGTCTGGATTTTGCATCTGAGTGATATCATTTAGTCCATTCTCCTGTCCTCTCCCTGTATTTTCTATAAATTGGTGGTTGGATCTAGAGTCTTTAACATAGATAATTTAAACAGAATCAATTTCCAGATTTGTAAACTTTTGTTCTCTTAAATCCTTAAGTTGGTCTGCCTGAGAAACCCTTGCAGAGTCTTACTATCCAGATGTCTACTTTCAGAATTGTTCTTCTGTCAAAAGAAAGGAATAACTCTTTCTATTGTGTTGCATTGGCACCTGGTGTTAAAAAAAAACCTGGGGTTTGGAATACATGGAGAATTACATATATCGATGACATGGTTTAAAAAGTGAATGACTGTAATGGCTGGGTAACAAATGGTCTGTCGGGTGCTTCTGAGAGCCTGTTTTCATCAAAATCAAAATTGAAGGGAGAGTTAATCAAATTGCTCTCTGAGATAATGAAAAAATTGTTGATGCTAGTTCACTCTCTGAGATTTTTGTCATGTAACTAAGATTTCATTGAAAGAATTGAGTGACATTGCATTTACATAATTCCTTCCACTTAATTATCTACTTATATCAGCAAGTTTTATGTATAATTTTACAAATAAAAAAAGTGTAAATTGAACACTGTTGCATTTTAGCAATATTATTGATTATGGATACCTTAATGTACGGGGCTGGGGGTGGGGGAAAGGAACCCTTGTCTCCTGTGTACCTTAGCAGTTTCACTTATAATGAAAATGTACTTTTTACTTGTATTTATCAAAATTTGTAATACACATATTTTGAACAATTACATCCTAATGATTGCATTAATAATTCAGAATAAAATGTGTTTTCAGCACTTAAGAGTCTATGATCAGATGGAATTTAAATATTTCAATTTATATACCGTATTTGCCGGCGTATAAGACGACTGGGCGTATACGACGACCCCCTAACATTTCCACTCAAAATACAGAGTTTGTTATATACTCGCCGTATAAGACTACCCCCTCTTCCGCACACCTTCCACACACCAAATAAAAGGTAAAACAATATCAGATTTTGCGAGTGTGGTAAAATCACATAACAGCAAAATCGCATAACAGCCGAGCATACCCCCAGCAGCGCTGCTGATGCCTGAACGGTATGTGGAATGAAGTGGGCGGGCATCGGGAGGCCACTATGGCACGGGGCAAGCACTATGGGCAGTCTATCTGAAGTGTACCTGGTGTATAAGACGACCCCCCACTTGGAGGCATATTTTTCAGGGCCAAAAAATCGTCTTATACGCCGGCAAATACGGTACCCTTTTGTTGCAGAGATAGGATGATCAATAAAATACTTTCAAGCATAAAATGATATTTCATTATGATCAAATACTGTGGGAGAAGAGGAATGGAAATTTGTCTTCCAGGAGAAAGGAACAGTTATAAAATTTCTGGCTGTTAGTGAGGATGATGACAATCCAAGTTCCTTTGAATACTTAAGAGTGGTGTAACAGTTTCTTAAAAATGCTAATGTTCACAATATCTTGGAAATTACTGTTTTGTAACTAGTTAAGTTGATGAAAAATTTAAATATTAACGTACAAATATTCTGAGGTGCATAGCTTTTCAAGATTTTTTTGGTAGATACGTTAGCAAAAAGTTTGAAGTCGTATCCACTTAATGTCAGGCTCTTTGCTGATGGTATTGTTGATAAAATGACTAAAGTGTTACATTCCTGGCTTTGAAGGTTTTCTAGAAAAAAAATACATCTATGTCTGAAGCAAAGACACATAACTTTAAAAACACGAAATGTAAAGAAGCTTATATACCTCCCCCCACTGTTCTTAGCAAACAACAGCTGACTCTTTACTGTGTACAAGCAGAATTACAAATCCGTATTTTGTATTTGGAATTTTAAATCAACCCTCCCTCCCTTGTGTTTTCTTTATTAGAGTGAGGCTGGAAAGTAAATGTTCTTATGAAAGTGAAAAAATTTTGACAGTGATTAAAGGATTAGAATAATGAATGGTGATTCTGTTGGAAAATTGAAAATTTTAAACATGCTTTAAACAAATAAATTATTTGTTCATACCTCATTTTAATTTGTTCATATGGGAAACAAATAAAAGAAACAAGGAAAAGAAGAATTTTTCATGGCTTAATATTTCATTAAGATAATGTGTTTCTTCTCCAAAAAGGCTAAAATAGAAAGGTTAATGTAGACATTTCTTAAAACTATTTTTTAAAAAAT
Source organism: Hipposideros armiger (assembly GCF_001890085.2). Classification (NCBI taxonomy): domain Eukaryota; kingdom Metazoa; phylum Chordata; class Mammalia; order Chiroptera; family Hipposideridae; genus Hipposideros; species Hipposideros armiger. The sequence continues at coordinate 6,305,285 of NW_017731381.1, forward strand.
TATTTTGGCTCGACGGAAGCTCTATTTCCCCGTGTTTTTAAATCCTCATGCACCAGGTTGGTCCTTTTGCTGAGGATGAGGCACTTTTGTGGTAGTGTTGCCATGGTGACTGCCTTCCAAGTGCTGCCTCAAGGTCACTCATCACTCATAGCTCCGAATACTTGGATTTTGTTAAAGAAAAATATCAACACTCAGTGGATAAAATGAAGTTAATTATCACATTGCATTACTCAATCAAATCTAGCGAAATTATAATTATAAACAGTATTTTGTGTTGACAGTATTGATAAACTATATTTTCTTTGAATATTGAATTTTAATCTGCCAGATTAGAAGACTACTGGTATATTTATAAATTATCCATAGTCATATATTGTAACAATTTGAATTCATTTAATTCATGACCTTTTTTAAAATGTAGCAACTTTTATTTTGTTGCATTTATGTTTGAGCATGTCTAAGCATACCTGCTTCAGTATTTGTTTTTTTGACGTGAAACAAGGGCAAAGATTCCTGAACACTGCTTTTCATTTTGGCAACTTAGCTTGAAGTTGCCGGTTTTATCAGCCTTTGTTCATATTAGGATGATCATTTTATTTTCTCTGAACTAGATTTCAGAGATCTATTGTCTACCTGGCTTCTATTTCATGTACTCTTTGTCTTATACTGACTGCTGTTAGTTTTTCCTTATCCTTACTTTCTGGATTTTTATCTTTTAGTTAAATATAAATATTATACCAACAAAGATTTTTAAATATTATCATCAAACTGGTTTTCATTGAAGGAAAATATGAAAAGAAATGCCTCCTTGCATTATTCTTTATTTTTGTGAATCTTGTTCTAAGGAGAGAAGAAACAGAGCTGTGTGCCTTCATTAGGCTGGAAGGTGACTTTGAAATCGGAGATGAGAAACATTACTGTAAAAAGGAAAGTGCCACCAAAACAAACAAAAAAATTGGTTTTCAACATGAATAGCTAGGAAATTTGGTCTTTCAGCTAATAAGAATCTAACTAGTTGTTTTACCTCCAGGGGAATTGGATGAATTGGTTCTCATAAAGCATTTTCATCTCTGCTTCTGCAGAGCAGCCACCTTTGCAATGTCTGATCAAGGTACTATTTTGCATGCTTGAAATTTCAATGAATGCAGAGCTCTATAGGTGGTATTGCCAACCTGCCAGATAGTATATGCCATTTGACATTTGTTTCGTTTGCATATTTATGAAACCAAGTATGTTTTTGCGAATTTAGTTAGAAAAAAGAATTGATTTAAAATTGTAAGCTATGATGTGAGGCAATTTGATCTAGAAAAAAGTATGTTAGACTGGGCGGTCAGGGTCCTGCACTGATCCTCTATCTGTCTTACTGTGTGAACTTGGTCACTTTTGTGCTTCATTTTCCTCATGTATAAAATGGTGTGGTTCCATTGCCATTGTGACCTTCCATGAGTCGTTTTTGTATTGTTTTGTGTATTAAATTTGGGTTATCTTCTGAAATGGAGAGTTGCAGTTCATACTAATCTAGCATGCTGAATCTTTTTAACTAACTTGTTGGATTTTGAATGGAGATTTATTTTATGTTCCCTTAGGTAACATTAAAATTATTTTGTGTTCTAGATTCATATTTAACTAGATTATATTGAAAGTGGGGGAAGAATCTGAGAGTGGTATGGGTTATGTGGCAAATAATTAGCAGTTTTTAAAATGCTTTGTGACTAAAAGTTAGAATTGAATGTAGAAATAGAAACTGAAAAATACCAAATAGAAATTGATTTTGCCTATTTTGAACATGGGCTTAATATAGATTCTAGACTTTTTTAATGAGGGGGGAGGGTTAATGTGTAATATATTTTTCTTTGAAGTTTTCCTTAACACATTTCCATAGCACAGGAAAGCATTAGTCTCAAAAGGTGGTGCACATCCATCTTTCTTTTTTTATTAGAACAAAATTAATGTGAGTTTTAAAAAGTTTACAATATATAGAATATATGAGCAGAAAGTGAAAGCTAATTGTGTTTTGGTGTTGTACCTTTTCATACCCACTTTCATGCGTTTATAAGCACACAGTTTTTACTTTGTTGGATCATATAGTGCTTGTTCTCCCTTTGCCATCTTTTTTGTCAGTACATGGAGATCTACTGGTACTTCATTTAAAAAATAATGACAAATACAGATCTTGTACAGTCTTGATATTGAACCAGACTTGGTTTATATTGGTTGGTAAATTGATTGGCTGGTAAAACAGTGCCACAAAGAACATCCTTTTTTCTTCCATTTTTACCCACGTGTGCAAATATTTCCATAGAACAGATTCCTCTAAGTCGAATTTCTGGGTCAGAGGTATATCCTTAATGTTTGGATAGATATTTCAAAATTGCCTTCCAGAAAGATTTAAAAGTTTGTCGTCCTGTTAATAATGGCTTCTACTTTTCACGCACATCTCCTTGGATGATGATGATCTTGTTATAGCCACCATTCACCGAGTTACCCACCTGGTGTTAGGAATTGTGTCAGGTGCTTAACTGATAATTTGGTAAGATATTATTTTCGTCCCCATTTACAGTTGAGGAATTTGAGGATCAGAGAAGTGAAATAACTTCCTTAAGGCCACGTAACTATTAAATGACAACACAGGGATTTAAATCCCTATCTTTCTGAATCCAAAACATGTGTTTGTTTTATCCAAAAACAGTGTCTCTAGTATTGCTCAGGTTAAAGAGGACTGTCTTTAATAGATGCACATAAAAAATCAGAATATGCATATTTTCCCTCAGAACCAGTCATATAGTCACATAATACATTTCATGTTAGTAGTGCTTTTACCGAAATAGCACTTTATTAAAAAAAAAGTACATATGACATATAATTCCGGATTCTGGTTTTAGGTGTGTGATTTTTTTGACTTTGGAGATGTGTCTGATTCTAAGTGGTGTTGAGATTAGCTTGAGGGAACAATGACTACAACTATAGAAATAGACTGCCCGTCTATTAACCCAGTCTAGTTTGAGGAAGAGTAGGCTGTATTAGTGTGCCAGGTCTGCCATAACAGAGTACAACAGACCAGGTGGCTTCAACTACAGAAATTAATTTTCTCATGGTTCTGGAGGCTAGAAAGCCAAGATCCTCAGGTATCCACAGGGTTGATTTTTTTCTGAGGCCTTTCTCCTGGTTTGTTGATGGCCGTCTTCTCCCTGTGTCCCAATCTTTTTTTATAAAGACACCAGTCATATTGGGTTAGGGGCCACCCTAATGACCTTATTTTAACTGAATTACCTCTTTACCATATTTCCAACTACAGTCATATTTCTGAGGTGCTGGGGGTTAGGACTTCAACGTGTGAATTTTGGGGGGATGCAATTCAGTTTATAACTTAGGCCATATTATTTTTGTCTTCCATATTTTAAGGATTTTGGAATCTTTGTGTTTGTAATGTCCAAATGTGATTTTCAAATGCTCTTTATACATTTCGAATGACTTTGATTTAGCATTACGAAAAATACTAAATGCTTGCTTTAACAAATTTTCTGCTCTACTAAATGTAAACATAGTTTAGTTAGAAATTACAATAACTAATTTTTATAATAAGAAAATTTTGGGGTGGCCAGGTGGCTCAGTTGGTTAGAGCGCATGCTCTGAACAACAAGGTTGCCGGTTCAATTCCTGCATGGGATGGTGGGCTGTGTCCCCTGCAACTAGATTGAAAATGGTGACTGGACTTGGAGCTGAGCTGTGCCCTCCACAACCAGATTGAAGGACAACGACTTGACCTGGAGCTGATGGGTCCTGGAGAAAACACAGTTACCCAATAAAAATTATTAAAAAACAGCATTGTTATTTTGGCGGGGGGGCAGTTTAGAAGAAGTATATTTATTGTTAGAATTGACGTTAGGGTAGTGAGGAACAGTAAGTGACAGGAAATGCCTTAACTCTCAGAATACAATTTTTGCTAAATGGATCTTTGCTTTCTAGGATTCTTCTATCATAAGACAATAATATCTATAGTTACTATTTATTGATCACTTGATACATGTATCAATATGAGTATTTTAAGTGCTTTATGTAATTCTCTCATATAATTCTCACAAAAACCCTGTAAGGTATTTTTTATGTCTGTTTTTTGAGGCCCTCAGCTGGATGGACTAGTCTATGTCCGAAGTTCATAATCTTTACTATATTGCCTTCTTATTTTCTGCTTACTTGAAATTTGTCATTTTATGATAGATTTCTCTACCATATTATACATGATTTCATCTTTTCTGAACTGGCTAGTTTCCTCACATACTGCAAAGCACAGAGGAGCCTGAGGTTTTCTCCTCTGTGTTTGGCTGAATTCCAAATATCATTCCTGGAACAGAAACCTGAAGGCATTTGGTGTTTTCTGGCATGACATTCAGTCATAAGTGTATATGTATGCTTTAAATTCCAGAAGACAGTAGTAGTTGTGTTGACATCTTTTAATTATATTTTAACCTCTGGAGTCAAGAGATTTATATCAATACCGCAGATTATTTGATGGCAGACTTATTCATGTTTTTCAGTAGTGTTTCACTTTATTTTCCTTTGTGCTTGTAACCAAAAAGATAGTCTCATGTCTTGTAGTAGCATATCTTCTTCAGAGAATTTCTCAAATGTTATGGGGTTTTAGGTAAAACCTTCTTATACACAGGCAGACCTCAGAGATATTGTGGGTTCAATTCCAGACCATCACAATTATGCAAGTGTCACAAGAAAGCCAGTTGTAATCTTTTTGCTGGTAGAGGGTGATGCCTTCAGTTTGTCAAAAACACTACATCTGTGAAAATGCAGTAAAGCGAAGCACAAATGAGGCACGCCTGTATTGGTAAGCAACTTCCAGACGATCTGACCTCTTTATGGGGAATGGTGGTCTCCTCCAGGATCTCTGAGCATCTTTCCTCCCCTCATTGATAATCGACCACAATTCTGTGTGCCTTCTATGTGTTAGGCACTGTGGTTAATACAGTGCAGAGCCTCAGCTCCCTTCAAGAGGGAGGAGAGCAGAGAGGAGAGAGGCAGTTACTAGGCGATAAGCACAAGGAGGGTGTTCCAAGGTGTTAGGTATTGCACTCATGGGAGTAGTGTAACCTGATTTGGGTGTGGGAGGGTGGGCTGTAAGAGACAAAGTTGAGGCGCCAGGGTACGCTTTCAGGAGGAAGAGTGTTATAAGATATAAAAGGGAGGTGAGTGGTGGGGTCAACAGAATAGCATTCTGACTGAGAACAGCTTGTGCAAAAGACTTGGAGCAGTTGGGGCATTCTCTGGGAAATGATAAGTGACTTAGTGTGGCTGGATCATTAGATACAAGGAGAGAGGTCTTTAGAAATGAGCTGAGAAAGGAATTTGAACTTTATAGGCATGGAAGAGTTTAGGTAGGGGCATGGAAGATGGCCCTGATTCGGCTGAGGATTAAGTGGAGAATAAAGGTAGACTTTTGGAGTAATCCAGGGAAGACGTACAACCTGAACTACTAAAGGGTAATAGTAATGGAGTTAGAACGAAATGGATAGGTTTGAGAGGGATTACAAACTAATGATACCATGAGATGACGGAGGTGCAGGACAAGAACTCTTACGGGCATCTTGTCTCTCCCAGTTCCGAATTTGCTATAGTAGGCGGTTAGAAACCGTTTGTTGACTGAATAAGTGAACACAATAGGTAATTTTGGTGATGATCAGAGTTTGTAAGTTTAATGTATTCCTTTTCTGAGTTCTGCATGTTTTTAGACATCTGGGTATTGCTGTTAAGGGAATGTAGTGGTGGAATTTTCATGTAAGTCTGTATAAAAAGCAGTTGAAAGACAAATTGTCAAATTATTTCCCCCTCAGGTCACATAAGTGGCATACCTTCTGATAGAATTCAGGTCTTCCCAATTGAAGTGTTTCATAGTATACTTTTTCTTGTGGCCATATAACACTTAAGTGAGCCATATTAAAATTTCATACAAGCCCTTTTGAAGGCTTTATTTGTATTATTTTGTTCTAAATGTAATAAATTAAATCTTAACTCTAATTTAACCTCATTGGTATATTTTGAGAAATGGGAATGAATTGACAAAATTGGTCGTTACTTACAAAAATAATTGTGGATCAGATTGTGACTCTCAGTGAGAAAGCAGGAAGGATGAGAAAGGAAAGATGGAAGTGTTTTTCAAGTTGGGATATGTAAGATCTTGTTCTAGTCCACTACTCAAATTTTAATGTTTAATGTGTGGAGCTTAAAAATTTTTTTAGTGGTATCTTCTTTAAATTTAACTTTTATTTAAAAATAATAACATGAAGTTACTTGTAACTCCACCTCTTGAAAAATTACAGTAACAAGCATTCCTTCAATTTAATTGAAGGAATTAATTACAATACAATACATTAGAATTGTATCTACTTTTCCCTTCTTTCTCCCAAGTATAGGCAGATACATCTATTAGACATGTTCTCACACTTGGAAACAGTCATGTTATATGTTGCCTGCAGATTGTTTTTTTCAGTTGTTTCTTGAATATCTTCTCAGGTGCTTATATATTGGGTTGTCGGAAAAGTCTTGACATATTTTTTCTATATTTTTTGTTGCAAAAATGCGTCATGACTTTTCCAACAACCCAATATTTTGGGTTTTTATTCCTTTTCTGTTTATACACCACAGATGTTTTCTGCTGGTCTGTTATTTACCCTTTAAATTATTTTTTATTTCTCCTTAACTTGGGACTTACAGAAAAGTTGCAGGACTAACATAAAGAATTCCTGGATACCTTTCATGCATATCTTTAAATGTTAACATTTTACTGTATTTGCTTTCTTCTATCATTTAAAAAATACTTATTTTTTCTGAACCATTTGAGAGTAAGTTGCAGCAGACATAATGCCCCTTTTACTCCTAAATACTTTAGTATACATTTCCTCAAAACAAGGAATTGTTTTACATTATCACACTACAATGTTAAAAGTCATGAAATTAATATTGATACAAATAATGTATTCTGTAGACCTCATTCATATCTCACCACTTATCCAAATGATGTCCCCTAGAGGGAAGGGAAATCCAAGGTCACATACATTACAATTGTTATGTCAGTCTCTCTCTCTTTTTGTTTTCTTAACGTTATAGGGGAACATTGTGTTTTTCCAGGACCCATCAGCTCCAAGTCAAGTCGTTTTCAATCTAGTTGTGGCGGGCACAGCTCACTGGCCCACGTGGGAATCAAACCGGCAACCTTGGTGTTATGAGCCTGCGTTCTAACGACCTGAGCCAACCGGCTGCCCCTGGGACAGTTTCTGGTCTTTGTGTTTCATGACAAACGAGTAGATACTTTTGAAGACTATAGATCAGTTTTTTTATGGAAGTCCCTCAGTTTGTGCTGGTGTGGTGTTTCCTCATGTTAGATTCAGGTTCTGCATTTTTGGAGGAGGAATACCCTAAAAGTGATGTGTTCTTCTCTGGCCATCCAGCTAGGAGGACTTGTCGTTGATTAGTTCCATTATTGATTATGCCAATTTTGACCATTTGGTTGAGGTAGTGTCTGCTACTCTCTCTATAGTGAGGTTATTTGTGGGGAGATACTAAAGTTTCCTGTGGAGTTTAGCGGTTTTGAGTCTGTAATTATGGACAAACCCTATTACTGTTTAAATTTATAACTACTAGTTTTAGCTTCACTGATGAGTCTTGCCTTCTGAATGAATTATTATTCTGATTTTGCCAAATGGTGATTTTCTAGTTCTATCATTCCTTCTGCATTTATGAGTGGTCTTTCTACTGGAAGGAAGAGCTTTCCTTTTGTGTATATATTCTCATATTTATTGTGGATTCATGAAGTTTTAGTTTATTCACTAGATTATCGTGCTTTACCATTATTATGGTACACAAAATGTACCACATTTGTCTAGTCGGTGTTTAACTTTGATTATGGTGGTTTTTTGTATCTGGAATCTATAAAAATATGGTAATTTTAAATTATTTAAATGTATTGCTCTCTTTAGGCTTCTAGATTCTGTGTTGTACTTAGGAGAAGCCCTCTCTTTTTTTTGGGTAAAGATTTTATTGGGGAATTGGGGAGGGGAACAGTGTTGGAGAATTGGGGAAGGGGACCAGTCAAGTTGTTGTTCTTCGATCTTTGTTGTGGAGGGCTCCAGTCGCCATCTGGCTTTCCGTCGGCAGCTCGTGGCCTCTAAGCTCAAGGTGCTGTGTTCAATCTTAGTTGCAGGTGGGCATAGCTACCATCCCATGCTGGAGTTGAACCAGCAGCCTTGTTGTTAAGAGTGCACGCTCTTATCCACTGAGCCATCTGGGCGGCATCTCAGCTCAAGGTGCCGAGTTCAGTCTTAGTTGCGGGTGGGCGTAGCCCACCATTGAACAGGCAATCTTGTTGTTACACCAGCTGAGCCATTCTGCCACCTGTTGGCAGCTCAGCGACAGCTCAGGTTGGGCGCTGCGTCACTGGCCCATGTGGGAATCGAACCGGCAGCCCTGTTGGTTGGAGCTCGTGCTCTTAAGCCAACTCTTAACCACTCGGCCGGCCCGGGAAGCCCTCTCTTTAACTCTGACTCCTCACTGTTGATTATCTAAGTTCCATGGTTTTCTAACCTTTGCTGTTGCCTTTTGACCATTCCGATGCTTCTAAGCACCACACTGGGGAGTGGCTGGGAATAGAGAAGCCCATAGTGAAATGCCCACAGCCAAAAACAACCACTAAGCATAACACTTGCAGAAAAAAAAAAAATCATCGGAAATAAAAACTCTTTTTTTTCTTTTTAAAGATTTTATTGGGGAAATTGGGGGAGGGGAACAGTGCTAGGGAATTGGGGAAAGGGCACAGACAAGTTGCTGTCCTTTTGTTCTTCAGTCTAGTTGTGGAGGACGTCGCTTCACTGGCCCATGTTGATATTATCATTGCGCTCTTCCCAGGTGAGGCAGTCGCTCGCTGGCCATTGGATGGCTGCTCATGGCGGCTCACAGCAGCTCATGAAAGCGCACACCCACTACCGGCCAGCCCCACTGCAGCCTACGCCATCGCCGGTGACCCACAGCAGCCCAGCTCCAGGTCGAGCTGTTGTTCACCATCTTAGCTGTAGAGGGCAGTGTCACTGGCCCCATGTGGGATCCGAACTGGGGCCATGCTGCTCAGAGCTGGGCATCCCAAGCCAGCTCTTAACCAATGTGCCACTTGGCTGGCCCTATAAGGGTTTTATTTTTTAGCTGAGCCATCCTGCCACCTGTTGGCAGCTCAGCAGCAGCTCAGCATAGGCTGGGAATCGAACCGGCGACCTTGTTGCTCAGAGCTCGCACTCTTGAGCGAGCTCTTAACCAACTGAGCCACTCGGCCAGCCCCTTTATTTTATTTTTATGTGTTTTCCTTCGCTATTGTTTGCCAGCCAGTTAGCTGTACTTTCTTGCTGTTGTCAATATTTTATTGCTTCTAATAGTCTCTCCCTTCTGATTTGCTGTGAGGTGGGGAAGCGAGATACACACAATCCTAATAAGCTGGGAATAAATAAGAACAAGTAACCTCAAGTGTGAGGCCCTGAGAGGCTGCATGTTTTGGCACCCATTGTCATGCTTTTCCTGTCAGTGTTGGTGGCAGTGAGGCTCTCAGTCATTCAGCCTTCATAACTGCCATGTGAGATAGGTAGGGCAAGAGATGTCTTATTTTATAGAGGAAGCTAGAGGTGGTGGTAACACAGAGCTGGAATTTGAATCTGTCCCTTCCCTCCAAACCCATTGAACAAGCATTGTTTTCAGTAATACTCTTTGCCCCATCCATCACTAATACTTCTAAAAAGTTGTGTACTGGCTTTAAGTATGGTTCTTTTATTGACTTTATTAAACTGAACTTTTAAACTGAAGCATATTACTTTTTAAGCAGATTAGCACATAATTTTCAAGCTCCCCATTGGTCTACAGTGTGGGTCCCAGAATAGAAGTGGGAAGAACGTTGAGGCTGTTGGACTTCATGCTAATAAAATAATGAAATTAAGTAATTATTGTTAATCAATTCTCTATTAGTGCTGTCATATACACTGCAATCTGCCTTGAACCCCCTTTGCATGGTAGGTTCCTTTCAGCTCTCAGATTAAATGTTGCATCCTCAGAGAGAGCCCGACCTGAAACTATCCCCCTTTTCGTACCTTCCCCCCATTTCTATATCATATCATCCGATTTATTTCCTTTATGGCACTTATCACCTTTAGGAAATACCTGGTTTATCTATTTGTTGTTTGTTAATATTGAATTAAGTGTTTGTCCATCTTTAGAGTTTATCCCATTTCCAAAGAATGTGCTTTAGGTCTTTTTGAATTTCTCTGAGCACCTTCCTTTGCCAAGCCAAGGGCCTTGGGTCTTGCTTACCTTTGTATCCACAGAACCTGGAATAGAATATGGTACTCTACTGTAGAATGTGGTATAATTTCAGCAAACATTTGTGACATGAATGAATGGTTTACACGTAACTGTTACTTGGAGCTAGGCACTGTAATGACAACCTATTAGCGTTTTTGCTTGAGAGGTATGGTTGAGGCTTCTAGTCTAATGTGCTTTTTAAAAGAGTAAGCATATGACAGCCACATCATTACTGATTAAGAATACCATTTTATGTGGTATAGTACTTTATATTTTTTTAAACAGAATTTCTCAATTATGGGATAGCCGCCTATCCAGTTTGATGTCGTAGAAAATATTTGAATCTTTTTAAAAAACACTTATCTGTGACTCTTAAAGAGTGATTCTCGAAGTTGTCTGTGAACCGCTCTGACAGAGCAAGAAGACACAAAGGCCAGTATTTTGTTTGCTTTTATTTTATAGTCAGTATTTCCTTTCGGGTTCTGTATTTGGCACAGAAGCTGCATTGGTACAGGAAGACCACCAGGCAAGTAGCTGCTGGGGCCCCAGTTTAGTTTGTCAAGTGAGGAACATGTTGGAGACCTGGACAAGACCAGGGGAAAAGAATGATTTAGTTGGAGGTGTGAGGAAGGATTACACCTCCCATGCTCTGGTCTATGGAAAGAAGCTAACTGGCCACTGCTTATCTCTGTGCTTTTTGTTCTGAGCTATTTTTGGAATAGTTCATGTGATTGGGGAAAAAAAGAATAAAGAGCCTAGGAGAAATTGAGGAAAAATGTATCCCCCCTCAGTGCCTCACAAGGTGTCCTGGGGGGAGAAGGACTATAACTGACTAATTTTACACTTTTGTCTATTTTTAGAGTTTGTCCCATCTCAAAGGCTTGTCATAAGGCCTTTGCTGAATTCTTCCAAATGCCTTCCTTTGTCGTGCCAGCCACTAGACTCTCTGAATTTAGGGACTTCTCAGTGTTTTTCACTTAGTTGCCTGCCTTTTCCTAAAATGATTTTACAAAGCCCTTTACATATACAGAAAGCTTGGTGCCTGTTAAATAATAGCCCTTTCCTGCTGGTCACCGAAAGGTAAAAGACTTAAAAAAAAAATCGAGCAGTATCAATTTGTTTGAACTTGAGCATCCAGTATCGTTCAATTTTTTTCTTGTTGCGGTCGTTGGACCCTCAGATTTCAATCACAGTAAAAGGATGGGGCGCATAAGGGAGGAACAAAACTATATTCTCTATTTATGTAGAAAATAGAAATATAATGGCTTTGAACACGCTGACAATTAAAAAAAAAAGCTCAGGTTTTGTGTTATACAACCATTAAAAATAGAGATGCTTTCCTGATTATATACAGAGGGTGCCAAAAAAATGTATACACATTTTAAGAAAGGAGAAAACTATTAAAATTGTAATACTCAGTATATACTGAAAACAAAAGATGAATACAAGTCAAAATTGAGTTCTGCAAGAGGTGCTCAAAGTGGTTACCATCAGTGTCCAGACACTTCTGATTATGGTGAACTACTGCTTGAGCAACGTTGACCAAAGTCTCCACTTGTATACATTTTTTTGGCACCCCCAGTATCTGTAGAATGTAGTGGTTTAAGCATAACTCCCATTTGGTAGGTTGGAAAATGAGGCACACAAAATGAATCTAATTTGTCCAAGGTTACATATAGAAAATTACAAGGAACATGTGGATTTTCTGATTCTACCCAGTATTTTATCAATTAGTTGAAATGTATGTAGAGTCTCAAAGCAGAGGCAAAGTACTTTGTATAGTTTCCTAGGTGTACATAGTAACTGCTCAATTAAATCTTGCTATTATTATTATTATTCATGGAGAGAGTTCTAGTTACTGATACTGTATAATTTGATGGTTTTTTTTGAGCACAGAGACTTCATCATATTTATATTAATATTGGTGAGAGGAAAATTAAATTGAGTTTCAGTACAAGACTTTTGCAGATATTTTGCAGCACAGGCTTTTGTGTTTTGGATTTCTACTTTCATGACTTTTAGAACACTGTTGGTTTTAGCTAGGAGGAATTTGAATCTCTGATTCTATTTTCTTCAGGGGCCTGTATCTTCCTTTGTAGGCTTTTTGCATAGCAAGTACAGGTTGTATTGTGTTGAATGCTAAGTTTACTTCAATGTCTGGTATTAGGTAATTTGTATAGTATTAAGTGAAATGTTGTATTATAGCAGTGAAGATATCTTTGATACAATTTTGACATGAGTATAATTATAATTAATTATACTGAATTAAATTTTTGTTTGTAAATTTTAAGGACTGGAAATATTTTAATCTTTATATGCCAGGAATTCTGGGATCTTCCTGTTCCCCCCTCCTTATGTAGCTGCTGGTGGAGATGGAAGCCTGTCTCAGTGTTAATAAATGCCATCACCCATTCCCTTCCCCCAGCCTTACGCTCCAGTCTAGTTTGCCTGCAGCTGCAATGGTAGGCATCTTTCAGGAAGTGACCTTGGCTTGTATTAATCAAATTCAGAACACACAAAAAAGCTTCTTGCTAACATGCTGACTTGATGTAAAATTTTATCGCATCCATTTTCTTTCAAAATGAGGCCATCTTGTAAAAAGAAGATACACAGAAGACTCCTCTAATTTAATGAATTGTATAAAAAAGCTTCCGTAAGCCATGTTTACAAAAGCTAGATTTTAAAAGTATAGACTTTTTATTGACAAATATGCATAAACCTAAATCATGAATGGGAGTTTTTATCAATTACTTGTTTTAATGCTAAATTAAAAATACCTATATCACCTTCAAGTTTCTTTATTTACTATATTAACAACTGACATTTAATTGCTATGGTAACTTTATACACCATGAATTTATTTTGGGACCCATTAGCATTTGTATATTAAGTATGGCACTTTTGTATATTAGTAACCTTTGGGTGTTCAGAAATAACTGTGGTGTCTTTGCTGGTTTGGATAAGGAAATGAATATCCTATGTGAAATAATTTTTTTAGGTAGTACTGCCTACAGTGGTGGCTTCTAAATATAACCTTACATTTAAATCAATAAGCCTGCTAAAATTTGACCACCTATTGTATTAATGAGAAATATTGTTAACTACAAATTCACACATATACTTATTTAGGATTTAACTGATCATTTTGATAGAGCAGTTAATGTAAATATTTCACTTTTGTCATGTAATGCTTCAAAGAAATCTAGCTTTTAAATGTAGGATAGTTAAGGTATGTATAGTATAGATCTTCGTTTTAATCTTGCTCAGTGTTAAATAAAGAATGTTGAAAAGAATATTTAATGGATTAGTTTACTGATATTTTCTGCATTTGGAAGAAATTTACATAAAGACTGAATGTAGACAGCAGTTGTGTCTATTACCAAAGGGTTCACTCTTGAGTTTCTGATGTAAAGGATCACTCCTGGGTACTGGTGTTTAGGGAGAAGAAATAATAGGAAAAGAATGCTTAAACCTTAGGAGCTGTACCTGTATTTCGATAGATGGTACAGTATGACAAGGACAGGCATGTTGCATGTTTATATTAATGATTTGGAGAGGAGGTGGGGAATCTATGCAAATAAAAAACTGGAGTGTAGATAAATAAAGTGTCTTCATTTTTTGAGTTGTTTTTAAAGCATTTACTGGAAACACAACAAGCCATTATCTTTCATCATATTGTAAATTGTTCTTAGAATTGCAACCTCATGGAGCTAAATCTGTCTGTTTAACCTGCTTAAGTTCACTCTTTGTCTTGATACTAGCATTAACGATTGGTTTGTTAGATACTACAGGATAAAGAAACTGATTTCAAGGAGAAAGATGGTCACTACTTCGTTATTTCTCCCCTCAAATACCTGTTTAAAATACATGGCCTTAAATACGATTGTCACCTTGAACTTAAAATGTTCTTTGCCTTCTGCCCCTCCACCTCCATGTCTCCCCGCTCCCCCCTCAAAAAAAAGAAAGAAAAAAGAAAAAGGAAAGCCATACAAGAAAAGGAATATATGCAATCCTGGTAGCCAATGAGTTAATGTTCATTTGCAGCCTGAGGGGTCAGCTTGCAGTCTCTGTTTCCTGATTGGCTGCTAAAAGGTGAAATTGAAACCACTGTAAACTTTTGACCCTGTAGCAATTCTTGTGGAACGCTGTCCACTGGTGGAGCCCAGAGCTTCGCTCACCTCCCCACCCAGCCCTCCCACCCCCTTTCCTGTATTTATTTTGTGATCGTGCCGCAACGCATGCAGTTTTTCCAAGAGAGGGGGGAGAGGGGAACTGAACAAGCACTGGCAGGCGGCTTGCTTGCACGCCTGCTTTAGTAACCATGTCATTACTAACTACACCTCAGCCAAAGATGTGGGGCCTGTTAATAAACTGGTCTGCCAACTGGATTTTTTAGTTTTCTCCTTAATCTCAAGGTAATTTAAAAATGAGAATGGTTATATTTACTGTCATTGTTCATCAGTGGATAGTATCATTGTGTAAGCAAAATGTATGGCATAATTTCCTGGATATGTTGAGTTAAAAATAGCTTTCATTTTTCAGCAGCCTTTATATACACCCCATTAATGTTTTCTATGTCTCATGTAATTTTTACACAATTGGCTAACATTTTACAAAAGTTTCTTCTCTTTTTTGCCTTTGTCTTTTATTATAAAGGAACTCAAATGGCATTTTGGTTATGATAATTTCTGCAATTATTTTCCATAGTTATCCGTGTATTTGAATTTCATTAATCTCTTTTGCTGAGGTGAATAGTTTTGGAATTGTCTTGCATTCACATTTAAATAGTGCTTTACAGTTACCACAGCAATCCTCTGAAAAAGGCAAGGGCAATTCTTCTGTCTTCTCTCCTTTAATACTATTACTGGACTGTATGTCTTCAACTCCTGGCTCTTTCTTGTCTCCCTGGTGTCTGGCACAGTGTAGCACATTGATGCTCAGCAAATGCTTACTAAATGGACATAGTTTTCATTTGCACTATTGTGGCTATTTATACCTGCTTTCCTAATTAATGGCAGGAACCATGTTTTGCTTATACTTCTGAGTGCCCAATGCATGCCTGGCACCTAACAGGTACACAGCAAACATTTAATTGAATAAAATGTCTCACACAAGGTCACTTCAAGAAGCTGGACTTCCAACACTTAGGTTCTCTGAAACCAAGGCTTCCATTTTTACTGCATCATTTAAATTTTCAGGTTGACTCCACATAGCACTAAACCTTTATTATAATTTATTAAATGACTATGTAGAACAAATTATTATAAATCAGCATGGCCTTCATAGTATACATCATAGGATAAGTGGTAATACATGTCAGTCTTTTTAACCCTGACCTTACATGACGAAACATGCATATGCTGTAATTTGAAATAATTCCTGCCCCCCCATGTCAAAAAGATTATGGTATTTTAAAAAGTTTGTCATCAGTGTATTACCAATGTTCTCAAAAATACATTTTTGCCTATTGAACACGTAATAGTGGACTAAGTAATAGTAAAATAATTCTTTTCACTGAGTTAAGTTTATACAGCTTTTTTTTTAAAGTGGTACCTTTCTATACAATTTAAAATTTTCTTAACGATTTTTAACTTGGATCTGTTTTTTCCTTCAGTATAGCTACAGATTACTTGCAGTTGACTAATGTAGTAAAATCCATTGTTACAGTTTTGACAAAGGATATATTTATCGCTTGATAAATAAAATGAACTGTAAAAGAATGTAAAATTTAATTTGCACCACTATTGGGTAACCTTAAAGTAATACATTTAATTGGTGCACAAACTTATTAGTAGTTCTTTGAAGATGAGTGGGCAACAGCTGGCTCTTCTCAAAGACAGTAATTCCCCATGTCTGCGATTTCAGGGAACTGAGGTAGTCCCTGGGAGCATTGCCCGCAGCAGCATGAAGAGAACAATGAGTTTGATATGATTAATAGTAGAGTCCTTGCATCCTTCCATGTTCAAGAGCAAAAGAAAGACATGTTCATAATATTCAGTGGCCTTTTTTTTTTTTTGGTCCATTTGTGTTTCCAAGCATCAGCAATATATAGTTAGGATTTTCCTTCATCTGTCAACTCCCCTCCCCCAGTTTGAGTCTTTGTTTTGGCCTCGAGGCACATCTTTTCAGACTAGCTGTTAACAAAGCTCAGTTTGATTTTTTTCCCCCCATTAGCTTTCTAGTGATGCAGGTTTTGATAATGTGGATCTCATCAGTCACCTTTTTGCTAATTCTAGTAGAAAATTAATGCCCCTCCTTCTCAGATATCTAGTAT
The DNA here is from genome assembly GCF_001890085.2 of Hipposideros armiger. Classification (NCBI taxonomy): domain Eukaryota; kingdom Metazoa; phylum Chordata; class Mammalia; order Chiroptera; family Hipposideridae; genus Hipposideros; species Hipposideros armiger. Next base: position 6,321,897 of record NW_017731381.1, read on the forward strand.
TTTGGGGATGTGTCATTCATTTTTTATGTTGGTGTGATTTGATTTTTGTATGTGTGGTTTACTAAAGTCCAAATTACGAAAAGGGGTAAGAGTAAGCTTATTTTTGATAAAAGTAAAAAATATAGTTCCAAGGAATCGTCTAGGACTGTTGCCTTTGCAGAATCTAGACAAGCTAACTGCAGTTTTCCTAAGCGTTCCATACTTTACAAGGTCTTGGTATGTAATACAATAGATTTTAGACCATCTACCTCTTGGAGGTTCCTAGTAGGCAAGCCAGTCATTGATCCATGACTATTTGGAGACCTCTCTAGTCCAACTGCACACTTCTGACTTCTGGGAGGGGAGAGTTTCGTAGATGGTATTTCTTTGGGACCCTGGGGGTGATGATGGGGTACAGATTGGGTTGGTCAGCACTCCTTTAAATAGTTCTCAGCAGCAGCTTAATAATATAATACTTGAGTATTAATGTAGGACCTGCCTGTCAACATTTCCACACTAGGCAGTGGTACTTGTTTCCTGGGTCAGTCATTATGGTGCCACATACATTCTGACTAGAATTCCTTTTCCTGCCCGCCCTTCTTGTTCTGTAGGCACTAAGCTTCTGAAGTGAAACTTGATTTTAAAAAACTAGGGCCAGAAAACCTTATATTTTCTTCACTGAAGTTTGGCCTACTTTCCCCCCCCCCACGTTTCCTGTAATTTGGATATCATAAAAATTCAAGTCATAAAACATTGAATTCATTTAAAAACAAACTAATGATTGTGTTTTCTCCTATTTTTCATTTCAGTTTACTTGGAAATTCTTATGAGTCAAGTAGTCTTTTGTTCGGCTAATAATAGTTTTTATTTATTGAGCATTTATGTAGTGGTACTAATAAGGAATTTAAACATCTTCATTTAATCTTCACAAGAGCCTTCTGAGGTGTGATCCTCGTTTTAAGGTGAGAAGAAGTCTTAGGCTGACTCAGGGGTACCTAGCTAGTAACTGAAAGAACTGGGAGGTCTAGATCTGGTGGACTCCAAAGCTTCTGCTCGTTAACAGTTATGCTAACAACTATTGGGTTGTCAGAAACGTCATGACATATTTTTTCTGTTTTTTTGTTGCAAAAAAATGCGCCATGACTTTTCCGACAACCCAATAGTTATGCTGTTGTGGGTTGGAAGATGTATTCCAAGAACTAGCTTATTTTTCACATGTATCTCAATTATAAGCTGGATTATAAATAGACATGTTAGTAGATATATCAGCTCTTTTTAAAATTAAATTTATTGGGGTGATATTGGTTAATAAAATTATATAGGTTTCAAGTGTACATACAATCTGTATATTGCAATGTGTGTTCACCACCCAAAGTCAAATCTCCTTCTGTCACCATATATTTGACCCCCTTTACCCTTTTCCACCTCCCTCCCACCCTCCCCTTCCTGTGGTAGCCACTATTATATCAGCTGTGATATACTACCTGGATTTTCCTTTTTTCCTTTTGCGTACCACATATAATGTACTTCCCACCCCCACCCACTCCCACCCCCGATCTTCTTACCTCTAATTTGGGTTTCAGAAGTGCAGCAAACACTTCACATCATGCAGGTAGATTGTGGTTGGTTGTCCCCTATCTACATACTAATTTGCCATGACCGTGATATGTTTATACTTGGAACTTGTAAATATATTACTTTTTTTCTTTCCACCCCTTCCCAATAGACCTGCCAATTCCATCCTGAATACTGTTAACTTTAGGGCATAGTTATGGTTGTTGTCTTGATATAGATACCACTAGAATTAATGGTAGTGAGATTGTTGCTTTATTGTTACATTTGGAAATTCGTAAGTTCAAGGGTGAATGTTTTTACTGGCTCACTTTTTTTTTAAAAGATTTTATTGGGGAATCGGGGAAGGGGAACAGACAAGTTGCTGTCCTTTTGTTCTTCAGTCTAGTTGTGAAGGACGTCGCTTCACTGGCCCAAGTTGGTATTGTGATCATTGTGCTCTTCCCAGCTGAGGCAGGTCAGTTGCCGGCCATTGGACTGCTGCTCATGGTGGCTCACGGCAGCTCCCACCAGCTGCCGGCCATTCACGGTAGCTTAATGGCAGTCCACTGCGGCCCCACTGCAGCCTACGCCGTCGCTGGTGACTCATGGCAGCCCAACTCCAGGTCGAGCTGTTGGTCACCATCTTAGCTGTAGAGGGCAGTGTCACTGGCCCTCATGTGGGATCCGAACCGCAGCCCTGCTCCTCAGAGCTGGTGTCCCAAGCCAACTCCTAACCAACATGCCACTCGGCTTGCTCCTGGCTCACTTTTTTTGTTATACCAGAGCCACCACCACGTTTCCTCAAGTGCAAAAGTCTGCTATTTACATGTATTTTGTTGCAGATTATTTTGAAGAACTCTTCCTCATTTCCCTATCTTCCATTTAAAAAATATTTCTTGTTGGTGACCCAAATGCAGTCTTTCCGAGAGGGGGAGAAAACATCCCCCCTCCTTGCTTGCTTGCTTATCTTATCCATCCATCCATCCATCCATCCATCCATCCATCCATCCATCCATCCATCCGGTATTTAAGCATTAGCTTCTGCCAGGATATTAATATTGCTTTTAATTTTTATTTGTTGAACACTCCTTTTGGACAGGTGGGGACACCCCAAGTTGAGATTACCCATCTGGTTTGATTACTTTTCAGGACTTGGAGCTGGTCTCCTCCACCCCACTTTTTATTATCCATTTTTACAAACTGACAGAACATACTGTATATGCCATGCCTGATTCTTGAAGCAGAAGTATTAATAGTCATATAGCAAAATAAGGCATTAGCTCAAATTTTTAGGAAGAGGCCTCTTACTTGATGGTCTTCTTTTTCGGTTTGTTTCATATATCCAGGGAAGGGAAAGATGGGAAAATTGTTAATTTGTGTGTGACTAATAATAATACTAAGAAAGGGCAATAAAATTCAACACCCCCCCTTTTTTTTGTCTTCAGGATCAAAATACTTGCTGAACAGTGGAGTCAGAGACCAATAAAAATAAGCTTCTTGAACGTCATTTGACTGGTTAGCCAGGTAATTCAGTTTTACTTTGACTCAATTTTTTGTAATATTCTGACTTCACTCTCTGAAGATACTGCCCTCTTTTTAAATTTGTGATTTAATTTTGTTGTATACTTCATGTTTTTCTCTTTAATGATAATATTAGTTGAATGAATGAGTGGTATTGGAATGAGTGAATATATATGTGAGTATTCATATATGTATGTGTATATACACACACACAAACATAACTTTTGGGGAGGAGGGGAACTGTTACAGCTTAATATGAGACACTACCTTCCTGCCCCCTTTTTCCTTGTGTGTGACTACTTCAATGGCATTCAGTCAAAATCTGAATCAGCCCCACCTATTCGTAACATTTCACCTTGTGAGGACGCGTTTCCCCAGATTGCCTGTGTTGGCATAAGCATTTCCTAACTCTCCTTACTTTTGTTATTGCATCAGAATAGGAAAAAAGAAAATAGAAAAAGTTGTCTGATAGCCAAAATAGCAATTATGCTTTGTTTAGCTAGTTAAATTTCTTTTTGTTAGCAATACCATCCTTCTCATGGTTAGCTAGACTTGAAATTTGGCTCTGTGAACCCCACCCTCTTGGATACATTAATAGACAAGCCTTATCTGGTTTTCTTATTTCATGTCTCCTGTATTTGTGCCACTTTCTGTTATTAATCTTAGCTCCCTGGGTCAAGACCTCATAATCTCATGCTTATATTTGTCCAAATGCCCCTTTATTACCGCTTATCTGTTTCTACCCACTTGAAATGTATGTGGGCATAAATATTGATAAATAAATCAGTAGAACAGAATAAAGACCAGAAAGAGATTCTGATGTTGATTACCAAAGCAACATAATGGAAACAGGAGAACCTTTTCCAAATAGCCCCGGAATGAAATACCCATAGTTTAAAAATCGATCTGCAATCCTTTCTTCACACCATACATAAAAATTAAATCAAAAGGGGTCACAGACCTAAAAATAAAGGTAAAATAACAAGAAAACACAGGAAATCAGGCAGCTGCTGGTCTGCTTTTAGTCACTCCACTTTTGCCTTTTCTTGAATTTCATAAAGATGGTATTCCCCTTATGCATGTGTTATGCCTTTCGTAATTGTCCCACTGTTCTTGGATAATTTCGTCCTTTTTTTTTTCTCTTTGCCTTTCAGTTTTGGAAGTTTGTATTGATACATCTTCAAGCTCACTGTCCCCCTCCTGCTCCCCTTCCTCCCAGCTGTGTCTAGTCAGCTGATGAGCCCATCAAAGGCATTCTTCATTTCTGTTAGTGGTTCTGATTTCTGACATTCCCATTTGCTGCTTTCTTAGTGTTTTCATCTCTCTGTGTACGTTACCTGTCTATTCTTGCATGTTGTCCACTGTTTCCATTGGAGCCCTTAGCTTCTTAATCATAGTTAAAATCACACTTTTGGTTTGTAGGTTTTAGAAAACCTGGCTGCTTTTCTGTTTACTAGAAAACTTTGGAGGCTTCTTTGCACATGTCATCAGAATCTGTTTTGATTTCTTAGTGCTCATGATTTCTCATTTAAGAGTATAGGTGGTCACATAAAAACTTGAACATAAATGTTCATGTCAACATTATTTATAATAGCCCCAAAATGGAAACAACCTAAATGTCCACTGATGAATGGATAAATAAAATATGGTATATCTATACAATGAAGTATTATTTAGAAATAAAAAGAAATGAAGTACTGATATATGAGGTTACAACATGGATGAACTAGAAGGGATTACGCTAAGTGAAAGAAGCCAGTCACAAAGTACTGGATATTGTATGATCCTATTTCTATGAACTGTCTAGAATAGGTAAATCCAGAGAGACAGAAAGTAGATTAGTTGTTGCCTGGGGTGGGTGCTGGGGAAACAGTATATGAAGTTGTGGGGGAATTGGGAAGATTAGGGGAGAGACAGCTAAGAGATACTTGGCCTTTTTTGGGGATAATGACAATCTTCTAAAATTGATTGTGGTGACAGTTGTACAACTCTGAATATCCTAAAAGCCATTGACTTGCATACTTGAAATGTATGGTAAGTGAATTATATCTCAGTAAAGCTTTTAAAAAATATAGCTGATGTACTGAGGAATAGTAAGAACTCTATGATGCTGTAAAGGAATTTTATGGAAAAATAGTTATTTTTCTCATGGCACTGACCTCAGAAGGTTTGCTATCTCAAACATTCCTAGGTTTCAAAAATAACATGTCAATTGAACTCATCTCAGTTTTACTAAAAGCCCCATTCAGTCTTTGTTATAGTGGCCAATCTGTAATTATAGGGTTAATGTTAATTCCAGCGCTGTATCTGTTTCATGTGTCAAGAAAGTTTATATAGAAAAGAACTTATTCTTATAAAAATTAATTTAAAGTCATACCCAGACCTATCTGCACTTTTCTGTTGTCCATTAAATGTTTGTGAGATACTTAAGGGTATCTTGCAGCAGAATGTTCAGCAATCAATTTTTGCTCTCAAGCTTATAATAGTAATTTAAAAACGTCACCAAGAAAGCCATAATTTTGGTGAATCTGCTATTTAGGGCTAATGAAGTGCTGTGGTTACAAGTGGAAAAGCAAAAATTATTTTACTTGAGGTATTCAGACTACACTTAGCCCCTCACCCCCTTTTTCTTTTCTTTTGAAAAGGTTTTAAAACTTTGAAGAGTCTCCTATGGAAGGAAGACTGATGACTAGTGATATTATATTTAAAAATTTAAAATTCCAGGTAACTGGTTCTGTGGTGATATGTAGGAGACTTAATGCATTTATAATTTTAAAAACTTAAATATTTTGAATTTAATGTTGCTCAAGCAGCATTTACTTTAAAAGATAATTTTTTTTTTTTTTTGAGCAAAGGCTACCTCTGAAGAGAGAGATGTTTTTAACAGAAAATTCCTGTTGGTAGTTGTGTTTTATTATTAAAGCCAAAGACTGAAGGTTAAGCCAGTTTGCTTTAAAGATGGAGCTTTCAAAAATATGTAGAGAAAACTGTTGAAGTTGTAAGATCCATCTTTGACACAAACAACAAACTGTCTGAATTGCTGTACTAATCCAATCACTGTTTTTCTGCTCTTGGTGAAAATGGATGGAGATAAGGTTTTAGTAATTGTTCACAGTCAGGGTTCATAAAAAGGACAGTTTTATTGGACTTGGAAAATATAGACATGAAAAATGATCAGATTGGTAATAATGTAGCTCTTGTAGTACTTAATTTTGTAACTTAATTACGAAATATGATTGGCCCAAATATCAGCTCAACGATGTAAAAAGTAAACTGCTGTACAAACAGTCCAGTTTATATCAGTTATAAATGGCCCTATCTCTCATGTGCCAAACTCTTAGAGTAATTACTTTCTTATGATCCTGTCTTTGTTTCCAACAACTGTTTTAATGAGAATATGTTTTTGAATCTGTGTAATATTTAACATATAATTGAAGTTGATATTGAAAACCTCTAAACTTCTGACCTTGAATAGAATTTGCTATGTATAACCATTACATGCAGCTGGTGGATTCAAAATTGCCTTTTCTAGGATTGCTTTGTGAAAAATAGTATGTATTGGGCATGAGTGCGTGACAGCTGACATTTATCAAGAATAACAGGAGCCTTACTTATTTTCACATTTTAAAGTAACTTTGAAAGCTTTGCATGTGCACACGTGGTCAACATATGTTCCTAAGATCTAAATATATTTTCCATCATGTATCAATGAAACTATCAATCTTTAATGAGCTTCATATATTAAACTCATACTATATGAGTACACAAGCATACTGTGTAACTATACTTTGTGAGTACACAAAGATCAACACTTTAGGATATTTAATTTACTTCTGTAGAATTTTTTGTTTTACAGTTTTTAAATTATTACAAGTACAAATGTATCTAAATTATTACAATAACAATTATTACAAAAAACATGTATTCCAGGTAGCACTCTTAACTTATTACACAGTGTGTGATTTGGCCTTTTATTGCCCTGCTATATAAAATTTGGCCCTTATGTAGAAAACTGAGTTATAGAAATTATTTTTCCTAAATCAACTATTAGTATATTTTCTGTTTGAAAAGCTTTTTATGGAGCTAGTTATTTTACTGGAGAGTGACATAAAGAGATGGGGAATCCATGATTTTTAGTCTTGGTTCTTAGACTTAAAATTTTCTTAAAAATTAGATTGTGATATAGTAATTTAAAAATAATTCTAGAATAAAGCTGCAAAGTTCATAATGTGTTGGCAAACTTGTTAATTAAAATAACTTTTTTTAAAAAGATTTTTTTTGGGGAATTGGGGGATGGGAACAGCGCTGGGGAATTGGGGGAAGGGGAACAGACAAGTTGCTGTTCTTTTGTTCTTCAGGCTAGTTGTGGAGGACGTTGCTTCACTAGCCCAAGTTGGCACCATTATTGCGCTCTTCCCAGGTGAGGCAGATCAGTCGCCGGCTTCTGGACCGCCGCTCACTGCGGCTGCTGGCCGTTCACGCTGGCTGCTGGCTACACCCGGTAGCCCATGGCAACCCACTGCCACAGGGGCTGCAGCCTAGCCATAGCCAGGGACTCACGGCAGCCCAGCTCCAGATTGAGCTGTTGTTCAGCATCTTAGCTGTAGAGGGCAGTGTCACTGGCCCTCATATGTGGGATCTGAACAGGGGTCTCTGGCGTCCCAAGCCAGCTCTTAACCAATGCGCCACTTGGCCAGCCCTAAAATAACACCTTTTTATGGTTGGTATGGGTTTCAGATACTGCAACCCTTCTATATATTGATATGCAGATCACACTGACTTGCTGCAAGGTAACAGGAGACATGCTTAGACTTCAGAAGATAAACTGGCCACGCACAGCTGTAATCCTACTGTCTTTTTATTTTTAGACAAAATTCGGTTGTATAAGGCCCTGGGAAGTAAGTTAATTTTTTTTGTGTATGAGTTTTCACTTGGGCTTTTGATAAAGCCTGTTTTGTTTTGTGAAGGTACCATATAAATCGTGGCTGTCTCATTAAATACCTCTCTCCTAATTCCATTCGAAATATAAGAAGCCTGAGTTCCATTCCTTTCCATTTTCCTTTTGACAGTTGAAAAGGAAGCCATTTTATTAAGAATGATGACTAGTGAAAGGAATTTTAAATTTAGGCTGGTTAAATTGCCAGTGTCTTTATTATCTTTAAAAATTGTGGAGCAATTAATTATGAATTTTAACATGAATTTTCAAAGAAGAAATTGTCCTTAATCACTTGTGACCCGTGCCCATTCTAATAAAAGGTACTGTTTCTGTAAATTCTTTTGACAGAGAAGTACAGTATCAGAGTGGTTTAAAGAAAATATTGGAAGTGTTTACATAAGAACCCTTGAAGATCACTAGCGAAACTTGATTTGTAGACCTTAGCATTTTTGAGAATTTAGTACTCCCCAAAAGACACCTCTTTAGTCTCCTCTTAGGTTTAGGCAATTTGCTTAAGTTATTCAGCTAATATAGGACTTAGAAAACACACAAATACTACATTGTTTTCTGAATTTACCTGGATTGCAGATGTAGTTGCTTTGTAATTACAGAGGCAAATATCATTTTTTTAATAGTCTTGATTATGATGGTAAATCATAATATTCTTGAGGAAGCCATTTTTCAAGACTACCATTTGCTGAGACACTGAGTTTTTTTATTTTTGGCATAGGATTTTAATTCTTTAAGCAACTTTGTAAAAGTGATGATACGTCCATTTTATAGAATAGGATAAGGAGGTTTAGAGACTTAAATTTGTTAATGTCATGCTGGATCTTAGATAAACTCTGAAGCTTGGTTCTTTCCCCCATTGTGCTGCATTCGGTTGTATTCATCAGTTTTCTTCTCTCCCTCCCTCTCTCTCTCTCTCTCTCTCTCCCTCTCTTTCTCTCTCTCTCTCTCTGTGGTGGTGGTGTCCTCTAGTCTAGGTATTAATCCTATCTATTTAGTTTTGGTTTCAGATGTGGTTTTAAGACTCCCATGCTAACCAAATCTATTTGAACAGTGCTTAGTTAATGGGCAATACTACCTTTTAAAAAAATACTTTATAATATCTGAAGGTTTATAATTCATTCTTTTCACAACCATTTATATAGATTTCTTTTCATATAGTTTTTTCATGGTTGTTAATTCTTTATCTCATAAACATTTATTTTAAATTTATTTTAAGATTTCATTTAATCTTAATTAAATGAATTTAATTAAGTGAATTTATCTTCAAATGTTGATGAATTTCTTGGCCATCTTTCTTAGTTCAGTTTTCAAATATACTTGGGAATTAGTTTATGATTTACATCTTGAGTGGGAAATTTATTTTTCATTTCTTTCTTTTGGTGCCTTCCATATATCCCGTTTTCCTGCTCCTGGCATCCCTAACTCTATTTTTGTTGACTTCACCCATTTCTACCATACCTTCAGTCTAGGTTCAAGATTCTATTCTGAAGTATTAATCACAATATCAGAGATATACGTGACCCAGGTTTTGTATATATTACCCTTTCTTCTACAACTGCATGTGACAGTTTGATATATCAGTAACTAGCTATTAATAATAGCTTCTTACCACCTTCATTTCAGGAATTTTTTTTGTTTGATTTCTACATATGAGCCTTGGTCCTATTGTTTCGTGCATGATTTGATTTCCTGACTGCCTTTGCTAGTTTCTGGTCCTGCAGCTCAGTGAGTTCGTGGAGTCATCAATTAATTGCTGTATGTTTGCTCTATGTTTTGGTCCAAAGACCTCATTATGTTTGAGCATGTCTGTGTCTTTCTAAATTAATGCAAAAAATATTTTATTATTGTATTTGGAGTAAGCGGGGAGAGTGTGTTTGGTTGAAAGCAATAAACCACTATGTCATTCTATCAGGAAGTCCTTAGTTCTTTTGATCTCACAACATGGCTTATTTATACAGATGGTCCCCAACTTTATGATGGTTCAACTTAAGATTTTTCGACTTTACAGTGGTACGAGAGTGATACGCACTCAGTAGAAATGTACTTTTGAATTTTGATCCTCTCTTGGGCTAGTGATATACGGTATGGTACTCTTGAGATGCTCCCTGTCACTACTCAATCGCAAGGGTAAATAGCTGATGCTCTAGTGTATTCATTTTGTTAAATGATTGTGCCCAACTGTAGGCTAATTAATGTAAGTGTTCTGAGCGTTAAGTTATAGGCTAGGCTAAGCTGCGATGTTTGGCAGGTTAGGTATATCAAATGCATTTTCGACTTAAGATTTCAACTTATGGGGTTATTTTCAACTTTTGATGGGTTTATTGGGATGTAACCCCATTGTAAGTTGAGCATCTGTATAGGCCTGCATATAGTAGATACTGAAATATTAATTAAATGAATGTAGAGGAGCTTTTGGCTTCTGGCTTGGAGGAGGACAAGGTGCAACTTTCTTCAAGGTCGTCCTGGATCGGGTTCATCTGACACCAGCCACTTCCACCATGCCGCTGAAGTTCAACCCCGATGAGATCAAAGTCGTATACCTGAGGTGCACTGGTAGGGGTGTTGGTGTCACATCTTCCTGACCCCCAAGATCGGCCCTCTGGATCTGTCTCCAAAATAAGTTGGTGATGACATTGCCAAAGCAACAGGCGACTGGAAGGGTCTGAGATTACAGTGAAACTGACCATTCACAGCAGACAGGCCCAGACTGAGGTACCTTCTGCCTCTGCCTGGATCATCAAAGCCCTCAAAGAACCGCCAAGAGACAGGAAGAAGCAAAAAAACATTAAGCACAGTGGAAATAACCACTTTTGATGAGATTGTCAACATTGCCTGACTGATGCAGCACTGATCTTTAATTGGAGAACTCTCTGGAACCATTAAAGAGATCTTGGGGTCTGCGCAGACTGTGGGCTGCAGTGTTGATGGCTACCACCCTCCTGACATCAACAGTGGTGCAGTGGAATGAACTACAGACAAAAATATTTCAATTAAAGATCATTTGACAACCGAAAAAAAAAAAAAAGAATGTGGAGGATCTTGGAGAAGCCATACCAGTTTCAAACCCTCAATCCCAACCTGAGTCTAGTCCAGTGGTTCTCAAAGTGAGATTCACAGACCCTTGGGATTCCCTGAGAACCTTTTATGGGGTCCACACAGTTAAAACTGTTTTTATAGTAATAGATTATTTGCCATTTTCATCCTGTTGATGTTTGCACTGATGGTGTAAAGGCCAGTGGTGCATGAAACTCCTGGAATCTTAGTGTGAATCAAGGCAAGGGCACCATCAGACTGTACTAGTAGTCATTATGTTTTTCACTACCGTGTGCTCAGAGTTAAAGAAAAAAAAACAACAACCCCACCCACCTCCCCCTTGGGATTGTCCTTGATAAAGCAGCAAAATTTGCTTATTTCATGAAATCTTGCCTTTTGAGTACTGTGTTTTTAATATTCTGTCTAGTGAGAATGGAAAACATGCCGAAAAAGCACTTCTGCCTATCAGATAACGATGATTGTCTTGGGAAAAAGCACTTGTGCGATTGGCTTGTGTACTAGACTGGCCACTTTTTCATGAAATACCATTTTTACTGGAAAAAATGACTGAAAAAGTACGGATATTGAAACTTGAATTTTGGCTGACAATTCCTTAAAAGTGAGCAAGGCAAACCTATCATTTCAAGGAAAACGTATGATGGTATTTGTTGACAGTGATAAAAATTTGAGTTTTCAAGTGAAAATTTTGACCTTGGTAAATTTGAATCTTCCATCATGAGTGTGACAACTTCTCAGTACTCAAAAAAGACTTTTAGGATGAGATGGATGGTAATATTAATGTGGAGTTTTTGATACTGTTAATGAAATATATCAGTATTTGAAAATCTGCTTAATCAGTGAACCAGTATTATCCAGATGACAGTATTTGATGTTACAGAAGCATGCATATGGGTAAAAAGGTAAAAGATTTGTTCAGAGTGCAAGGTAGGTCAGTATATTTCAGTGTAACAGCATGAGAGTTCATTGAGAACGGTTTTAGAGTTCACTTTGCAACTAACCTTTAAGAAAGTGCCACTTGTCAAGTTTTAGCATAACATCAAGGAAAATTATCTATAATCATTTATAAAAGGCTATTGAAATAGTCTTTCCTTTTACAAGTACGTGTCTCTTCGAGGCTGAATTTTTTTTCATATGTTTTGACCAAAATAACATATTGCAACAGATTTAATGGAGAAATAGTTGAGAATCCAGCTGTCTATTGTCAGACATAAGGTTTATAAAAATGTGAAACAGTGACACCTCTCTCAATGAATTGTTTTGTTTTAGAAAAGTTATTTTTTATAAAATTGTTAGCACATAATAGGCTTATTATAAAATGAATTACTATTTTAATATTTCTAAATTTTGATTTATAATGAGGTAAAAGATACAACTCAAATAGCAAACGCTTTTTAGGGTTCCTAATTTTTTAAGAGGTAAAGGAATCCTGATATTAAAAAGACCCAGAAGCACTGAACTCTAGTAGTGAGTTTGGTTGGAACTCTAGAACCAGCCATTTGACTTAAACCTATATCACCTTGCTGTATGCATTTGTTGCCCTGTGGCACATCCGATTTCTGCTACAGCTGTCTTTGTTCTCTCCTGCTTCAACAAGAAGGAAGCCTGAGTTAACCAGAAAGTTTGGCCAATTTCAAGGACTTGTAGCTGACATTAAACTGAATTAAGAATCAAATTGACTGCAGAAGGTTAGGACTTTGAGCAGTTGTATATATAACAGTGTACACTATGTCTGGTATGCAGTTGTTCCTGCTTTTGAATTACAGATCAGGAATTAATTTTCAGTGGAGACCTTTTATAGCACAAAACACATTTTGTGATTCTATATTTACTAGTTTATTGATCCTGACACTGGGTCATCAGCTCTTTGAAGGCAAAAAACCTTTTCTATTTTGATCAACAGTTCATCCCAAGCACATGGCATAGGAAATTCGATCTCCTTTGTCTATGTGGACAACACAGTATGTTGAAGAGTGATCACTGTTTTTTTAAAAAACGTTTTTCCAGTTTTATTGGGAGATAATTGACGTGCATTACTGTATAAGTTTAGGGCATACAGCATTATGGTTTGATTTACATATATTGCAAAATGATTTTCACAGTAGGTTTAGTTAACATCCATCATCTTATGTGATACAATAGAAAGAAAAGAGAAGAAAGAAAAAAAAATTTCTCCTTGTGATGAGTACTCAGAATTGACTCTCTTAGCAACTTCCCTGTTTCTCATGCAGCAGTGTTAACTGTAGTCATGTTGTACATTACATTCCTAGTAATTAGCGACCACTCTTGAGACACTTGCTGAAGTGGGTTTTAACCAGTTTAGTTGTATGAATGATTTTACAAGAGCTCCTAATTAAATTTTTGCCTCAGATAGTCTCTAGCAGTAATGAGGTGCCCCCAGCTTCATTTCCTAGACACGCACAGGCAGGTTTTCTGAAGTACAGAAGGAAGCTCTTGAAGCTCATGAATCATGAAACTGACCTTTAACGGCAACAGAAAAACTAAGCTGTGTTTTATTTTAAATTCTTTGAATGATGCTTTTTTTTTTGGGGGGGGGGGTCCTTCAGTGTTTTATAATCTTGCTTGTTGAAAATTTCTCCCCTGGAACAGTCATGACCTCGAGGCACAGGTTTTTAGCTAGCTCCACGTAGTGTATAGTCGCTGCATTTTGAAGGGGAATAGGGAGGCAGTTGAGATTATTGTTCAGTTTAGACTTGAATACTTTTTAACCTTTCTACCAACACTACCCCGCCCTCTAACAGGTAAATGATGTTAAGAGTGCTTTCTTATTTTCTTTTTGGACTTTGATATACACGTGTATGTTCTCATTCATTATTTATATATTGTCATTCTGACATCGATCATGACTTTCGGAGATTTATTTGAAAAGAGAAATTCTGTTACCAAACATGTAACTTCTAGGGATATGGAACGTTTTCTCTCTCTCTCTCTCTCTCTCTCTCTCTCTTTTTAAGTTTCTTTTGAATTTAAAGTTGTGTAGGCTAAGAGTGGACTTACAGTCTCTGAAGAGTAACAAGCTGTGAGGTCAGAAAAAGAAAGGCAAAAAAAAAACCCCCAGTGGAAACAGCAAGGACCGAGCCATAGACTAACCTGCAGTAAATACGATGACCCATTCAGGAAGTCTTGTGAGTCAGACTTACCATGTCGCTTTGCTGCAGTCAGAGACCATCTGCTCTGACCTATTTGCTTTTAGAGAAGGAACTCGAGCTAAGATGTGTTTTCCCTTTGATATGTCTTACTCTTTCCCTTCCACCCTCACTACCTTTTCCTTGAAAAATTGATTCAAAGTGCTTTATCAGCTTTACATTTCCACATTGTTAATTTTGTAATGTTAATGTCACAAGTAAACCCACTGTAGCTTCTTTAGGTTTTTGGTATTGGTGGACAGGGCTCATTTCAGTACTGTTGGGGTAAGTGCCTTGTTACTTTGTTTTTCACCCTGCCAGCCCTGGAGTTTAGGCATACCTGTTTTGCAGTTGACGCACAGTTATCATTCCCTGCAGCATTTCATTGCTGTCACTTCCTATAGCAGCTCTCCCGCTCTCTGCCACTTGGTTACCAGGTGGCTAATGTCGTCAGCTCTTAAGTTTTAACATTTCTTTTAATATTTTTCTCCTCTGAGGCAGATAGAAAGAATGGATTAGGAGAGAATGGGGCACATGTTGTGACCATCTCTCCTTTGCATCTTTATTGCTTATTAATTACATTTATATCAGATTTTATTTCCGCTCTGCATACCTCCTCCCCCCCAACTCCCCACTGCTTATCTTAATCTAGTGCTTTACCCCTTACTCAAAGGGGCTAAAACCTTTTTCTCCTTTCTTCCTTTCTTTTTCTGCTGATTACATTTTCTTTTTCTTTCTTTTTTTTTTGTAAAGATTTTATTGGGGAATTGGGGGAGGGGAACAGTGTTGGGGAATTGGGGAGGGGGATCAGCTAAGTTGTTGTTCTTCAATCTTAGTTGCAGGTGGGCGGAGCCACCATCCCATGTGAGAGTCAAACCAGCAGCCTTGTTGTTAAGAGCTCATGCTCTATCCACTGAGCCATCGGGGCGGCAGCTCAGCTCAAGGTGCCTCGAGTTCAGTCTTAGTTGCAGGTGGGTGTAGCCCACCATCGAACAGGCAATCTTGTTGTTACACTAGCTGAGCCATCCTGCCACCTGTTGGCAGCTCAGCAACAGCTCAGCTTGGGTACAGCAGTACTGGCCCATGCGGGAATCAAACTGGCGGCCCTGTTGCTCAGAGCTCACGCTCTTCAACCAACTCTTAATCAACTGAGCCATTCGGCCAGCTCCTGATTATATTTTCATTATTTGCCAAGGGAGAACCTTAGGTGTAAACAGTCCTTTTGATATAGAGATATTTATGTCTATCACAGAAAAACCACAAATTTAGAAGAAAAAAAAGAAATCACAAATAACCAGTATTGTGTGCTTTTACCTAGTACCTTAGGAGGTGCTTGGATGTCCTCTCAAAATCTAAAAGGTGCCAGAAGGGGTAGGGGTTAGACAGCATAAATACATAACTACAGTAGTGCCACAGGGACATGAAAGACAGTTCAAGGAATATAATTAATAATGTTGTAAATATTTTGTAGGGTGTCAGGTGGTCACATGTCTTGCTAGGGAGACCGCATCATGGATGGGGAAGAGGCTTGATCACTGCACTGTACACCTGAAG
>NW_017731381.1:6337835-6364120 GCF_001890085.2 Hipposideros armiger
GGGGGAGGGGGGTTGTCACTTCGAGGGGTAAAAAGTATAACTATTGCACTGTGTTGTACAGCTGAAACTAATTCTAAAAAATGTGTATTTCATAATAAATAATTAAAAGAAAAAAATCTAAAAGGTGCCTACTTATTTTAAAATTATACTTGTTTATCTTAACAGATATCTATGACAATAGTTACATTCTATTTTCATGGCATTATGTTAGCTACTAGCTACAACTCACCACATTATTTCAGTGGGAAATTGTTTTGAATTCCAGTCAGCTAACTGTAAGTTGAGGTTAGCCTGAATAGTTCTGCCTAATTTATCTGATTCTTTTTAATTTGTTGCCATATGGGATATTTGTAGCTATTTGTTTTTCAAATGAGAACGAAATTAGTGTTGCTCAGCATACATCTTTGTTTTTGGTGTTGTGTACCTTGGAGGGATCACCATTATTCCCTATGCCAGTTGCTTGCTTTGAATTGCTTTTCATCCTCACAATAAACATATGAATATGTGAGGTGTGATTATACCCAGTTTTTACAGGTGACAAAAGGCTTACCTTTTAGTGAAATTGAGATTCAGCTCTCAAATTTGACTCCAACAAATCCCTGTTATCTTTTCATTGTAGTATATATAATAAATCAGCAGAAGGGTTCACACCCTTGAGGTTTATTTTGAAAGGTACCTTGAAGCCACTGTATTTTTTTGGAATGGAAACACCCAAGTGAAAATTACATCTCAGGAAGAAGCAAAAATGTTCTACAAAGTATTTAGCTCCCTGTCAACCCCCATGAATCCTCTCTGTAATTTAGGAAGATTGAATTGGTCAGAAGTACATACAGCTAATGGGATGAGAAGAAAAAAGAGAATGGGAGTTAGAAAAAGGAGTAAGGGGGAATGGTGATAGTAGTAAAAAAGAAAGACAAAGGAATTGGTAATAAAATAGTCTTATACAAATTTGTATAATGATTTAGAGCTTGTAGAAAGTGGAGACAGAAAAGTGAATAAGAGTAGAGTGTAGTGTTGTAAAATGTTGTAATAAAGTATGAAAAGTGATGAGAATAAAGAAGGGAAGACTTTTTCTAATTGGGAGAGTTGGGATTGGTTTTACCAGAGGTGACCGTTGAGTTTGATCTTGAAAGATGAGTCAGGAGTATTCTAGATAGAAGAGGGATAAAGGGGAAATCTAAAATTAATGACGAGGTTAAAAACAAAAGCAATATTTCAGTGATCACCCTTTGTCAAAATCTCTTAGCATAGGTCATTTGGGTGGCTGTCATTGGTGGTGGTGCTGAGGAAGAAGTATGACAGGTGCTATGTTGTGTAGAATGAAACAAATCAGGTTTATGAAGCTCAAGTTTAAGTCTGATCTTATGTATGACATAGATTCAGTGTATCAAATCGTAGGAAACAGTGTAACCTTGAAAACAACTAAAGACCTACCCATGCGGCTAGTTAGTATGCTGTCAGAAGTGGATAATCTGATTTAGATGGGATTGGCTGTTAACTCCCTCTGCACAGCATATATTTGTGAACTTTAGCTCTGTTCTTATGTAGAGGTTGAGAAGGCTCTTGGCAACAAGCTTCGTGTTGCAGCCAGCACCTGCCTTGGCTAATTGGTAAGCCCAGTCCTATACCAGAGCCTCTGGGGAGTCTGTGTTTGAGTTCAACTTCATCAGGTGTAAACTGGAGGGTAAATGTGAAGGGCTTTTGGGGTCAGACTGTTGATTGAGAATGAAAAGCCAGACATACAGAGGCAGAAGAGAGAATGAAACCTTATAGATAAAATGGTTGTTAATTTACATTAGGATGCTTTTCATCTCAACTTACATATTAAAACTAGCATGTTTTACTTTGTAACTGTCTGGTAGTCCCTTTCCAAATTTGCTGGCATTATAAACTAAAGATAGAGGAAAAGAATGACTAGGACCTGAGATTATACCATTTCCTGACAAAAGTCTGCACCAGGGTAGTTTATTGTAGACACCATTTATACACTTTTTCTCCTTAAAAAAACCTGTAGGCTGGTAGATTTCCTATCAGCTGTGTTTCCATGGCACTTTATTACAGTACGTTTATTTTAACACTCACCAAATTATGCTATTATAATTGTTTATGTTTTCCTTTTCTGCTAGCCTGCGAGTTCCAGCAGTGTGTGGTGTCATTCATCTCTACTTCCTGGACTGAAAATGGTTCTGGGCATGCAAATGTTTGAGCTGCAATGGAATTAAATTGACATATGGATTGCATTAGGTGGTTTATACTTTATCCTATTAAACATAACAGGTTATCAACAACAAACACAGAAGGATATTGCCAATTAGTTTCTTTTTGAAACTGTCCTCGCTTTTCCTTCCTCCTCGTCTCTTTTTAGCTTTTATCCTCTTGACCAGGGTTGAATTAAAGCATAAAGGTAGGAGATGTTCTCTGGAAGATGAGGAAGCTTTCATAGCAGTTCGATGTTCATGGACTTGTTTCTTCTTTTGCCCCTGCCTTGCCCCTAAAAATACACAGGTTGTATTTTGTTCAGTTCTTTCCTCCATGGTTCTGGATCTCTTAGAGTTGCACAATAGATTGAAATAAAACCTTTGACGTTTTAGAATATATAATCTCATAGGATTAAGCCTTTAGACAAATATTGGTGACTATACGAAAGTGTCTTGAGTGAGAGTGTCAGTTTGGAAGTTTGGGGTAGTTCTTTATGTATGATTGATTGTCTCATAATTTTTTTTCCAGGAGCATTTTTTCTTCTAATTGGCTTGAGCAGTCTCTGCTTTTATGTAGTGCTTCAAGCAGTTTTTAGTAAACCAATTCAAATCCGCAGTTGTTTGAAAATTTTCCTTCAGTTACTCTGATTCTCAGGAAACACCCCCTATTTAGCATATTAACCATACCTTGTATATGTTGGGCAAACAAGCCCGACAGATAAACTAAATTACTGGTCAAAGAGTTCTTGGCCCCAGCATTTAATCTCACAAAACACAAGAAGCAAAACACTTGACACACTATTTTAGGGTATGATTTGTGCTTTTCTGATCTCAAGTTTTTTTCTTGCTGTGTGAGCCACTGACTGTTCATCTCAAGTAGAAATAAGGGTCATGGTTAATATTAGACCACTTCAGAGGGCAGCTTATCTGGTGACTTGTAATGATTGGTTTTGAGGGGCTTGAGAGCAGTAGCAGCATTTAGTGTCTGCTGAACTTGAGCAACCCCTTGCCTCTGTCCTTAACCCTGACCGCCCCTAAGCCTGGATGTAACAGCTTCTCAGGGTTCTTATTGAGGAGCTGAGAGATTCTCTGGCTGACTTGTTGGAGATGGGGGATTCATCAGTATAAGTTTCTTGGTTTATATTTTGAGAGAGAGAGCGAGAGAGCGAGAGAGCGAGAGAGAGAGAGAGAGAGAGAGATAAAATACCCAAGGAACATTTGATACACATTTTTTTGTTGATTATAAAGTTTGAAAACATTGTAGTCCCAGCCCAGCTCTGCTGTCCAGTATCTCTGTGTGATCTAGAGGAAAGTTATATAGCTACTTCCTCATCTCCAGAATGGGAATAATAATACCTACCTTGGGAGAGTCCCTGTAAGAAATTACATAGAATATGCGCTATGTCCAGCACTGTGTTGCCACGAAAGCTACCCCCGTCCCTCTCCCTTACTAATTTAGGAAAAGTAAACTATTTTAGTTGGTCTCTATGCCAGTTAAGATTTACTGGGTAACCTGTCTCCTCCCCATTTTGGCATGGCGTGGTTTTTCTTAGGCCCCAGCCAAATAACTTCTTGCAAACTTCTTGCTCGCCTAGTGACACTACTAGCATTGTTGATTGATATCTTTTCCTTTTGGACCGGGAGTGAGTACTTCCTGTATCCTTGTCCCTATGGCTGGTTTGTTGTGCACAATCAAGGTTTTCCCTCCTGTCTTAACTGCAGATAACCAAAAGGAAAGCTAGTCAGCGCTGCTAAGCCACACATGACACGCGCATGGCCTTTGAGCTGGCAAGTGTAATTCTTTGCTGCTTTTGAGCTTGGATTCAAGTTGGGAATGTACGTTTTCTAGCAGTTTGTTATATTCTGTTTGTCTAAGCTTAAACATACATGTGCCATAACTTGATTGTGATATATGGAGAGGCCTGTAGTTTTCACAGGAGGAATTCTATTCAATTGCTATAAGATTCTTGCTCATTTTAAATCTGGTTTATCATGGATCTACTTCTTACATTAAATTTTTGATAGCACTGGAAGTTATTCTAAATTGCTAGTATTCTGTATTTGAAATAATTGCATAGACTATCTTGCTTAACTGTATGGTTGGCCCTCCGTATCCACGGGTTTTGCATCCAGCAGTATTTCTGATCCATGGTTGGGGGTCCGTGGCAGACAGACGGTATGCATTGTTCTACACCATTTTATGTAAGGAACTTAAGCATTCATGGGTTTGGGTGCCTGACGGGTCCTGGAACCAGCCCCCCATGGATACCGAGGGAGAATTGAAAGCTTAAAGTGTATATTGTCATATTAATATATTTAAGTACAGCAAAGAACTCTTAAGTAGAAGCATTTTAGACAAGGAGAATAATTGTAAAAATGGCTCAAGGATCTACACAGTTGAGCTCGTATTGAAAGATTGAGTATATTTTGGGCCTTTGTATTCTGATTCCGTGCAAAGTCCATTTTAGACCTTTTCTGTACTGTGTTCTCAGGGGCTTGAAAAGTCTTCTGTGATTGGATTGTATTCTGAGTATGCTTTAAAATCATAACATTGAGCCATTGTTAATCAAAGTTATTCTAAATTCTTTTCTTTCCTTTATTTTAACTTATATTGTGAGAGAGAAAAAACCCCCACCAAGTCTTCAAAAGATCTCAGCTTTTCAGCCTTTATTTTACTACGAAAATTACAGATAGAATGAATTTTGTTGGTATTTATTTCATACCTTGAGCATCTGTGAAGACAGTGTCATAATGTAGAACTGCTTAATGATTACGTGATTTTGATTTTTTTAAAGCTACATATTTTTAAAGTTTGATTAGCTTCTTGTGTGAAATTGTGCATTTTTGTTTAATGTCCCTTCCTGGTAGTATTGTGCCACCTAGTGGGAATTTTTGTCCTTTAATATATGTTTTATAGAATCTAGATTGAATGCAAGATACATTTTAACATGTTAAGAAAAGATAGTTTGGAACGTTTGAACTTCTTGGTTGACTTGGAATTCCTTAGAACAATGATTTCCTTCCTAAGCAAGAGTTGAGGATAAATAAAATTCTTAGTAAGTGAAGGTTTAGTAGATGTCTTAAGCTTATGAGCTACTGAGTGTTAAAATCTCTTTTTTTTTAACCAGAAATACCCTAATTTAATTTTCTTTATCAGTGAAACTTTAACCAAGGCATATTGTTTCCATCAATTAATATTAAAATAATTGTTGCTTTGTGGATCTTGTCAAAACCCCACCTTCTCTCTGGAGTTTTATCTTTCTACATTTATTTTCTAAGCAGAATGTAGTGGAGTTTATGGGTTATTTATACAGTCTAGGTTTATTTTGAAGTAACAAGAAAAACACATTGGGGCCGGCCGAGTGGCACGTTAAGAGTCGGCTTGGGACGCCAGCTCTGAGCAGCAGGGCCCCGGTTCATATCCCACATGAGGGCCAGTGACGCCGGGCCCTCTACAGCTAAGATGGTGAACAACAGCTCGACCTGGAGCTGGGCTGCTGTGAGTTGCTGGCGATGGCGTAGGCTGCAGTGGGGCTGTCTGGCAGCTGGCGTGAGCTTTCGTGAGCCACCGTGAGTGGCTGTCCAATGGCCGTTGAGCAATCTGCCTCACCTGGGAAGAGCACAATGATCATAATACCAACATGGGCCAGTGAAGCGACGTCCTCCACAACTAGACTGAAGGACAAAAGGACAGCAACTTGTCTGTTCCCCTTCCCCAATTCCCCAATAAAATCTTTAAAAAGAAAAACACATTGGATGATAAATATTAATGAAATGATCTAAAGGAAAAAATATACTACCTTGAAAATGGCCTGAAATAATTTAGACTTTTATTACTTGAACACTTATTACCAAATGATGAGATAAGCTGTTAGTTGTGCTTACTTGGGTATAAATAAAATTTAAGATTTTATTAGTGGAAGAGTTGGCAGTCCCTTTTTCTTGTTAAATATGAAGAAGATGGGGCCGGCCAAGTGGCGCGATGGTTAAGAACTGGCTTGGGATGCCAGAGGGCCCCGGTTCGGATCCCACATATGCGGGCCAGTGACACTGCCCTCTACAGCTAACATGCTGAACAACAGCTCAACCTGGAGCTGGGCTGCTGTGAGTCCCTGGCGACAGTGTAGCCTGCAGCCCCTGCTGCAGTGGGTTGCCATGGGCTACCGTGTGTAGCCAGCAGACAGCGTGAGCAGCCGTCCAGAAGCTGGCGACTGATCTGCCTCGCCCGGAAAGAGCGCAATGATGGTGCCAACTTGGGCCAGTGAAGCAACGTCCTCCACAACTAGACTGAAGAACAAAAAGGACAGCAACTTGTCTGTTCCCCTTCCCCCAATTCCCCAGCGCTGTTTCCATCCCCAATAAAAATCTTAAAAAAAAAAAATACGAAGAAGATGCCTAATTCTTTGTGAGATATTAATGTACACATTTTTCGTAGGACTTGAGAAACATTTCTGCCTTGGGCTTTAATTATTCTGCATAATTAAACTGGAATATGAACTTTGAAGTTGTCTTCAGAATACTCATTTATGATAAATAATACTGAGAATTATCTAACCATTTAGGGAAAGCAGGTCTGAATTACAAGAGTCAGTCATTCAGGCATGTAGCACATTTATAGAGTCATGGAGATTTTATGTTTTCACCTTATTATTATTCTTCTTCCTTAGTTGCTGATGTATGTTCACGATGAGCGGATTAGGAGAAAACTCCTTGGATCCACTGCTCCCAGACTCACGGAAACGCAAATTGCCGTGTGATGCCCCAGGACAAGGGTAGGCAGCTTGCTTCCTGATGCTTTATCGGGGTCGCCTTCCTGTGCCTTTATTTTTTGGTTTAAAGATAACATTTCAACTTTCTGTTATCTCTGGTTTTGGCCTTTGCTTAAATACAGTTATTTTTCTTTATAGTAAGTAGAGGGGTACAGTGATGAGATGGACATCCTTATGATGTAGTAGAAGCTTTAACGCGGATTCAGATAGAAGCAAGAATATTATAGTAATTGTGGTACTGTCAGAAGCATTTCAGCAGGAGAGGTAGGAGTTAGGAATAGATAACCAAAGTTGTTATAAATAAGAATCTTCAATATCCTTTAAGAACATATTATAAGTTGATTTTTGGCATTTGGGAGGTTTCATCATTCTTTTCCTGACTGAAGTTAGACGTTCAAAAATTAGAAATAAAATACTGCCTCTGTACAGCCTGTTTAGTATTTGCCAAGGTCAACATCATTTGAATTTTAATGTGATAGTTGCAAAATAAAAACAATTCGTAAAACCTCATCATTTAATAACTAACTACCACTGGTTTTTATTATTTGTTAGTTGTTTTACTGTCTGTATGATGTAAAGACTATATTTATCCCCAATTTCCAGATGATGAAACTGAGACCAACTGCCCACTAACAAAAAAGTGGACTTGAGTTTAGGTTTGCATGAATTCCTGCTATATTCTATTTCTCCAAGACATAAAGTTCTGATAGTTTCTGTTGGCTGAATTTATTTACATATGAACATCATGGTGTTGTGTAGGGACTGATGCTGCTCACGGCTCTTTTGTGATAGGTGTATATTCATGGCTTTTTTCCCCCCCTTCTTAGTCTTACCTGCAGTGGTGAAAAGTGGAGACGGGAGCAGGAGAGTAAATATATTGAAGAATTGGCTGAACTGATATCTGCTAATCTTAGTGATATTGACAATTTCAATGTCAAACCAGATAAATGTGCAATTTTAAAGGAAACAGTGAGACAGATTCGTCAAATAAAAGAGCAAGGTAATACAAAGTAAGAAAAACACTCACGTCTTTTAGAAGGAACTTGTTAACTGTGTTTACATTTGCCTTTTTGTTACCTTGTTGCTTAGGTGGGGACTACTGATAATTGAGGCTACCTTTGTGGGAATGGACAGATGAGTTGACCAGCTTTGCTCTTTAGCAGATTGTTAACAGAGATTTGGAAAAAGGCCAGCATTACTCACCCTGTCCCGAGTTAGCTCCCTTCCAGGAAGCCATGGGGTAGCACTACATTTAGTAGTGAAAGCAAACTTAGGGTACCATCTGCCCTCCTGGGTAACTCTGAAATGTCATTTTAACATCTAAAAATTGTAGCATCATTTCCTTACTAGGAAATGTTGTGTATGTGCATATGCACGCGTGTGTGCGTGTCTCTTTGTGTCTGTTCTAGGGCCTCTTTGAAGGTGGATTTAATCAATCACTGATATGTGTGCTATCTGTAGTACTGCTTTCTGTCTTTTTAGGAAAAGCTATTTCCAGTGATGATGATGTTCAGAAAGCTGATGTGTCTTCTACAGGACAGGGAGTTATTGATAAAGACTCCTTAGGACCACTTTTACTCCAGGCAAGTACATGGTGTTAGTCATCCAGTAAGCTGTGCTGATTTTTAAAAATTGTTGACATTTTGGATAGGTAATGAGAACAAGAAGCCATGTTTCTTTTTATGAGACAGAACTCAGTATTCTGAACATGATGGTAAAATGCTCTTGTATTTACAATACATATAACTCAAGCACCCTGTGCGGGGGAGGAGGGGTGCCCTCCAAAATGTAGTTGTAAACTGAGAAAGCAAACAAAAATATATAAAGAAGCAAGGGAGGCAAATAACCCATACATTCACAAAGGTAATATTTGGGCATATTTTAGCTCAGACTTTTTGTGCATTTTTTGCATACGGCATACTACAGTTTTTTATTCTTGAGGAATTTTTAAGACTTAAAAAATGTGCATTATTTTGTAAGTAGTTGCCTTAAATAGATACGATCAACCTATAGCACTTAGAGAATGTTTCTCTTACTTGAAGTCAGGGTCTGAAGCTGTTTGTAAAGTTCACATGTCAACTTTTTTGGTTTCAACTGGTTTGCTCCAGCTGCTTTTTAGTTGGTGAGTTCAGTTCCTCTTTGTAAATTCTCGTTAAGGAGTAGTGTAGTTCCTGTAGCTTGACTTGGTATCACATGGAAAAATGGAAAGCGCTAAGGACAATTTTCTTATTTTTAAAATCCTTGAAGATGTAACTCTTCAAAAATTAGATTAGACATTCATTCAGAGTTTATGTTGACTATATTTGTCTTTTTTCTAAATTGTCTTTATTTTTTATAAAACCCTGTAGTAATGGTGCTAATGCTAATATAAATGGTGGCTGATAGTTGTTTGCAGTGATAGTTAAATCAACATTAGTTTTTTCAAATTCACTTAGTGCTAAGGCTAGTGTCTTAATCTGCTAAGGCTGCTATAATAAAATGCCACAGACTGGGTGGCTTAAATAGCAGAAATTTATTTCTTACAATTCTGGAGGCTGAAAGTCCAAGATCAAGTTGTCAGCAGGCTTGATGTGTTCTGAGACCTTTCACCCGACTTATAGATGGCTGCCTCTTCCCTGTGTCCTCACATGGCCTTTTCCCTGTGCATGTGCACCCCTGGTGTCTCTCTCTTCTTATAAGGATGCCAGTCATATTGAAGTCCTATCCTTATGGTTTCATTTAACCTTAATTATCTCCTGAAAGTTCTGTCTCCAAATATAGTCACATTGAGGGTTAGGGCTTCAACTTGAATTTTGGTAAGGATATATAGTTCAGTCCGTAATATCCAATATTAACATATCCCACTTTAGGCATTGGATGGTTTCCTGTTTGTGGTGAATCGTGATGGAAACATTGTATTTGTGTCAGAAAATGTCACACAGTACCTGCAGTATAAGCAAGAGGACCTGGTTAACACAAGTGTCTACAATATATTGCATGAAGAAGACAGAAAAGATTTTCTTAAAAACTTACCAAAATCTACAGGTAGGCTTTTAATGTGTATTTTCTAAATAAGTTGAGAAAAATTTTTTTCTTGACCATTTCTTAGAAAATTGAATGTACCTTTTAGGAACCAAGTGATTAAATTTGTGTAGAAAGGCAAGTGGCAACATTTTCAAATATGACTTTGGTGAATTTAGAATATGGTATACATTTCATGTGGCCAAAATGTACAGTGAGATTTCCATTTTAATTGAAATTATTCCAATGTTTTATATACAGTAGTCCCCTTATCCACAGGGGATATGTTCCAAGCCCCACAGTGGATGCCTGAAACTGCTGATAAATACCGAACGCTCTATATATTGGGTTGTCAGAAAAGTCATGATGCATTTTTTCAGTGAAAAACAGGAAAAATATGTCATGACTTTTCCGACAACCCCATACCATGTTTTCTCCTGTACATACATACATACATATGTACGTACTTACATACCTTTTTCACTTAAGGGAGGCATTTTATAGTTTCTCCCTGGCATATCCAAATTGCCAGCATCACTACTCTTGCACTTTGGGGCCATTATTAAGTAAAAGAAGGCAGTGAGGAGTGGGACGGCACGCAGTTTAAAACTTACGAATTGTTTATTTCTGGAATTTGCCGTATAATAGTTTCGGGCCATGGTTGACCATGGGTAGCTGCAGCTGGATAAGGGGGAACTTGACTGTATTGCCACCTTGAAATGTTAGTGTAGCTGTTACTATGGAAAAATGCGTGTGAGGAGAAAATATAGCTTGAATTTTTGATGATGGTTATAGACGGAATTGTCAGCTTTCCAAAACTCCTTTCAATTTGTTTTCCAAAGTTAATGGGGTTGCCTGGACAAATGAGACCCAGAGACAAAAAAGCCATACATTTAATTGCCGTATGTTGATGAAAACGCCACATGATATTCTGGAAGACGTAAACACCAGCCCTGAAATGCGCCCGAGATACGAGACCATGCAGTGCTTTGCCCTGTCTCAGCCACGAGCTATGATGGAGGAAGGGGGAGGTAAGAGTCATCACATGTCTGTGATGTTCCGCAAACAAACAGTAGTCAAACCTGTAGTTTTGTGATTTCCATTGTTATAATTCTTCTTACTGAATGTCAGGTCCTTACTGGTCTGTTGAACATATTTAAAGATTGTATATATCTCTTATCTGGTTAAATTTTTGTTGTAGATTTGCAATCCTGTATGATCTGTGTGGCACGCCGCATTACTACAGGAGAAAGAGCGTTTCCATCAAACCCCGAGAGCTTCATTACTAGACATGATCTTTCAGGTAAAAACTGTATTGTATATGTACAATTTGTTCATTTTGAAAATTTTTGGAAAAGTTAATTCTTTCCACAGCCTGCACTATCACTGAAGTGCCTACACCCACTGTAATGAATGCTTTGCATGGATTATTTCCTATATTTCTTACACAACCTGAGAGAGATTCGCTAAAACTCTTGGTATTTGAGTTGGGTATATTTGACACTTAAAATCCCCCAAATAAATTTAAAAAATAAATGTAGAGGTACCTGGTTTTCTCTCCAAATATTTCGAATCAGAGGTTAACATTTCTTTTCTCTGGCTTCAAACTAATTTTTCATAGAGAAAGTTTTAAAGATATGGGTGATTTTTATGAGAGTTACTAGTAATTCTTGACATCAACATGAGCTTTAGTCTTGGACTGCGCTTTTGAACTTGGGAGTAAAAAATTAAAGTCAGCGTAGTTGGTAAGGCACAGTGATGATGTTAAACATTGGCAGTGCTACCTGTATTCACCTTCAGGGTCACTGTTGTGATCATCTCACCCTAACTGGTGATGCCAAGGGTTTGTCACATATGCTCCATTTCAGAGATGAGGAAACAGGCCTGGTGACAGAGGTGGTTATTTGTCCAAGATCATGGCTAGTAACAAGAGAATTTGCAGCTGTGTCTGCCTGACGTCAGAGCCTATACTGTTTGCTTTGTGTCCACCACGTGGACCCCCAATAAGTAATCTGATCAAATGGAGTATGTTTAAATAAACACATAACATAACATAACTATAGCTATTATATATCTGTGTGTGTATGTATGTGCATATATATACACACGTATTATATACACATACATGCATAATAATTTACTGTAAAAAATAGCTATTTTTGCAGTCATAAACCATTTTATACCAGGCTCAGTTACTTGTCTGGAGGCTGCTTGAGATTAATTTTCACAGAGGAAGAAGAAAAGCAGTTAAGTTATTTGTATTCTGAATTGTCAATCTGTTTGCGCTAATGAATACTACTTTATATTGGAAAATTTTCTGTTTATTTACCTTGAGATAATTAAATCTTGTGACACAAGAATTTGTAAGTGTTGTATTATCCTTTTAGTGTGGTTTGTTTTGTGCATCTGTTATGATTTGGCAGTCTAAATTTTCTCCCTAAATAACATTACTTGACATTTTGTTACTGAAAATACTAAATAAAATATCTTTACTTAAGCATTTCAGTGAGTAGAATGTTTAAAAGTTATCAGTATTTTCCTTCAGTACAAAAGCAATACGTATTTATTATACAAGTTAGAAAGAAAAGCCAAATACTTTTGTTTGGTTAACATCTGAGAGCCATCTTACTTTAAGTATAGTTGGTACCTTCCAGTTTGCTATCTTTTCTTCATAGGAGAAAATTTGTTGCAATCAGCACAATACTGTTTTTGACCTGGGGAGATTTTAATCTCTGTCCCTGATGTATTTCATTTAACAAGTTTTTTTGAGCATTTATTTTGTGATTGTCATGTGGCTTTCAGAGCTAAGTTCAGCAGAGGTGGTTGAGGACAGATTATTCTTACTCTTGGCACATAAGTGTTTACTTTTTCTGGAATGCCTTGGTCTCTTCTCCCTAGTCAGTTTTTCCCATTAGTAAGATTTTTATTTGTCACCATTAAAGATCTGAATTTTAAACAGGTTCTTGGACTCTAGTAGCTCATATCCATCAGCTTATTCTACGCTAGTACCTTTTTAGCTTTTCCAGAACTGTCTTTCACCATGAAGCTCCATGAGTTTTCCCAATCCAGACTGATTTTCTCCATTTTTACTTTTCTCACAAACACATCATGGAGAGGATAAACAGATGGGCAAACCTTTTCTATATCTTTCCCAATCTGACTGGGATCAGATTATTGACCACTTATTTCAAGTTACTTGTCTACACCTCTTGTGTCACGATTTCCATCATCTTCTGGATTTGGCGTACCTGTTAGTGCTGAGGATAAGAGGCCATCTGGATCTGAGTATTACATTTTTTAGTAAAGTCTGTGCAGAACAGACAAAAACAACCATTGGTAAGTCTTGACATGAACATGAGCTTCAATCATAGTCTGACATTTATTGACCTTGGAGCATATTTTGTTCAGATGTCATGGACGTCATCACACAGCTTTTGCCCTGGACATTGTCAGTAATTATTTTGAGTTTTCTAAATGCACCTTCACCATTCTGCAGATCAGCAAGGCTCACTTCACTGGCACAGCTCTCAAGGCCAACAGGGGCAGTTTTGGTCCCTCGAGTCCCTGTGATTAGTGTTTTCCAGTATTTCTTATATTGAACATAGCTGGTGCTTTCATATCATGCTTATCTTTCTTTGAAAATGGGTCAACGACTGTCTTTGTGGCTCCCCGTTTTGCCACTTTTTGTAAGTTGTGTGTTCTTGCAACTTCCCTGGTATGGCTCAGAAAGTGCAAAGGCCTAGCTAATTTTAAAAGATCATCTTCACAAACCTTTAATTTCATAGAATTTTTGAGTTTGTATATATTTTATCTCTTTAGTGTATTTCATGTTAAGCAGAAGTTGTCAGAAACTTCAAGATTTGTGGACATGAGTATTTGGTTAACCCTCCTAGTTTGGATTTTAAGTGTCCAAAAATGCCGTCACCTCTCAGATTGCAAGAATCGTACCTGCTAGCTGTTTAGGCAGGTAGTTTCTCTTGCTTCATAGTTGCAAAGACAGAATATTTTCAGATGTAAACAATTTCACTGGTAGGTGTTATTTTTTTCCTTTAAATGAAAATGAACCTGAGGCTATCTGGACATGTTGCTTTGTGTATGTTAACAAAGTAAAAGGAGGTGTGTGTTACACTCCTACTGTCTATATAGCAAAACCTTTAATATAAAAGTTTCCTATTGGGCTGTGCCTTTAAAAAGAAAAGCTCTGGATAAAGCAGAAGTTTAGATCAGAGAAAGTGGAGCAAAGATTTACTGTCTTTATTCTTCAACGGTAAGCCATCCAGTATGCAACCAGTAAATATGTGCAGGTTGGATTTAAATCCTTATTTTCTGTTTAATAGGAAAACTTGTCAATATAGATACAAATTCACTGAGATCCTCTATGAGGCCCGGCTTTGAAGATATAATCCGAAGGTGTATCCAGAGATTTTTTAGTCTTAATGATGGGCAGCAATGGTCACAGAAACGTCACTATCAAGAAGGTAAAGAATTTTGAGGTTGATTCTTGATATTGTTTGTCATTATGTTTGGCAGGCTATAAAGCAGTAAGCGTAAACACAGTTGTAGTTGTTGTTTTGTGTGTGTGTCGGGGGGAAGGAAAATGATTCTTGAGCATTCTTAGTTTAGCCTGTCCATAATTTTGGTGCAGGTCTTATCCTTCACTGGATTTTTTTTTTTTAATTTTATTGGGGAACAGTGTGTTTTTCCAGGACCCATCAGCTCCAAGTCAAGTAGTTGTCTTCAATCTAGTTGTGGAAGGCGCAGCTCCGTGGCCCATGTGGGGATCGAACCGGCAACCTTGGTGTTATGAGCACTGTGCTCTAACTACCTTAGCTAACCGGCAGCCCCTCCTTCACTGGATTTTGAAAATGTTGCATTTAAAGTACATTTCTTTTCTCTCCTCTCCTATATGTATCTGTTTGCCAATTGTAGTTACTAGTAATGGGATATTTTCCCCAACAGCTTATATCCACGGCCATTCAGAAACTCCAGTATATCGATTCTCTTTGGCTGATGGAACTATAGTGACTGCACAAACAAAAAGCAAACTCTTCCGAAATCCTGTAACAAATGACCGTCATGGCTTTGTCTCAACCCACTTTCTTCAGAGGTAATGTAGATTACTCTGTATTTTCATATTAAGTGCAGCAGTGTTCTCAAGATGCTTTATTATTCATTTAAAAAGGGAGAAAAATGTAACGAGAAATAGCAGTGATTTGCTTTTGCTGAAGTGAGTTTAGATTCCTGGATTATGATGTGTTTAAGGTTATATTGTTATGTGAAAATGAGTATTTGTTCATTAAATAATTATTTCCTGGGAAAGCTGGGAGATGGGAAGGCTAGTGGATAAAAGAGCATATAAAGTCTCACTACCGCTTTACCTTTCATTTCTAGTACGTTGCTTTTAGGGATTGAGTTTAAAATTTGAAATAAACTTTAACAATAAAGGATAGTTACTATTGCCGTGGCTAATAGTAAATGAACAACACACGAAGGAGCAGATTTTGAGCCATTAATTATTCTGAGTAGTTTGCTGGCATCTGCAGGTAACCCCTAGATAGATGGCCTCTCCAGCGAAGCCTTGCTGAGGTTGCCGTTAACATAGCTGTTGGCCTGTCACAGTGCTGTGGTAGTGTCATTCGATTAGCTTTGGTGGCTTATTAAAAAGTATATTATTAGGTTAATAACTGATCAATATCTAGATTGGAATCGTCACTAGGTATTGGAATGATGCCTAAGAAGCTAAGTTCCTGGACACTCACTTCATCCTTTTAAAAAACCTCTGGTTCAGGGCTTTAATGTGTGCCTGTAGTGTTTTAATAAATGTTTGATGTTTTCTTTCTTTGTAGGGAACAGAATGGATATAGACCAAACCCGAACCCTGTTGCACAAGGCATTAGACCTCCGGTTGCTGGATGTAACAGTTCAGTAGGCGGCATGAGCATGTCGCCAAACCAAGGCTTACAGATGCTGAGCAGCAGGACCTACGGCTTGGCTGACCCCAGCCCTGCAGGGCCGATGAGTGCAGCTAGGTACGGGGCTTCCGGTAACATGGCTCCCGTGAACCCCGGGCCAACCTTGCAGTCACCGTCTTCCTACCAGAACAACTATGGCCTCAACATGAGTAGCCCCCCACATGGCAGTCCTGGTCTTGGCTCCAACCAGCAGAATATCATGATTTCTCCTCGTAATCGCGGGAGTCCAAAGATGGCCTCACATCAGTTTTCTCCTGTTGCAGGTATTCATGTTGGCACTTCCTTTAATTTGTTTTTTTCTGTAATTCTTTTCTTCCCACTTCACAGTAATTCGTGTGAAGTTAATTCATTCATAATAGAAACTCAAGTGGTGTTTTGTTATAGCATCTGGGAGTCTAATTGTTTTCCTCATTTTTCTCCAAATCTAGGTGTGCACTCTCCCATGGGACCGTCTGGTAATACTGGGAGCCATAGCTTTTCTAGCAGCTCTCTCAGTGCCCTTCAAGCTATCAGTGAGGGCGTGGGGACATCTCTTTTATCTACTCTGTCTTCACCAGGCCCCAAATTGGATAACTCTCCCAATATGAATATAACCCAACCAAATAAAATGAACAGTCAGGATTCCAAGAGCCCCTTAGGCTTGTACTGTGACCAGAATCCAGTGGAGAGTTCAATGTGTCAGTCAAGTAGCAGGGATCACCTCAATGACAAAGAAAGTAAGGAGAGCAGCGTGGAAGGGTCAGAGAATCAGAGGGGGCCCCTGGAAAGCAAAGGTCATAAAAAATTACTGCAGTTGCTCACCTGTTCTTCTGATGACCGGGGTCATTCCTCCTTGACAAACTCCCCCATGGATTCAAGTTGTAAAGACTCTTCCATCAGTGTCACCAGTCCCACTGGGGTCTCCTCGTCAACATCTGGAGGCGTGTCCTCCACTTCCAATATGCATGGGTCGCTGCTGCAAGAGAAGCACCGGATTTTGCACAAGTTGCTGCAGAACGGGAACTCACCTGCTGAAGTGGCCAAGATCACCGCAGAAGCAACCGGGAAAGACACGAGTAGTACTGCGTCTTGTGTGGAAGGGAACATCAAGCAGGAGCAGCTGAGTCCGAAGAAGAAGGAAAACAATGCACTGCTGAGATACCTGCTGGACAGGGATGATCCTAGTGACACACTCTCTAAAGAGCTGCAGCCCAAGGTGGAGGGAGTGGACCCTAAAATGAGTCAGTGCAGCAGCTCCGCCATTCCCAGCTCGAGTCAGGAGAAAGACGCTAAAATTAAGACAGAAGCAAATGAAGAGGTAACTTGTTTTCTGTATGTTCCAACCTAGTCACTGTGTTTCATCATTGCATTTCTGTTAGAAAGACCATGTGTTGTATGCAAATTCTTCTATTTTAGGTTTATTTATGCAAGTTAGTCTTGAGTTATTTCTTTGTAATTCTTTTGGGTATCAGTGAAGTGTGTTATGATGGAATTTGGACATATCAGATGGGTATGTCTTAAAATGACTCATGTTTTAAAATGACCACAACTGTAACTCGTTAATAGCCAATTTGAACTTGTTTGTGGAGGTACGTATTGTTGGAATGAGCAGATTGGGCCACTAAGGGTTTGGTAGAGAGAAACTGGAAGAAAAAAACTTTTGTATTAAGCAACACAGTTTTGATTTTCACTTAAAATCACATTTCACGTACATAATCACACTCTATATAAGCATTTCCCAAACTCTGCTTGAGAAACACTATCCTGAGAGATGGTAATATGTGCCTGGGAAAATTAAAGTCTTGGAGAAGTCCTACAGTTAGGATGTCTGTTTAACTTTGTTTAAGCTAGTGTCCTCCAAATTTATTGACCAAAAGCCCCTTTTACTTTTTTTTTTATTAGCTGAGCCATCCTGCCACCTTTTGGCAGCTCAGCGGCAGCTCAGTTTGGGCTGGGAATCGAACCGGTGACCCTGTTGCTCAGTGCTCGCACTCTTGAGTGAGCTCTTAACCAACTGAGCCACTCGGCTGGCCCTCAAAAGCCCCCCCCCCCCTTTTTAAAAGATTTTATTGGGGAATCGGGGAAGGGGAACAGACAAGTTGCTGTCTTTTTGTTCTTCCGTCTACTTGTGGAGGACGTCGCTTCACTGGCCCATGTTGGTATTATCATTGCACTTTTCCTGAATGAGGCAGTCGCTTGCCGGCCATTGGATGGCTGCTCACAGCGGTTCATGGCAGCTAACGAAAGCTCACGCCCGCTGCCGGCCAGCCCCACTGCAGCCTATGCCATCACTGGCGACTCATGGCAGCCCAGCTCCAGGTCGAGCTGTTGTTCACCATCTTAGCTGTAGAGGGCGCAGCGTCACTGGCCGTCATGTGGGATCCGAATTGGGGCCCCGCTGCTCAGAGCTGGTGTCCCAAGCCAACTCCTAACCAGTGTGCCACTTGCCGGCCCTCATAAGCCCCTTTTAAAGCATGCCTGTGAATATCGTGTTGAACATTAGCTTGTTGTTTTTATTATTTTATTATTATACTTGTTTTCAGAAGGTATATGGAGATTCATACATTTCTGTTAGCTAATGATCCTGACCAATGTTGGCTGGAAAATATCCTACGGTTTGAAAAGTAAACATTTAGTGTAGATTAAAAAAAAAAAAAAGCCCCTTTGAAAGCACCGCCAAACCCAGGAATTTATCTTCAGTAGTTTAAACTGTTCTTTTAAGGAAGAAGGTTAGGGGTGGGAGGTCATAATAAGCCTGCCTTTAAGTTGGGCTTAATTCATTTCAGGTAACTATTACATATCACTTGTTCTCATTTCATCTGTGTTCTCCCCATGAATACATTTATACCTAGGTACCTAGTAATGTAGACAAGTTAATTTTGAAATTTTTATTTTCAGGGATCTGGAGATTTGGATAATCTAGATGCTATTCTTGGTGATCTGACTAGTTCTGACTTTTACAATAATTCCATATCCACAAATGGTAGTAATCTGGGAACCAAGCAACAGATGTTTCAAGGAACTAATTCTCTGGGTAAGAAAGAACTAGGTTTTATTCATGCTACCTTTTAAACTTTTCTGCACACTGTATATACTCTTACACTAAGACTAGTACTCAACTAAATATATAACTTCAAAGTGCATACTCTGCCTCTCAGTTTCTTGGACTAACTTATAAAGTATGTGTTTAAAAAAGCTTTTTGGTCATTTTCCTGTTTTTTAAATTTTCCCATTTTAAAAAATATGATGCCAGTAATCATGGCACTTATAGGAGAATTTTCATTTTTTGGGGTGCTCCAGATGAGAAGTAGGCACTAGAGCACATATTTTTCTTAGGTACAGAGAATTGGATTAAAAAGCAACCAAAACTATATCTCAAAACCTGTCCTTTGACACTCATGGAATCTTGTCATTTAGCTATGAGACTTTTCTTCTTTGGTGTTTGCTGACTCTTTCCTGTAGCCATGTGTTTCCTCATTCTTCAGTTTAATTAGGATATATTATATGTATAAATTGAAAAAGAATAATTTACAATTATCTGAATGGTGGTTATTTTCAGTGACACCGTTTCCTAAACTGATATGGATAGGGAGATCAAGGAAATAGATTGGAAAAAGGAAAAAAAAAAAAGTTAGGAGGAAATTTAAGTTTCATTCCTTGTTTGACTAGAAGGCAACTTGTCTGGTTATATTTAAATTGTACAATTTTAAACAGAGAAGCCACTTAGCAGGTACGCATATGGAAGGACCTCCAGAAGTTTGGAACATCAGTAACATTTTCAGTATTAACTGTAGCAGAACAGGAATGACCACATCAGGATACAGATCAGGCTCCAGTACTTCAGCCAACACTGAGACTGGTTTCTACTTTGTTTGGAATATGAGGCTTTGTGTGTGTGCATGTGCTTAGTGTTTATGTTGTAAAGGAAGACAGTGTTTGTTTTAGTAAGAAAGACATTCTTGAGTGGGTGGCGTTGGTATTTATGTCTTGTACTTGATTATTTATGTGTTAGAATATCAGAGGATATTTATATGTGTTGTGCTTCTATGTTTTCAACAGGTTTGAGGAGTCCACAGTCTGTGCAGTCCATTCGTCCTGCATACAACCGAGCAGTGTCTCTAGATAGCCCCGTTTCCGTTGGCTCAGGTCCTCCAGTGAAGAATATCAGTGCTTTCCCCATGTTACCAAAGCAACCCATGTTGGGTGGGAATCCAAGAATGATGGATAGTCAGGAAAATTATGGCTCAAATATGGGTATGTTATTTCTAATTAGTATTTGTGATTAAATTTTTCCTTTGGGAAAAGCAAATTTAACATACTTCAGACCATTTAAATAACTAGAATTAAGTAACAGGTTTTTGAATATAAGTAGCATAATGTTGCTTTCAGGAGTATTTCCTTTATGTATTCTGTGTCTTGGTTATTTAAACTCTTAAGGAGGCTTCTGGCCTAAGACATTTTCTAACCTGTAATGAGTATGTGGCAGTAGTGGCCCATCAGAAACGTCTTAAGAGTTGGCTAGCCCTGTCCTTAGGATGACAAAGCACTTTTTTCTCACAGCTGATGTTGTGTATAATGACTGTGCCTATGTGCTATAAGAAGGATTTCATTATAATATGGAAAAGACCTAATCATTTCTACCTGTTGTAGGTGGACCAAATAGAAATGTGACTGTGAATCAGACTCCTTCCTCGGCAGACTGGGGCTTACCAAACTCAAAGGCCAGCAGAATGGAACCTATGAGTTCAAACTCCATGGGAAGACCAGGGGCGGATTATAACGCTTCTTTACCCAGACCTGCAATGGGTGGCTCGATGCCCACTTTGCCTCTTCGGTCCAATAGCATCCCAGGTGCGAGACCAATGTTACAGCACCAGCAGCAGCAGCAACAGCAGCAGCAGCAGCAACAGCAGCAGCAGCAGCAGCAACAGCACCAGCAGCAGCAGCAGCAGCAGCAGCAGCAGCAGCAGCAGCAGCAACAGCAACAGCAACAGCAGCAGATGCTTCAAATGCGTAAGCATCCTCTTCATAATAAAAGAAAATGAGATGTTTTAGGGTAATTTTTGCTATTGCTTATTTGAAAATTTCCCTTTTTTTTTTGTTCCTCCAGGGCCTGGTGAAATTCCCATGGGAATGGGGGTCAGTCCTTATGGCCCGGCAGCACCATCTAACCCACCAGGTTCCTGGCCAGATGGCATGTTGTCCGTGGAACAAGGTCTTCATGGGACTCAAAATAGGTGGGGCTTTATTATGTGACTAGAAAATGTTAGCATTGATTATCTAGAAAAGGATCAGAGCACGGGAACAGACCTGGAAGAGAATGAGAAAAACTCTGTACTTAGGTACAGGGTTGCCACCTGGGCGTTTCTCGGGTAATGGTGTGTAAAAGGAGGCTGAGGCAGCAAGCAGTGGCATTCATGGGAGATGGAGCTGTGTTGTGCAGCTTGCAGGACTGTCAAACCCGAGAGCCTTTCTGTGAGGTGTTTGTTGTCTCATAATATTATAACCCTCCTCCACGACGGGGGTAAGTTAGCACCAGTTTAACAAGGTAATTGGTGTTCAGAGGGTACGCCTAGTTTTATCGAAAGTTAATTTTTAAGGATTGAATAGTTCTTTTCAAAAATTATTTAAAACATTTCAGGGATGATGGTGACAGTGAACTATAGCTTGGCTGGTAACTCATTTGCATGAAAGAGGTCACCGGTCAATGTCACTTCTAACTTGAATTCTGCAGTGAATTAAGCAAAGAAAAATGAATTGATCTACTGAGCAGACAGTGATGTAACCACGTGAGCTTATGAACTCGAGTGCTTCTCTACCCAGCAGAGAACATAGTTTCATCACAGAATTTTCCCGAGTCAGGAGGAATGTCTAGCCCCATGCCCCTCAGTGTGCTGGAGAACTGGGGCCCCTGCTGTGGCTGTGTGGGGCTTGTGTTCCACTCCTCAGTACATGAGCGCTGCTGTGAGCCAAGTGGAACAAAAAGTTCTTTTGGCAGGTTCCCAGGCCCAGTTCACTGATAGTTCAACATTTCTATCCTTTTTCCTGTTCTTTTGTTGATTTCCCAACTTAAAAGTATCATGACTACAACCACCTCTGTTCTTGTAGGGTCTTGAAAACTGCAATCCGCACCCCGCCTAATCTCCCTAATCCCCCAAATGCCTGGGGGCCTAGCAGTTACATTTTGGTGGTGGTTTGGGGAGGTGTAAGCTGGATATGGTGGTCAAAGATGGCCCAGTGAGTTTAAAATCTGGGCCTTACATTCATTCATTCATTCATATATATATATATATATATATATAGCTGAGCCATCTTGCCACCATGCTGGCAGCTCAGCGGCAACTCAGCTCAGGCTGGGAATCGATCTGGCGACTGTGTTGCTCAGAGCTCACACCCATTAGCGAGCTCTTAACCAACTGAGCCACTTGGCCGGCACCCCCCCTCCCCCACCCCCCCTTTTTTTGAAGAAGAAGAAGAATAGCACCATTGAAATTGATTGCAAGTTTCTTTTTAGGCCACTTCTTCGGAATTCCCTGGACGATCTCCTTGGACCACCTTCTAACCTAGAAGGACAGAACGATGAAAGGGCATTGTTGGACCAGCTGCACACACTCTTGAGCAACACCGATGCCACGGGCTTAGAAGAAATTGACAGAGCTCTGGGCATCCCTGAACTTGTAAATCAAGTAGGTAGCATTAGCATGGAAATAGAAGTGTGTGTGTGCTCATCCCTGAAACCATGTACAAGAATGCCTGTATATCTTTCCTGTTTCTTGTGTTCCATTA
Source organism: Hipposideros armiger (assembly GCF_001890085.2). Taxonomy (NCBI): domain Eukaryota; kingdom Metazoa; phylum Chordata; class Mammalia; order Chiroptera; family Hipposideridae; genus Hipposideros; species Hipposideros armiger. The sequence continues at coordinate 6,360,540 of NW_017731381.1, forward strand.
CTACATTTGTGGGTACCAGCATTAAATTGAGAACATATACTTTATAATTGACATTACTTCCCCCCTGGGGAATTGGGGGATAGGAACAGTGCTGGGGAATTGGGGGAAGGGGAACAGACAAGTTGCTGTCCTTTTGTTCTTCAGTCTAGTTGTGGAGAACGTTGCTTCACTGGCCCAAGTTGGCACCATCATTGCACTCTTCCCAGATGAGGCTGATCAGTCGCCGGCTTCTGGACGGCCGCTCATGCTGGCTGCCGGCTGCTCATGCTGGCTGCTGGCTACATACGGTAGCCCATGGCAACCCACTGCCGCAGGGGCTGCAGCCTACACCGTCGCCGGCCACTCATGGCAACCCAGCTCCAGGTTGAGCTGTTGTTCAGCATCTTAGCTGTAGAGGACAGCGTCACTGGCCCTTATGTGGGATCTGAACCAGAGCCCTCTGGCGTCCCAAGCCAGTTCTTACCCAACGCGCCACTCAGCCGGCCCACGACTATTCTTTTAAATCTTTGCTAACCTGAGGGGCAGCAGAGATTCTTGTTTTAAGTTGTATTTCTTTGATTTGCAAGATTGAACCTAGTTTGTTTTTTGGCCATTTTGATGTGTTTTTAAGTAGTTTTCTGAGGTTTTGATCTTGTTGATCTGCAATAGTACTTTATGTTTAGTTATTGATTTAATTCCTTTATTTAACAAATATTTGTCTTCTGTGTGCTGATCAATCTTTTATTAGAGGCTGAGGAACAGTAGTGCGCAAATCAGTTCCTGTCCCACAGCTCATATCCCATTGGGCAAGGCGAATGTCAGGCGGGCACCTCAGAAGTAGACAGAGGTTGTGAGAACAGGCTATGATTCTATGAGGCTGTATCCTAAAGGGAGCTTTTCCTAAGGTGGGCTGTGGGATGTCAAAACTTTTCTCTAAAATGTCACATTTGAGCTGCAATTTGAAGGGTGACCATTAACTTGCCTAATATATTGCAAATAGTTTTCCCAGTTTCTTTTTCGTGGGGGTTTGTCTGTAGTTTTGTTGTTTAGTTTAAAAATATTTGTGTTTTCAAATCCAGGATGATAAAGAATAACTGGGGACTTACTTGGTCAGGAGAGCTTTTTCTGGGGTGATGATACCTGAAGGATGAGAAGGAGCCAGCTATGCCAACAGCTAGGAAAAACGATCCAGAAGAGGGACCGCTAACTGCAAGGCCCTCAGGCAGGAAAGAGCTTGGAGGTTCTAGAAAGTAACTGAAAATCAGAGAGATCAGAGAGAGATGCGTATAGGATTGGGGAGGTAAGTGGAACTAGGTTCCACAAAGCCATCTTTAGGAGTCTGGGATTTTTCTGCTGTATTGGGAAGCCATGGAAGATTTTAAGCAGTGATGAGACCTGCTTTCCTTTTTTGTTATAACTAATTTTTATTTTAAGCAAAGTAATCTGTTTGTAACTTAAAAATGATACAAAATGTACTTAGTGAAGAACCACAGTCATTTGCCCCACTCACAGGTAGTGAAACTCAACTGTTTATTTTAGTAATATCTCTAAGTAACATACTTATGCAGCTATTTCTTTATTAACTTCAGTCTGTATCGATTTCCTGATATGATAGTTGACTACCTCATAGTCCCTTACCTGAGAACTTTGGAGTCAGATATGCTTTGGAATTCAGGAATTTTGATTTTAGAAAGGTAAAATGGTGCATGTATAGCACACATTACATGCTCCCTAGGAGAGTCTTGAGCAACACTATATAGTTTTGGGCAGTAGGTTGTGATCAAACATATTAATACTTCTACAGCAAAATACAGAAATGGTCACGCTAAGTGGGTTATATGGAAATTATGTATTGCTTCATATGAATTCAGGTCATGTTTTGCTCTTAAATACATTTGGTGGTAATGAAAAATTGTTAGTTTTTTTCGAAGAGCTTTTTTGGATTTTCAGATAAGAAATTTACATCGGTATTTATTATCCCCCCTTCCTCCAATGTAGCCACTATGTACACATGGGCACGTGCTCTCTTTGTACCCCAATATAATTGTGCCTGTTGTTAAATACGTAGTCAATATTTACATTATTTTGGTTCGTTACTTAGCCAAGTATAATTTGTACAGGGTTTTGTTTTTGGTTGGTTGGTTTGTTTTGAGTTAATTGCCTTATTTTTGCTTTGTTTCTACACACTTACTGCTAATTCTCCCTGATGTTCCAACAGAAGTATAAAATTTCTTATTTTTTTCTTCACATGTTCAGACACCTCAGTTCCTTCTCTGTCCCTTTGTTTTAACTCTGCTCCCGAGAGACAGGTCTAGATACTGGTCATTGTCACTCTTCTCCATGTTGGATCCCCAGTTTTCTGAATCCAGAGGCATTTTCTTTCTTGATTTACTCCTTTGGTTTTCTGAAACACAGTTTCTGTTAACTTCTCCATCCCTGCATGAGATAAAATATTTTGGGTCCCTGTGTGTCTGAAAATATCTTTATTCCACCCCCCTTGCATGTGGCTGTGAATTAAATTCTAGGCTGAAAATAATTTCCTCTTAGGATATTGTAAGAATTATTCCACAGTTTTCTGCCACTCATTGTTGCCATTGAGTCGTATTCCAGTCTGATTATGTGTATGTGTGTTCGTTTGTTTGTTCGTGTGTTCGTGTTCCATTTATTCTCTTTGGAGTTACACAGGAACCTTTTCCCTCTGAAATTTCATGATGCCTTGTCTTGTATGGGTCTTGTTTCATTCATTCGGCTGTGTGTTAGATGCATAGATATTCTCCTGGGAGGGCATTTTGTTGTATCATTTCTTTAATAATTTTCTCTCTCCTGTTTTTTTCTGATCTTTCTTTCTGGAGTGTCTATTGACATATTGGGTATTGTAGTAATTCTGTGCTTTTTAAATCTTTGTTTTTCCTTTAAGTTACTTTTTATTTGTTTGAACCACTTTAATGTTGAAAGCTTTCAGCATCAAGTATCTGGTGATTCTGGATTCTCTTTTTATATTTAAGAACGATGTATTAAAAAGCAGGATCAGTCTTCTTCACTGAAAGTGATGAGGAAGGGGCTGGCCTTTTTATTTCGGGACTCCCCAAATTGCCACATGTAGAGCTGTTGGCCCCCAACACATTAAGTTCTCTATGCCTGAGACATCTAGGTCAAGATGTTAAGTAGTCATTTGCATAAGCAAAATTAGAGCTCAGAAACATTTGAGCTGGAGACAGAAACTTTGGCAGTTGTCACTAGTGGATGAGAACATCAAAGTAGAAAGTGTGAGAAAAGCGGTCCAAGGGGTGAACCCGATGAATTCCTAACATTCCTCCAAGGAGAAGCCAGAGAGGTGGGAGAAAGGCCAGAGTGGTGTCACAGCACCACGGGGTGAAGCGTGCTTTAAGGGAAGACCTTGTTGACTGCACACTTGGCATTCTGCGTCTGTGGATGAGAAGATAAAGGTGAATGAGGACCCTGACAGGTTCTTCGTGTCTTAGCACGGCAGGCTCTTCACTCCTTTGGAATCTTTATTTTTACTTTTTCTGTCACCTGCTGAACATTATTTTGTGTACGTCTAAGCATGCAGAGAAGTGACGCCGGCATATAACAGGCAGTTA
>NW_017731381.1:6364194-6384886 GCF_001890085.2 Hipposideros armiger
CCCTAGTATAGACAGTGGTGCATCACCACCTTTGGGTGAATACACTCCAGGGTATATAAGCTTTTGTTGATTTACCTATCAAAAACATTCTTTTACAAATTACATGAAAAGTCATTGAGCATAGTGATTTTAATTGATTTATACTTGGCATGGGAGGTCTATGTTGGTACAGAAATCTGGTCTGGAATAAATAGTATTTCTCCAAGTACTTCATACATTGTAGATAGTTGGCTCAGAAAATATTTGAGTGTCTGTGTGCTTGAGACCTTGTGCTGGGCACCAGGATGCGGCTGATGAAAAGACGGGGCATGGTTTGTGTTCTCATGGGACTTCAGACAGTAAATGTGATTTTGCTTTTGGAATTCTGCAACATCAGTGTTCCCCTATATTAACTTTATTCTTCACCTTCTTTAGAGCATTGGATTTCATGTGATTCACTGTTCATTTATGTGTTTGATGTTTAAGGGACAAGTTTTGGAGCCCAAACAGGATGTTTTCCAAGGACAAGAAGCGGCAGTAATGATGGAGCAGAAGGCAGCGCTGTATGGTCAGCCGTACCCACCGCAGGGGCCTCCGATGCAAGGGGGCTTTAATCTTCAGGGCCAGCCGCCATCTTTTAACTCGATGATGAGTCAGATGAACCAGCAAGGCAGTTTTCCTCTCCAGGGAATGCACCCGAGGGCCAACATCATGAGACCTCGGACAAACACCCCCAAGCAACTTAGAATGCAGCTTCAGCAGAGACTGCAGGGCCAGCAGGTAACCAGTCACATGCTCTGCTTTGGCTGGAAGGGGCTTTACCTTTGGCCTCCTCCTCTGTAATTGTTTTCAGACCTCTTGCCACTGGCTCTCCATCCCTTGTCAACTAAAGAAATTCCTTTTGTTTTTATTTCTGTATAACATTTTATTTGTACAGGTGGTTTCTTATTAGAGGGCGATGTACTAGAATTACATACCTTTCTATAAGAATATTCCATTTCTTAAAAAGTAAGAAATGTCAGAGGTTACCTCTAGGGGAGAAAGTTGTTTCTTGATGACTTTGTATTCCTACAGGTAGATAATTTCTATTTTTAAAAAAGCCCTTAAGAGTAATAACCAAGTATTTAAATCTGATTGATTTCAGCATTCTTTTTATGGAATCTCTTGCTTTCTAGGTGTTTTTTTTTTTTTTTTAAGCTTAAGCTCTCTTTTACTATGCCAAGATAAGCCATATTTTTTTCTTCATTGTCTCTTTAATCCCCAACAGATCTTTTAAAACTTATTTATGTTGTTTGCATCTTGGGTGTGCTGAGTTATTAAATGTGGCAGAACTGAGCCATATAAGCAGATGAGTGAGTTTAGAATCCAGCGAGCCAGAGATGCTTCCAATGTATGAATATTCCTGAAAGTCAGGTTAGATACGTGGAAAAGCTGTAGTAATGTGCTCATGGTATCATTTTACTTTTTACCATTTCTTCCCAATAAAATTTAGCTAGGAAATGGTAACAGAAGAGGTAATTTATCTTAGTGCTACTCTGATCAAGTTAAAGCTATTTTCCCCAATGGCCTAAATAATCCCAAAGAAAGTGTGACTTTACAAATCCTTTGAGTTCCTGTTGAAGATGCTCTTTAAGCTGCAAAATCACACTTTTACTTTTTCTCCTGATGCCCAACAATAAAGCTTCATGTGCTTGCCCGCCAGGAACTTTTCAGCATAAACCTTTTTGAAGTGTGAAAGGGTACTGGTTCATCTTAGATGTAACTTAACCAGGTTAATGGGTTTGGAGATACTATCATGACTTCAGCTGGGTGGTGCTAAGGATTGGGAAAGTTATTTTGGGCCCGTTTAACGTTCCATTTGTATCCTAACCCACTTGTCTCTCCCCAGTTTTTGAATCAGACTCGGCAGGCACTTGAAATGAAAATGGAAAACCCCACTGCTGGTGGAGCTGCAGTAATGAGGCCCATGATGCAGCCCCAGGTGAACTCCCAAGTGAGAATAACATGTTTTCCCATGTTCATGGTTTCTCTCCTGGATTTCTCTCCTGTGCCCAGCACAGGGCCCTGCCAGGCCCGTGGTTGGCCCTCAGTAAATGTCTGTTAAACAGATAAAGTAACTCCCGTCCCATGGTCCGATCACCCTTTTCCTCTGTCATTCTTCTCTTGTCAGTGACTAGGAAGAATCAGAGGAGGAGACGTTTTTTATTAACACCACTGAGTCATGGTTTTAAAATTAATTTCCTCTGTGATCAATTGCTGTGTTGTGAAAACAGCTATCACTTTTTAGGAATTTAAGATAATAAATCTGTAAACTTTTCTCTATTCCTGGATCCTGAAACTACATGCTCACTGGGTAAGATTTGAAATTATTAGAACTATAAAGAATAAAATCAATAAAACATAATCCTACTCTCAATAATAACCTCTAGAGATGGCCTGTTTCCCATAGTGGGAGGATAATAGTAAAGTTCTCTCTACCTCAGTCCAAGGTGGGGACTGTATTAAGGTATTTTCTTCATGTGTACGAGGCAAATGACGACACGAAAATCCCTTACTGTGGTCTGAAATAGCGTTCATCATTACTGTTATAAAAACAACTGTGGAATGCCCAGTTTTGTGGTCTTAGGCCCACTCAAGTACTGATACATACATTTTCTTGATAATCAGATATCCTGTAATAAGCTAAGCCAGGATGCCTACTGAAAAGATAATAAAAGTTTGCTTTGTTTGGAGATTATCTCACCCAGCTGGTAGAGCACGAATCAGCTTCCGTGTCCAGTACTTGGATCGTGTCACCTCCTAAACCTCCAGCGAGCGTCTCCTCACCCTCTGCCTCCTCTTTCAGAAGGCCTAGACACTACGAGACCTTCTGGGGTGGATTCCTGCTTTTCGAGTATAACCCCATCCTTGTTTTTTCTCTTCTTGTTTCAAATCACCCTCTTCCCATTATACCCTCAATCCTGCCCTTTTTCATCTTGTAGTTTTATTTCATAGCTTCCGAAAAGTTTGTCCTCAAATTCTACTTTTAAATAAATGTTTTCTAACTATTTAAAGCTTAAAAACTGTCTGCTTTTGCCTCTTGGCCCCAAATAATTTTTAGGTCTCTATTCTGCAAATCTCTACCCTCTACCCGCCTCCAGTAGCCAGCCTTTATTTATCTTAGTGCGAGTTGTACTTTTTTTTTTTTTTTTCGAAATTACAGAGAAAGGCATTGGGTTTATTTTCTCTCTGATACCTGATGTATTGTGGGGGTACTATATGCACGGAATTGGCTGGTTCCTGCTATTTGTGTGTAATTGCATTCTTTCTTGGGTACCAGCAGGGTTTCCTTAATGCCCAGATGGTCGCCCAGCGCAGCCGAGAGCTGCTCAGTCATCACTTCCGACAGCAGAGGGTGGCAATGATGATGCAGCAGCAGCAACAGCAGCAGCAAACCCAGGCCTTCAGCCCACCCCCTAACGTGACCGCGTCCCCCAGCATGGATGGGGTTTTGGCAGGGCCTGCAATGCCACCAGCTCCACCCCAGCAGTTTCCATATCCACCAAATTATGGTAAATCTGACAGTGAAAATGTCTGCCTCAAAATAACATCCCTAAAGACACAAGATTCACTAGATCTGTTGCATACTAAAAGCATAAAAACTATTCACTTCCTCTTGTTAGTTTATAAGAAAAACAAAATTAATTAAAAAAGCAGAACAAAAATGTCTACTTTAGTGCCCAGGTCATTGTAATTGTGGTAGATGGTCTATCATAGCTGAGTATTTTTTTTCAGGTCTTGATTTTTCAGCTCCCCACATATCAGTTTGGAAGGAAGTCTTCCATGTCTCCCCTGTGTGCCTCAGTATAGCAGAGCTCGACAGTCTCTGAATGCTTGGTCAAGTCAGTGAGAGGCACGTGCTGTGTGGGCTTTTTGGGTTCCTTTTCTTGGTGACTGAGACATATTAATTACAATAGTGCATATTCCTCTTGGGAGCAGAGGTATCGACTGGGGAGATTACCTTTTAGGATGCATCCCTGCCAGGTGGGAACAAGAACTCTTCTACCTCTAAAGAGGGACAGAGTGATGTGAGTACAGAGCCCCTTCTATACGAAGCTCATTGAAGTCTGTGCTTCCCGTGTGCTAGGCTGTGCTTTTCTGTATGTAGTGCGCCTGTTAGTCTGTCGGCATCTTGGTGAGAAGCAAGAATAACTGGCAGGCAGCATCCTGGAGTCTTATATCCTGTGTCTTATATTTCGCACCCTCCCCTGTCTTTAAAAAGGAACATAAACTACGCTAGAAAGCTGATCTTCTAAGGAGGTAGCATTTGAGTATTGTAATTTTTCTTTCTTTCTTTTTTTTAAAGGGATGGGACAACAGCCAGATCCAGCCTTTGGTCGAGTGTCTAGTCCTCCCAATGCAATGATGTCCTCAAGAATGGGTCCCTCCCAGAATCCCATGATGCAGCACCCTCAGGCCGCACCTATGTACCAGTCCTCGGAAATGAAGGGCTGGCCATCAGGAAACCTGGCCAGGAACAGGTAAAGAACAGGGACGTTTAAAAAGGTCAGTCACATTCTAGTGCCAGAAGTTTAGGAAATTCATCTCTGCGTTTTTCAGTTAAGCCTGTTTGGATGTTGAGATCACAGCGCCTGGGTTCCTATGAGGAACTGTGTGACTTGGCTTCTCCATTGTGATGGTCCTTCCTGTGGACTGAGCACAGGCAGCTGTGAAAGATAGAAGGCAGGCTGTTGGGGCATTTTCTCTCTTGTGTTGCTCTCTGCTGAAGGACAGCGACATCTGGCAAAGTCCTGTATTTCTGGAGTGACCGGGGTCATTCTGCGCTTCCTTCACAGCTCCTTTTCCCAGCAGCAGTTTGCCCACCAGGGGGCTCCGGCCGCGTACAGCATGGTGCACATGAACGGCAGCAGCGGTCCCATGGCGCAGGTGAACATGAACTCCATGCCCATGTCTGGCATGCCCATGGGCCCTGATCAGGTACGGGGGGGTCTGTTCGTTACTTTCTCAAAAAGTTTTTCTTGTTTTCTGGAGAGAACCAAAGCCTCAACTGTAACCTAAAGGTCCTAGGTGGATTTTTAACTTGGATGAAAAACTTAAAAATAGAGTCATTGAAAAAGCTTTTGGTTTGGAGGCATTGGGCCATGAGATGGCTTTGGTGATATGAGATCTTAGGGATCTGAACCAGCCAGCCGGAGCCGTGTTGCAGGTCGGCAGTATAGACGTGTGGAGTCTTCTGTGCAGAGCGTTTCACTCACATTTCTTCTTGTTACAAACAGAAATACTGCTGACATCTCTACACCAGGACCTCCAAGGAAATCACTGTACAAATGACACTGCACTGGGACTATCCGGGAGTCAAGAATCATTGTTCTAGGCATCCAGCTGTGAAGAAAGGGCCCACTCTGATCTCCATCAAGGGTATTCCTAGTGATGTCTTTTGAGTAGGACTGGATTTTAAGCTGAAGTGCAGTATCTACCTGTTTGTTTTTTTCCCTTATGTATCATGGTGTTCAAAACAGAGATATTTTTGGCATTCTGCCTCTTGGGGTGATTTTGGAGGTGACAGAGTGTTACTGATCACAAAACTCGCCTGTGTCCCTTCTCTCTGTCTGGCTATCCAGTTTTTCAATTAAATGTAGGTGGGCCAGAGAACATTCGGAGAAATCAAGAGATTGGCACGTCTGGGTTTCCATAGTTGCAGTATTGGAGGAAGAGTGTAGAGCCAGCCTTCATTTGTTTTATTACTACAGGGAGTTCCCTCCTGTGGGGTTCTGTTTCTGAGTTCTCACCTCTAACGAGCGTTGAGTTGCTCCCACCTAGTCTTGGTCGTCCTAGGCTGTAGCTAGGATTTTCATTGACCCTTAACGTTCTGTCATACTTCACCTCCAGGAATTGTCCTCGATGTCAAATGGCCTTGCAGAAGGGAAAATGAGATGACAGTATTTAATTGCAACAGTAGCAATTTTTCGCATGCTAACGTGCAGCCGAGTGCACTTTATTTAAAAAGGAATGGATAAATGCAATATTCTTGAGGTCTTGAGGAATGGTGAACCACATTCCTGGTTTTTGTCTAACCTGTAAGACAAGAACTATGATTTTTTTGTTGTCGTTGTTGAAAGTACTGGTGTCACCCTTTGCCTATATGGTAGAGCAATAACGCTTTTTGAGACTAAACTGCAGAAAACCCAAGGCCAGGTACTGCATTCTGAATCAGAATTTCGCAGTGTTTCTGTGAATAGACTTTCTTTTGTAAATAGGACCGTTAAGATATTATATTATGTAAAATATGTATATACCTTTTTTGTAGGTCACAACAACTCATTTTTACAGAGTTTGTGAAGCTAAATATTTAACATTGTTGATTTCAGTAAGCCCAGCGTGGTAAGGTTACAAACAGAAGAGACATCCCCTGAATTTTGTGGCCTGGGGGGAGGGGACAGCAGTCCAAAGCTTTTCCTTCTGGCCAGCCTTCGATGCCTCGCTCTTTTCAATCTCTTAATCGAAAAGCTTTTTTAAAGAGATCATTTGTGTAGATGTAGGCATTTAAATTTTTTTTTTTTAAATTCTTCTACCAGAACTAAGCACTTTGTTAATTTTTGGGGAAAGAATAGACATGGGGGAAATAAACTTAAAAAAAAAAAGGTATCAAGAATTTTAAAAGATCAAGCAATTTGATTTAAAAAAAGAATCTTGGATTTTAAGCGGTCCATAAATTGAACAATAGGAAAAGAGTTCTTTTTTTTTTTTTAATTGAATATGTTGTCTTTTCATCCATTTGAGGATTGCTCTAAGGTTTCGGTTGCTAGGACCTGAATCCCACACTGAGCTCTCAGGAGTAGAATCCTCGATGTGTGGTTTCTAGTGTCTGCTCAGCTGTCTTGTCATTCCACTAATGTGATGTTTTCCCCGGCCCTGAGAATAGGAATAGTGTTATGGTTATTTCTTAAGGACTCAGAAGAGTCAGTTTTGCGTGATTCAGAGCTGCAGCCTGTGAGCACCTTTGCACTCCTCCCTGACACGTGTCCTGGTCAGTTGGGAATAGGGGGGGAAAATCAAGTTTAATTCTTTGTATCTGGTTTACTTTATTAGGTTCAAACAACTGAGTGAAATTGGGTTGTTATATCTATGAATTTCACATGTCTGTGCTAGCCTTGGTGTCATTTCCTAGCAATAACTGACAGCCAGTTATTTTTTTATTTAACACACATTTAGCTAAATCTTTCTAGGCATCTCTGAAGGTAAGATCATTTGATTTCTTTGACTTGCTTATGAGTAAATGAAACCTGTATTTCCAGAACCACCACTAGAGTGGATTTAAGTCTGACACCCCCTCCCCTCCTGCCCAGTTAAAAAAATCTAAGATTGTAAATCCATCAACTTCCATTATAGTGGCCTGTATTTTTCAGATAACATATCCTCCTGTCTGGAGACAGAGGCACAGCTGGATCGAGTCTCTCTTCTTAGACACAGTTGTGTCAGGTGTACCTGAACCTGAACCTTAAGTCACGTGTGCGTGGGGAAAAACAGAATGGTGCGGTGCTCTTACCTTTCTTGACTTTTCAAAATTAATTAAAAACAAAACAGGAAAATAAAGTTTTGTGATTCTTTTCCTTAGCCCTGACTCCAGGTTAACTGGAAGGCAGCACCTCCTTTTTATATGGGGAAAAAAAAAAAATGAAGTTTATTATAAGTTTTTATATTTTCTACTTGTTCATTTTATTGGTGCAGACTTAAGATTTTGATTTTCTTTTAATGGATACAGTCTTTGAGATAATTTGTTGTTTTTAACCTTTATTGCCCTTTTATCTTTTTTGGATGATTCTCTTTGTACTCCTGCTGCCTACCTCTCCTCAAACCCCCCCCCCCCAATCCCCCTTTTTTAAACCTTGGTATCTGTTGGGTGAACAATGTAAGTAATCTTTTCATCTACTTTTAGAATGTGAGATATTTCCAGTACACCAACTTTTTGCTGAATCCAAAGATATATAAATATATATTTTTTAAAGATCAAAATGATATAAAGGAGATACATGTTTCTTCCTTTGAAAACAAATAGAAAGTCATTGTTAATGATCCTGTTATGATGTCACTTTTCTAAATTGTGCGTCTTGATGAAAAGGTGTAAATATCAATCAACAGGACTGCTTAATCAGTATTTAACGTCTGAGGTGAGTTGGGGGTGTACGGGGCGGGGACTGTAGAACATACTTGGCTTGCTGTCCTAGAAATTCTTTGACCAGAGATAGATGCAGCCGGAAAGGAACAGGGTGGATTGCCGGTTACCCACATGCCCTTCCAGTTCCCTTTTTATTTGCAGAAGCCATGAGTTTTATTCACAAGTGGGAAATCCGTGGGAGCAAAATCTCTAGGGTAGATGGAGTTTCACTCCCGCTGTAGAGGAGCAGGAGCTGCTGTTCAGCCCCGGGCAAGCTGCTGAGGAGTGAGCAGGGTGTTCTTTCTTTCTCTTTCTTTCCAGTGTGTGGAATTTTGAAGAAGATGGAAATGTCATTCTGAGAGCAATATTTAAATTCTCAGGAATTGACTTACAGTATTGAGGATGAATTCAATTTCAATCAAGTTTACATTAAATGTTGCTTTTAAGAAATCTAAATCATTCTTTACACTGCAAAGAATCCAAACCACATGGGGTAACTTATGAGATGGTTGTGTGATAAGCTATGACTGTTTTGCTGATCATTTTGGGTGTCATTGTAAATAAAGGTTTCTATTTAAAATCGAAGCTTGCTTTATTGATTAAAAGAAAAAAAAATCCCTATTGGATTAAGGGTAAAAAAGGTTAAGGAATCCTATTTCAAACAATGGTAACAGTTTCTGTGAGGCTAAAAAATTTTTTTTCTTCCTAAATGCCTCTTATTGTCCGCAGCCATAGAAACAGTAACACTGGAGATTATATTCTGCAAACATGTTCCAAAAAGAAATCTTGCAAAGCATGGAACTGTTCTAACTAAAGGTGAGTGAGTGGTTGGGGAGTCATAATCACCTGTTACATGAGAAAGGGGTTGGACTAGTTGATGGCTGCAGTTCCTCCTTCCCCTCCCATTCTAGCATTGTGACAGCTCCCTCTACCAGGTTAGACCGCCTGGGACACAGAGGAGGGTTAGTTGAGGTGAACGGCTTTGCAGTTGATTAAAACTTTTTAACTGAGGGCCTAACACTGGTGCAATGTGAGACTTACCTGTGAGGTCCCTGAACTATGGTAAAATTTAGTCATTAATTTATAACCATCTGTTCTCTTTTTAAGTCCAAGGTGTCTCTTTCCAAAAAGGTGTTGTTGACTGGTAGTGTCTTGAATGATTTTTTTTTAAAAAACCAAGCACACCAAAAAACTCCCAAGAATGGCCTTTTACAAAATGTCAAAGGTTACCTCATACCAACTGCTGGTCATAGGCCGGGCTTTTGAACATCGTATGACAATACTTAAGACTACAAAATTTCTTTACAAATACAGTTTCATTAAAACTTGGGACATACATCAACTTCATTTCTTTTCAGTACTTGAAAAAACATTAGTTCTGGGACAGATAACAGAGGAATAGTGGGAGAAATGGTATCTGGTCAGGCAGGGGCGTGTCCACAACGGCAAGGGCTTGCTTGCTCTTACACGGGCCACCGAGCGTCCTCTGACACCACCGGGCTTCAGAAGGGGATTTCTCACCAGTCAGAGTCCCCTGAAAGTGCCCACGCTGGTCACATGGAAATAGTCACATATATACAGGGAAGTTGCTTTCTTCAGAGGCAGCCAGAGTTTCGGTGCTAGGTAAGGGTCCCTTCTTTTGTGCTATTGACTCGCTGTCAGACTGCACCATTTCCAGCAGCTGCCTCTGTCCTGCTTCCTTCTTCGTGACAAACCAGAAGATAAGAGAACTTACAACAGAGTTGTTCTTTCGTTATGGTTTAACAAAATTCCAGTGACTTTTCACCCTTGGGGGAAATTTCCAAGAAATCTCTCTTTGTTCTTTTCCCTCGAAGCCTCTCAGAGAGGGTTAGTGGTGACGTTTTGATAGGAAAATGCATATTGTGCAGCTGGTGAGGTATAATCCAAAGCAAAAGCAGGGGCGAAAATGGACTTCCTGACGAATCACTGCTCCTGGTGGTTCTCTTCCAGAAGTCGCCATGTTGACTGAAAGCAAATTCTGTGTCTCTCAGGTCTCCTGGCTAACAGCATGGGGTCTGCTTGAAATCATACATGGTTATCCACTGTCTGTACAGTCAGAGGATGCCTCTGGTTTTGAGGTCCGTCTCATGCTGCTTAGCCTTCCCAGCCTTCCCACAGCTGTCCCCTGTAGAACAAAGGAAACTCATCTTAGCATCTGATCATCATGCTGCTTGTGGACTGCTTCATTAGCTCCACAGGCGAGTAAGCTTTGCTTCAAGGATGTGGCTGCTGAGAAGGAACATTTCTAGGTCCCTTAGAAAAGGGCTTGCTACCACTGAATTGTCCAGATTTTCACTTGGCTTACACACTCAGTGGCTGGCAAAGATGGGATTTAAAGATTGGGGTACAATATAGTGGCCAAAGAGAATGTGAGATGTAAAGATTATGTGCCTTAATTCTGGAGCACCAAAAAAATCCTTAGCCAGCCCGTTACCATGGTCCTATTAGAAGCTGCTTAGGTTTATAGGCACATAAATGAGTAGGTCAGAGGTTGCAAATGGCAGCTCACCAAGGGGGTTTCTGTCTGCATGGTAAGTAACTTCATGTCAAATTAATTGCCGATGTTAACAAAACATTCTCACATATATTTGGAGTTTTTGGATTTTCCTGATGAATTAGAGGATTCAAACAAACTTTATCACATTCATGCTGTTCCCTTTAGACTTGACGTGACCTGTCTAGGTTGCCACAGCCCCTGCCAGCCTCTGTTGGCTCTGGACAGAGTCTGTAGCATGGATGTTTTGGAAACCATCTACTGAGGCCTCCTGCTGCTGACGTTATGGACCAGGGAGCCCTTCGGCAGCCACAGCCTTCAAGGTGTCTGGCACTTACATGACATTTAAATGCTTCTCAGCCTCTGATACCTTGAGTTTACCAGGCAGATTATTGTGGCAAGAACAACAGTGTGTATTAGACACAAAGTATTAATCTAAAACATGGCATGTATTCAGGTATGTCACCTGACAGAAAAGACGTACACTCCTGCTCTCCCTCTCACTGTGGGAACAGGTGAGAGGAATAAGAATTGGCATGCACACAGAATAGCCTGGGCAAAACGAAGCAAGCCAGAGCCAGATCGCTATCTGTAAACTGGTTCCCCAACTCACAGTGATTTGGAAGAAGGTCTCTTCATTTCTGGCCACTTTCGACGCTGAAACTGCCTAAGTTTTCAAGTGTCAAAAGGAGAATGAGTGTTAACCATCACCAAGAAAGAAAAGTTTCCCCCAAAGAACAATACAAAGAAGGTCTCTTAGGTGACACCTGTTGCTGGTGGGTGATCAGGCCCCTGGTGTCTCAGCCTAACACCTGCAGCCTCACAGAGGTTAGACCACAGGGTGGGCCTCCGTATGGGACCGTTCCCAGGCTTTAAAAACAAAACCAAATACCTGTATTGCTCATAGCTTCCTCCATCTTTAAGTCCTAAATGAGCGAGAAATGAACAAGACAGAAACAGATAATTTAGGGGGGAAATGGCACAAGCATTGACGAACTTTATAACCGCCTTTTTTTTTTCTTTTTAAAAATCCCTTTGGCATTTTGTTACAAACCCATGATGTTGTTAGTGTTCCCTAGGCAGATGAGTGAATTAAGAGGTGAGCTCTCCCTAAGGTAGCCGGGTAGACAGCCTACACCCTAGTGTCATATTAGTTTTAGGACCCTGATGCATTCATTCAACACTGACCTTGGTCATGGCTAGGGGGGCAGGTTTGGGCATGAACACCTAACGCCACAGAGGACAGAAAGCCAAGCGCTCTGAAAAAGGTGGGGTGCTGGGGGAGATCCTGGGTTTCACTTGGCAAGTTTCTTGGAGGATATGGTCGTGGGACCAAGTGCGTGGGCTTTGGAGTCAGCTGACCTGGTCACTTGACTCATCCATAAAATGATGACAAGCAGATGCACCTCAGAGGGTTGTCATACAGATTATCAGTTCATGCATATAAAACACTTAGCACAGTGGCTGGCACATCATTTGAGTGATGGTACTTAGGACCATAAAAGCAGCAGTTGATGGACGTTAGGAAAGTGATATTTCAGCTACTGGAGAGAATTCACCAACTCCTGGTGATTCTGGGTCCACTCTTCGGACCAGACATGACCTCCCAAATCCCTTCCCAGATCAGCATCCAAAGACTGACCTCGGTCTTTGCAGGCCCCACGCGGTAGAGCCTACTCACCCAGCTCCATGTTTCGGGTCCGGGGGTTACACTGTTTGTAACCCTTGCAGCTCCTCAGCTCCATGAGCTGCACATGCAGCTGATTGAGGACATCCCTGTCCAGTGTATTCACTGCATTCATCAGCTGGTTCGAACAAAGGTAGGTTAGCAACAAGGTGAGTGCAGGGACTCCCCCCCAATCCTCTGCTACCAACCGGGGTGCTGACTTCAGGCAGGCTGGGAGTAGTTGCAGGTACAGTGGGGCGGTAACCTCTACTGCTGCAAGAGCTGGACTACCTTTTGCCTCTAGTCCCATGAGAATGAAAAGTCATGAGAATAAAAACCACCTCTCTGTACTTAATGCTGACCTGGAGCCCCACTGGTCAGGAACCAAGCTTGGAAAGGAGCCCTTCTGAGCCCTGCATTTTAAGCAGCCCTCACTTCCAGTCCCTCAGTTCTCCCTGATGGGGAGGCAGCCAAGGGGGAAGGGATGGGTAGTGACCTGGGCCCTTGCCTTGCTGGGAGCTCTGCCATCCCCGTTTGTAAAATACAGGATGACCTTCTAAGGACGAAGACTGGCAGCCTTCGAGAGAGCAAATAAAACAGCAAAACCAGAGCACAGAATTGCCGGCACTTAAAAAGGAGAGTTCATGTAAAACACTTGATTTCCGCTTTTTTTGGGGGGAAACACTGGAGAATGGCACGGCCGAGGCCACACTACAGAGAAGCTGTAGTGCCGAGGCTCAGGGTGGCACGTGTGTGCCACTCAGAGACTCTGTGGCTTTCTGTCTCGTGTTCTGGGGTGCTTCAGTCACATATGTGTCCACGTGATTTAATAATGGAAGCACTTAGGAAAGTGCCTGGCACGCAGTAAGTCTGAAAGACTGTTAGCTCCTGTCCCTGTAGGCCCTGGGGGGTGCAGGCGTGGCCTGACCCCGTGGACCCCTGAAGCTCCAGTCTGGGAGTCTTCACAAGTCGCCACACAGCCTGCGTTCACATTGCCAGTGCTTAGTGCAGAGGAAGAGGCTGCAGACATCTAGAAAATGGAGGCCCAGTGCTCCCGGAGGCGTCACAGCTCCCTTCTACTGGCTTAGGGACTTAGTGAGACTTAGGGAAACTCATCGCTTCCTCAGGGGGACCTAACTGGCAGCACCTGGGGAACCCTCCCCGCCAGTTCTCCAGCTTGGGGTGTCTGTACCTGGTAGGGGTCTGTGTTGAGATCAAAGTACTCGAGGAATCCGGTGGCAAATTCACAGAAGAGGAAATTGTGGGTCTCGTTGATTGTCCGCATGCACCAGTAGGTGTTGTTGTTGGCGCTGGTGCAGGCACAGAAGGGCCCCACTGCCAAGGGAAGAGAGAGCCCGCCCTGAACGTGCCCGCAGGAAGAGACCCCCATCTGCCAACAGGAATTCCTGTCGTGATGGCCCCCGAGCCAGTCCCCGTTGGGAGTGCTCGCTGACCCTTGATGTCAGGGAACCTGTTCCCGCAAGACCTGCAGGGTCTGTTACGGTGGGTCCCTGTGAGGCCCGGAGAAGTCCCTCCGCCCTGGGCCTGCCCCAGGCCTGCTCACGTGTCCAGAGAGGCGCAGTCTGCCAGTGCTGGTTGTCGTGGGTAAAGCATGTGAGGCCTGGCATGCTGCACGTGTCGTTGTTCTGCAGTCTCTTGAGCAGCTTGCGGAGTTTCTTCTTGCGCTTCTGCTCCCGCAGCAGCCACACCTTGTCCTTCTCCTGCAGCCCCTTCCTAGGGGCACATAAGGCCAACCCCTCACACCTCCCTTGGGCCCCCACCTTAGAGCCTCCCAGGGATCAATGAACCTGGACCTCTGCCCTTCCTGTCTAGGAAACTGTGGGCACAGCAATAGGGTGTCCCCAAAGGGAAGGACCCTTGCCCAAGTCCCACTGCCAGTCCAAGGCGGCAGAGAGAGAGAACTAGGGGTCTGCTAGGACTGCTTACACCTGTTCTCTGTGGCCCGCCCCACGTGGTGGGGTTGCAGTAACCCCCTCCAGCCACAGGGGGGCGCATGGAGACCTCGACCTGGCAGTCAGAGATCTTGTAAGGGCTGCCTAGGACGTCCTAGGGCAGCGGTTCTCAACCTGTGGGTCGAGACCTCTTTGGGGGTCCAACGGCCCTTTCACAGGGGTCGCCTAAGACCATCGGAAAACAAAAAGATACTTAACATTACGATTCATAACAGTAGCAAAATTACAGTTATAGCGTAGCAACGAAAATAATTTTATGGTTGTGGGGGTCACCACAACATGAGGAACTGTATTAAGGGGTCGCGGCATTAGGAAGGCTGAGAACTGCTGTCCTAGGGAAAGGCGGGGACTTCTTCTAGTTTGTTTTAGCTGAAGGGAGGACAAGCTCCTCCCACCGGCCCCTGCATCTCTCCCCTGGGCTTAAGCTGCCCTTACCTGAAAGGATGCAGACTGGAGCCCTTGTGCTTGAGGCGGCCTTTGTGCTGGGTATGGTAACTGTAACAGACCCCCCCCAACCCCAGGTTTCAGAACCTGCTTTACATGGCAACTGTCGTGGGTGGGTACGTACAGACTGGTACCCTGGGACCCATCCGTTTCTGATGCAGTGCGGGGGAGGGTACTACCCCAGGGGGGCAGCCAGCCTGGCTCCTTCCTCCAAGTGTGAGCTGGGAGCCCCTGGCTGAAGGCCTGGAGCCAGCCAGACTCAGAGGGTAGGTGTTAAGTTAGCCGACACTGGAGGCTGGCCTGGCTCCGTGTGGCTTCAGCCTCTGCATCTCCAGGTGGCTGGTGGTCTCCAGGTCCCTGCCCAATTCACGCTTGGTCAGGGCCAGCCCGGGTGGAGCCCATGTCTTGCGATCCCTTTCTGGGAAGGTAGCAGAGACTACAGCTGGGCTGTTAGGTCCGGTGGCCACATGTAGCTATGTCCGTTTAAAGTAAACTACAAATTCAGTTCCTCAGTCACGTTGCCACATTTCAAGTGCTCAGTAGCCACCCGTGGCTGGTGGCCACCATACTGGGCCGCACCGACACCGCCCATTTCCGTCATCGCACGTCGTACTGGACAGGGCTTCTCTGAGCTGGTCATGTGGACCTCGGGCCACACGGGCTGTTCCCGGAAAGGCAGTGGGCAGAGGCCCTTTGTCCTCCTGGGGATCAGCTTCACTTATCGCGAGACTGCCTCTGTCAGCAGTGCGTAAATCGGGGCACATGGCAGGCTACCTGAGCAGCGCCGACAGATGCTCAGTGGCTGACATCAGGATATGAAAGACTACAGATTGTTCGTTTTTACCCAGAGGGAGCAGACAGGGATATAAAAATAATGAAAGGAGTCGCTGAGGGAAGGCTGTGTCCCCAGCAGTGGTCCTGCAGGGCCGCTAAGGGGCCTCACTGAGGTCCCTTTGCTACCTCCTCACCTGATTTTGTGACAGTCACATTCTTCTGGCCGTTTTTTCTTCAGATGACCTCGGACTTCCCTCAGGTTCTTAATTTTGTTCTGCAGGGTTTCGATCTGAGAGAGACAGGAGGTCATGAAACTCGGGGGGGCTGGGTGAGAAGGGGTGGCCACTGCCCACATCTGTGGGTGCTGAGAGGGTTCCACCTGAAGGAGCCAGATTCCAGCAAAGGAACTGAGAGCCATTCTTCCTGTGTCCAGTCCTGCCTGAGAACAAGTTTCACCCACTGAGGACTAAAATGCCTGCCCCCCTCCCCGCCAGACTTGTTGAAAGGACTAAATGTAGTGCGAACAGCTTGTCAGGAAGGGGAGTGATGTGACCGCACTGGCCTCCCCTCAGCAGCCGGCTGTGGGGACGCTGTCTGTCTGACGCTAGGACTGATGTTCCTGTCCCCGCGTTGAGGGTTCTGTGGGGGCCTCACTTCCCTCCCAGTGTGGCTGGTGGTCCCCTGGAGCTCATGTGGTGAGAAACAGCTCCCTGCCCAGACTTCTGTCACCTCATGGTCGATGTGCAGCTTGTGGTCCTTCCAGGCCTGCAGGGACTTGTACAGGTCCAGGTCACACTGGACTGTGTCGTTCTCTAAGATGTAGCACCTGTGTGAGAGAGGAGATGGATCACATGTGGCCCTGAGGGGGTGGGGGAGCCCAGCCAGGGGCCCAAGAGGTGTGGGCGCCCCTGCCAAGGTCCAGCCTGCCCACTTTTACCCCAACCTCTGCCTGTACTCTCACCGATGTGTGACTTTAATGGGGTTGGGGGCTGAGTTGTCTGGAAGGCCTCCAGTGCCACTGAAGTCACCGCCGTCCTTGTCGTCTTGGTCCTCAGGGGCCCCTGGCCAGTGCCGCTTGGTAAGGTTGCGGAGCTGCGATGCATCATCCAGACCTATGTGGTGTACCTTGCCGTCCAACTCGATGGCCACTGAGCGGATGGAGCGATTACGGGAATAGCTGGCCTTGTACTCTGTGGGCGTCAGAGGGGTGGCTGGGTCAGGAGAGCCTGGAAGGCTGCCCGGCTCCCTAAGAGCAGGCTCTCGATCCAGGGAGGGCCACACTCCCAAGCGAGAGGCTCAGTGTTGCCTGAGATGAGCGGGCTCATGAAACCCACGCACCTGGGAAGCAGGTCCCGGACTGCAGTGCAAAGGACCTCAAGGTGATTCACCTGGGGAAACTGAAGTCCTAACGCAAAGGACCTCAAGGTGATTCACCTGGGGAAACTGAAGTCCTAACGCAAAGGACCTCAAGGTGATTCACCTGGGGAAACTGAAGTCCTAACGCAAAGGACCTCAAGGTGATTCACCTGGGGAAACTGAAGTCCTAACGCAAAGGACCTCAAGGTGATTCACCTGGGGAAACTGAAGTCCTAACGCTAAGAAGGGGTTGGCTTGAGATGACCTCAAGAAAAGAGCTATGGCTAGATAAACACACTGGAACATTCATGCAATGGAATATTCGGCCATAAAGGCAGAAAGCAATAATGCTACGATGCAGATACACGCCATAAACACTGTGCTAGGTGACAGAAGCCAGACACAGAAGGTCACATATTGTATGAGTCTATATGAAATGTCCAGAATAGGCATAGACATCAAACAGAAAGCAAATTAGTGATTGCCATGGAATGGGGGAGTGGGGGTAATGGGGTTTCCTTTTGGAGTGATGGGAAGGTGTTAGAACTAGAGCTGCTGGTTGCACTACATTGTGAATGTATTCAATGTTTCTGATTTGTATACTTAAAAATTGTGAATTTTGTGTTATGTGAACTTCTTCCCCTCAGTTTGAAAAAGGTAATAAAAGTAAAGTGGATATAAAAACATTAAGGAGATTGAATCGGTAACCAGAAACATCCCAACAAAAGCCCAGGAACAGACGGCCTCACTGGTGAATTCTACCAAACATTCAAAGAAGAATTAAGAACAATCAAACTTGTCCAAAAAATAGAAGAGGAGGGAACACTTCCAAACTCTTTTTACGAGGCCAGCAAAACCAGACGAGGACACCACAAGAAAAGAAAATTACAGGCCAACATCTCTGATGAACATAGAATGCAAAAACCCTTAGCAAAATATTAGCAAACCGAATTCAAGAATACATTAAAAGGATCACACACCACCATAAGTGGGATTTATTCCTGGGATGCCAAAGTGGTTTAATGTCTGCAAATCAATGTGATACATACACCACATTAACAAAATGAGGGATAAAGATCATATGATCTCAGTAGATGCAGAAAAAGCATTTGACAAGGGCCGGCCGAGTGGCTCAGTTGGTTAAGAGCTCGCTCAAGAGTTTGTGCTCTGAGCAACAGCAGTTCGAGTCCCGGCCCAAGCTGAGCAGCTGCTGAGCTGCCAACAGGTGGCAGGATGGCTCAGCTAAAAAAAAAAAGAAAAAGCATTTGACAAAACGTAACATCCATTTATGATAAAAACTATGATAAGGGGCTAATATCCAAAATGTATAAAGACTCATACAACTCAATAGCGAAAAACCAAACAATCCAATTAAAAAAAGGGGCAGAGGACCTGAAGAGACATTTTCCCAAAGAAGACATACACATGGACAACAGACATATGAAAAGGTGCTCAGCATCGCTAATCATCAGGGAAATGCAAATCAAAACCACGATAAAATACCATCACACTGCATATTAGAATGGGCATTATCAGAAAGATAAGAAATAAGTGTTGGTGAGGATGTGGAGAAAAGGGAACCCTTATGCACTGTTGGTGGGAATGTAAATTGGTGCAGCCACTATGGAGAACAGTAGAGAGGTTCCTGAAAAACTTAAAACTAGAACTACCCATATGACCCAGCAATTCCACTCCTGGGTATTTATCCAAAGAAAATGAAAACACTTAACTCAAAACGATAATTATTCATCCCTATGTTCATCACAGCATTATTAACAACAGCCAAGGTAAGGAAACAACCCGTGCCCATCGATGGATGAATGGATAAAGAAGGTGTGGTGCATATATAAAGGGACTACCACTCAGCCATAAAAAGGAAATCTTGCCATTTACGACATGATGGACCTCGAGGGCATGATGCCAAGTGAAATAAGTCAGAGAAAGACAGTCACTTGATGATCTCACTTACATATGGAATCTAAAAAATCCCACAAAAATGCCTCCAATCCCCCAGGCTCATAGATACAGAAAATAGATGGGTGGTTCCCAGAGGGGGTGGAGGAATGCAGAGAATGGGTGATGGGAGTCAGAAGGTACCAATTTCCAGTTACAAAAGTCCTGGGGCTCGAATGGACAGCACGGTGACTGTAATGAATAATGTGCCACATATCTGAAAGCTGCTAAGAGAGTAGATCTGAAAAGTGCTTATCACAAGAAAAACATTTTTTTGTAACGATGGTGACAGGTTGTGTCTTATGTGGACTTGTTGTGGTGGTCATTTCCTAACAAATACAAGCATTACATCATTATGTTGTACAACCGAAACTAATATACTGTTACATGTCAGTTACGCTGCAATAAAAAACAAAAAATCCCCCAAACCCAAAAAAGGAAGCACATTCTTCTGGATAGAAAGAGGAGAGGCTTGGGGACGCCACTTCGCTTCTCCAAGTCCCAGTTTCCCCAGCAGTGAGCTGGATGCGCTCCACCAGGTAGGCAGTGAGCAAGCGCTCAGTCAGCTATTGAAAACAGGGCATGCAGGCTGAAGCCAGAGCCCAGGTTTCTTGTATTTTCTGTATATCAAAAGACAAATTTGATCAAATTGCTAACACTAAGAAAAAGGGGTGTGTGTGGTCACGTAGGAGTGCAGATTTCCAGGTTTTGAAGAGCAAACAGAAAATGTGCCTAACTGCTGGGGCCACAGGCCTGCACGACAGGCTGCAGGCGCTGACGCGCTGCCCCTTTAGGCAGTGTGTTCCCCAGTTCGCCAGTCCCCACCACTCTTGTTTTAAAACTGAGCACATCACTCAGGTCTGGCCCTTGAGTGAAGGGCCCACGTTCCTGTTTGGCTCCATATGACCACCAGGTGGCGCCCAAGGACTGGCTGGAGGCCGGTGGCGCCGGTGGCGGCGGCGGCGGCGGCGGCGGCGGCGGCGGCGGCGGCGGCGGAACCCAGGAAGGGAGAAAGGGACTCCTGTTTCCAGGTGGCCCCCGCCCAAGGCTCCAGGATCCGGTCTTGCTGCCCGTTTTCTTGGGGCAGCTGTTGGCATCTTTCAGTTCTCAGGCTCCTTGTATCAGAGTTCCACGGGCCAGAGGATCCAGGGCCCAGGTCCAGGAGAGGCATCACCTCTTTGGCAAAACCTTGGGCCTTTTCTGGCCCTGGGCAGCTTTCTCCTCCCTGAAGCCACAGGGCTGGGCCCCTGATACACACAGTACTGAGCTGATCCCCCTATGGGGAGCAGGTCACACCTGCCCAACCGGCCATGAAATGGACCCACTGGGTTCTTTCTGCTCCTTTGTTTTGCTTGGGAGCCAGCTGCCTTGCATCGTCCTGCCCTCTACCCCCCCAGCCACAAACCCAGGGGTCCCACACTCTCCAGCCCTCTGCCTGATTCTGTAAATAAGCTACTCTCATCCGTTTACAGAGTCCATGCCTGTTTTCTGGCTGCGGTGACAGAACTGAGTAGTTGAGACGGAGACCGCTTAGCCCGTGAAGCCGCCAATATTTACTCTCTGGCCCTTCACAGAAGAAGGTCAGCCAGCCCTTGTGTAAACTTTTCCCTGGACTGAAGCCACACCACTCGCTCTCCCTGTCACCCTTGTTGTCTTTGTTTCCAGGGTCCCAGAGGTGCCTTCCCACACGTACTGGGGAGGGTGCTTCATAACCCAGTGGCCAGGACTTTAGGCTCTGGAATTTGCTGGGGTACAAATCCTGAGCCAAGGTGCGACCACCGCAAGCCGTGAGCTGTGTTCTCATGATGGTACCTGCCTTACAAGGCTCTTTGGAGGATGACGTGAAACAGAACTGGTCAAGTTTTCAGCACCCGGCG
>NW_017731381.1:6386776-6387998 GCF_001890085.2 Hipposideros armiger
CAGCAGCCTCTCGGGACAGGTGCATTCTCGTTTGACTATCAGGCAGGGGTCATTCTGCCCCTGGGAAGCTTGGAATGGGGCCGGAACCAGCCCAGGGTGACAGCTGAGTCTTCCAGCCATGGTGACAGCTGAGAGTCTTGCAGCCACGTCTGGAGGACCTGCACTCGCCACTCTCTGCATGTTGGCTCTCTGCCTGTCCATCAGCCCTGCTGGGGGTGAGGTGTGAAGGCTTAGGCAGCTTCTGCAGGTGGGATGTGGGCTTGTCCCCACTCACAACTATAGTCTGTTCTCGTTATTTGCAGTAATTACATTCCACAAAGTCACCGTGAGCACTGGATAGTGAATAGTGAACCGCTGCTCGTAGCGGAAGCATACAGGGCTGGGTTCCTGGGAGCCTCTGGTCATATAACTTTACGTGTGTGTCTGTTTAAAGACACCTTGTTGAATGTATGTTGTAGCTTCATTAACATTGACCTCCTGGCCCACAGCGCTCTAAGGCATGCCTGCACGAGCTCATCGAACCCACGTATCTCCAGAAGGTACATTGCAGCCTTCCTGCACTCGGGACACTGTGCTTGGGGACTGTGTTAAACAGTGAAGTCACCGGGAAAAGTACCAGAAATATGAAAAATGTGACACTAAATAGACGTGAAAAAGACACCCGCGGAGAGGATGAAGCTGAAACAAGAAGGCAGAGTGTCACCTTGTTCAGCCTCAGTTGGGAATGGGCCCGTGGGGCGACTCAAAATGTTTTGCTGCTCTGCACGTGCCCACAAATGACTGTGAAATCCCCTCACATGGTGATTGTGTGTGTGTGGGGGTTGCTGCAAATTTTAGGGAGTCAGCAAACTTGCAGATATGGACTCCACGAATGACGAGGACCTGTGGTATCAGCCTGTCCCGATGGCTTTCCCTCCCCCCAAGTCACTTTCTGAGCCCAACCCCTTCTTCCTGTGATGCCACTGCTTAGTCCAGGTCACCATGGCTCCTCGCCAGGGCTCACAGCTCGTCTCCTACTGGTTTTCCTGCTCTGCTCCTGCCCGCTTCCAGCCCACTGAAATGGCAGCTGGAGGGTCCTTTGAAAACACAAATCTGACCTTGGCTTCTCTGCTCAAACCCTCTGGTGGCTCCTTGTAAGGACCCTACAACGCAGTGCGATGGGCCCCTGGCTGGGCTCTGCCCCCATCCCCCCCCTCCCCGCCTTAGGCTACCGCCCTCCATC
>NW_017731381.1:6388745-6390132 GCF_001890085.2 Hipposideros armiger
GCACCTCCAGGTCCGTCAAGCCCTGTGCAGCGTGGCCTGCTGTCTGGGCTGGGACCCACAGGGTCTTCCTCTCGCCCTGACGTAGAACACTTGATCTCTGGTTGGTCATGAGGCCCGTTCCTTCTCCATACGTGGCTTTCTTTTAAATGTCAACTGACCGCCTGTTCTAGAGCTGCCACCCCTGCCACCTGGTTACGCCGCCGTTTCATTTCCTCCACGCATTTTTTTCACCAAGGGAGGTTACCTGCCCATTTTGTTAACTAGGTTATACCTTGTCTCATCCATGAGGTCTCATTCGACTTTGTAACCTGAGTCTCTGGCACATGGGAGAGCTCGCAGATTAAGTGAATAAACACCGGCCCCCTGTACCCAAACCCAGAGTCCTCATCTCCTCCGGGACCTGCGTCCCTCCTGTTCCAGGTAGGCTGGCTCTGCCTGGCTCCCTTCTGCCACTGCCCGCATCCCAGTGGAGCATGGCGTGCCAGGATCGGGGCTTCTCAGCCTCAAAGCCAGTGGCATCGTGGGGCCAGATAAACCTTTGTTGTGTGAGACTGAACTGTATATCGCAGGACGTTTAGCATCAGCCATTGCTTCTACTCACTAGATGCCAGTAGCATCCCCACCCCCACACAATGAGGACAGCCAGAAATGTCTCCACATTGCCAAGTGTCCTTTGGGGGGTAAAATCACACCCCCCCCGTTGGGAACCCCTGCTCTAGGCTGGCTGCTCAGAAAGGAGGGACAGAAAGCGTTTGTTGGCAGGCATTTGCAGGAGGAAGAATGTTGGTGCAGGAGACCAGGCTTGAGTCCCCGAGTTGGCCTTGTGACCCAGTCTTTCCTGCCTGCCTTGCTCCCAGGTAGCGGTGCAGAGCACACAAGACAGGACTCTGATGTTGCACCGTCCTCAGAGGAGGGAGTGCATTGAGCTGAGTCTCAGCTATTCTGGTGCCTCAGAGGAAAGGTCCTCTAAGCAGTAATAGGAAAAGAAAAAAAAAAGCTTAACTGAGTCACAAGTTCTACTATTATTTGAAGATTATCATCTGTGTCACATGTTGAAGCAAGGAGATGTTAGCTGGGTAATTTAGTCTGGAACCAATCATTTCATTCGTTAAAAAAGATTAGCTTAGAAGTTTCTGTTCAGCTTGTGGGGAAATATAATGGGGGCCCATCAGTTGGGAGGTGCTGTTTGAGGCAGGAGAGACCCCTCTGCTCCATAAGGAAGGTGCTCTCTGCTGGGGTGCCATGGACCAGAGGGGCCCTGGGGAGGCCTCGGAGCCTGAGCGGGAGGCCCAGTCCCTAGTCAGGTTCGAGGGGATAGCATTCAGCCTTAAAAAGGAAGGGAACCCTGGCACAGGCTACAACATGGATAAACCCTGAGGACGTTGTG
>NW_017731381.1:6392046-6512355 GCF_001890085.2 Hipposideros armiger
GTCCCAAACCGCCCAGGCCGCCACACTCACTCTTCCTGAAGAACTTTTTCCGGCGTCCAGGCAGGCCGAGCTGGTAGTCCCCGCCCTCACAGGTGCAGGCCTCGCCGCCCTGCCCGTAGTACTTGGGCACCAGGTTGGACAGGGCTCTGCCCCCGGGCCGCACCGGGCCCTTGCACTTGTGCAGCTTCAGTGTCCCCGTGGCGTCCTCCACACACTGCCACTTCTGCAAGACACAGCGAGAGCCTCAGGCTCTCAGGCTTGGCTGGCCGCCTGTCCACTTCCCCTCACCCCGACACGGCCCTCTCACTGCTCTCGCGGGGACACGGGCTCACAGGAGCTCCGTTCCTGAAACTAAGTGCTCAATGACGGCCAGGAGACACATGTCTACTGTGCGAGAAGCACAGATGTGGTACCAAGGGGGACACAGTCATGGGGGAGCACTGTGGCAGGAGAGAATGGCTCAATGCAGGGAAGGGCGTTCCTGGAAGGCACAGCATGAGCGACCACCTGGCAACAGCACTTAGACTGTGACTCTGCCAACAGGGCCATGACTGCATTCCTTAGTGGTGGACACCTGGGACGGGGATCCTGGAGGCCCTAGAGCTGTAGGTCCAAGAGCCATGGATTGATGTCTTCCCAGCTGGTCTGGACCCCAAACTCCCCCTCCAGTGCTCCTTTCCCTGTGCTCAGAGAATGTCTCAAATATGCAAATACCTGCCCTTCCCCACCCTGGGTCTGCCTTACCCTCAGTCTGGGCCAGGGACGGATTCGACAACAACATCAGGGGGACAAAGGTCCCCTGGCCTCATCGGCTATTCCTTGTAGTTCAGAACTGAGATTGAAACCACTTCTGGGCTCTTGGTATAATATAAACCTGAGGCCAAGCTCTCCCCAGAATGTCAGCTCCAGGGGGCAGTCCTTTCATCAAAGGCATTCAAGGCCATCGCCTCGGTGCCTGGAACAGTGTCTGGAATAATGCCAGGCAATAGAGGCATGCAGTGAATGCCACTACAACAGAGCAGCGTAGCCCAAAGCTCTGCCCAGTGTGGCACAGACTGGTGGCTTCCCTGACAAGATGTCCTCTGCAGCACTGGGAGGGGTCTGGGGGTTATGAACACTGGGTGGGGTACACCTTCTGGAGGTCTAGTGAAGAGATGGAGCCATCCAGATATAGCTGATGAGAAACCCACCCAACTCTTGCTTTGGGAAGATTTATTAATGAAAAACGGACTATGTAGGCCCTGGTTTTGCTGCTGCTTATCTGTGAAATGGGCACGCATCTCCAGGCCTGAAGCACCGGGGATGAGCTCAAAGTCCCATCCCACAGGCCGAGGCAGGGGTGCACCCTTGGGCCAGACCTCCCTTGCTCATCCGCCCGCCCCTCCCTCCCTGTCTCCTGCTTGGGTCCCTCTCTACAAAGCCCTGTCCACCCCCCACCCCACCCCGCTCCTCTCCAGAGCCCACGGTGGCCTTCCCGACTTCAGAAAAGCCTAGTTCAGTCTCTCCCACACATCAGTCAGTTTCTGCTATCTCTAAATACTATTTGGGTTATCATTTCCTTACTATTTCTCTTGAAATCAATTCACTTTTTTAAAACCTAAATTTATTTATTTAAAAAGGCAATGTCCTAGTACTCCTATAAAGGTAAAATCAGCCCCGAAGAGGAATCTACGTTAGTGACTACAACGGAAATATTTAACTTTCTAAACACGTGCAGAGGCCTGCTGTGTCTTCCTTCAAGAGGAGTCGGGAGATGATGACACGCCCACCCACAGGCTTTTCCTCTGCCATAATCAGGATGGAAGGGGCGCTGAGTAAGGAATCGCTTTCTGAGCGTCACCTGTACCACCTAGCATCATCCTGGCTGTCACAAGTCAGCAAAATCCCACACCTCGGAGGCGCTGCCCTCACTTGCTCGGCAGGTCAAAGGGCCGTTTGGAGAGGCAGCCATTGAGAAGGAAGGGCGGAGGGATACCTGTCCGGATCCCAGAGTCCCCGCGCGCTTTCTCACCTGTCCCAGCTGCTCACACGCGGTCTGGTATTCGGCCCGCTGGCACAGGTCTTTCACGCGCTGGTACTTGGGCAGGAAATTCTCCTCCTGGGCATCCACCTTGTCATTGTCCCTCTTGTGGAGCAGTTTGCTGTGGGGCAGAGAGCGGGACACGGGGCTGGTCGCTCAGCTCTGCAGGAGCACGTGGCCCGCCTACGGGGCGGCCCCCACTCAGCCCTGGCGTGGCGTCACCAAGGAGGATGGAGGTCCCGCCTGGCCATGTCTTCTGATTGTTAAGAGACTTAAGAAATGGGAATGTTATAAGAAACCTCCTAAATTGCATGAGTTGGCAATAAGGTAAAAGACATTTAAGACACGGCACAGGCAGCAGGAAACATGTGGCCTCCTGAACCAATTCCGTGTCAAGCGCAGGAACAGCGAACGGGCTTCCCTGTGCGAGGGGCCGCGGACACAAGTCCCAGTCACTGTTGGAAGGTATGGCAATCACTGTCCTCCTGCCCCGGACAGTGAGATCTCTAATACCACCCGTGCAGGGTGGGCTGCCAGGAGCACTGCCTGGGTGCTGCTCGGCTCAAATGCCCTGGGTGGCTCCTGCGGACGTGGCACGCACCCTCTCTCCACCAGGAAGGAGTCCCGCCAGACCCTCATCTTCTTTTTCAAGTGAAACCTGGGGGGGGAAAAAAAAGCACATTTCCATCTTCTCATCAATGTGAGGGCCTCACATGTCACCTTCCTTCTCCCAGAAGCAGGGATGGTGCCCAGAGCCACCCTTGGTTCATCATCAGCACAGACCCCCGGTTCCAGGGGAAGACGGGGCAAGGGGTTAGCTGGGCTCAGGAAAGGCTCTGATGCCCACACCCTCTGCCCCCAGCAGAGCTGTGCCTTTCCAGAGACGGGTCTGGAGGGACGTGGGGCAGAAGTGACCTAGGTCAAAGTTGCACAGTCCCATATGCGGATGTCTCAGTGCCTCCCAGGAAGTCCAACAACTCCCCCCCCCCCAGTGTTGGGGGGAGATCGCCTCCTCTTAGGCCAGCACCCGATGGAGGCTGTCCCGACTATAGGTGAATTACATTGTGTTTTGGTGGAGATTTCCTTCTTCGACCCTTTACAGTTGCATTTGTGTAATCTAAGTGTGCATTTCATGCCGTGTCACTTTGTCCATTTCCCAGACAGGGACTCAAGCTGAGAAGAAGCTTCCATCCTGCACCTCACTCCCAGGTATCCTGGCTCTCAATCCAGTGCCCTGCCCCTCAAACTTGCCATTTCATAGCCTTATAGCTTATAAGGTCTCACAGTCGGAGGGAGGAGGCTCAACAGAGGGCAGCCAGATGTGGATGGACAGCGCCCACCAGGGCTGGACCTTCTGAACTGCAGGAGGTGCGAGCACGAGTCAGTGTCCTGGGCCCATGAAACAAGTGGGCAGTTACAATGTTGGCCACCAGATGTCGCTACTGTCATACCAGTGGCCAGGTTCCTCGGCTTTTCTGCCTCCAGCAGGCTCAGGTGACCTTCCCACCTTCCTGTTTTGCTTACCATCCCTGTTCCCTTTTCTGTCTCCAGGACACCTAGGAATATGTTCCCATCACGCCATCTGGCATTAAAGGCTCAGAGCATAGTGATTCGGAGAGCAGCCTCTAGCCTAGAGTCTGAATGTTGGAGATGGAGCCATGCTTGCTGAGAGACCTCTGACAAGTCACTTGACCTCTCTGGGAGTCAATTTCCAAATTGGTGAAAGGGGCCCGTAATAATGCCTACCTCACCGGGTTACTATGAAGATCAAAATGATAAAAACCCCCTGCGAAGTGGTCAAAGCAGGGCCAGGCACACAGGAAGTGCTTCATTGGTATTAACTCTGTTGTTGGTATTCCAAGTTTTACACAAATTTATCTTTGAGAGGGTCTGCAACTGGTCACCTTGGCCATATCCCAGATGGGAAGATGCAATCTTAGAGGGGACATCCTTGTCTCCCACGGCAGAAAAGTGGTCGGGATGGGGGACCCTGGACCGATACGGTTTGGCCAGGAGTTCACGCAGCTGGGGGGGCCCTGACGCCCCTTCCCCCCAGTACCTGCCTGGCTTCCCCTCCTCACCGATTTACTGGCCGCTCCATGTCTAGCAGCTTGAGGATGGATTTCCCATCCATGTCCGAGGGGATGTCCAGACCTGCGATGTCCAGGATGGTGGGGGCCAGGTCAATGTTGAGGACGATGTGGGGATTCCTGGGGGAGCCACAGAAACCAGACTTGGCCACCTGAGTGGCGGTGCCCGGGTGGCGCCACTCGGGAGAGAGCGGCTGGAGGGATGGAGGTTGCCAGGGACTGAGGCCCTGAAGGTGGAGAAGCCTCCTGCACCTCAGCCCTCCATGCTCCTCTCTGTGGCCCAATTCAGCTGGACCCCGCCCCTCCCCCACCTCTCACCTCTGTGCCCCAGACACATCACAGGGGCTGGGGTTCGCAGGCCCCACTAGGCCTCTACGTGGTTGCTTCTCCTGCCAGGAGTGCCCTCCCTGCTCCTCACTATCTGAACAAACGACACCTGCCTTTAAGAGCCACCCCAATCCCCGGACCTTCCCCTGGACCCTTCTCGGAACCTCTGAGGCAAACACTGGCCCCTCTTGCTGTCCTAACAGGCCAGGCACAGTCTGGCCTCAGGGCCTTTGCTCTTGCTGTCCCTTCTGCTGGAATGTTCTTCCTCCAGGTACGAGCATGGCACTCTTCCTCACCTTCTTTAGTTCTTTGCTCAAGGAGCCCATGACAGACTCTATGTGGCCCTGTGATCCCCACCCTCTGCTGTTCACGCCTTTGTGTGATCCCCGCTCCTTGAGGGTGGGCCAAGCCAATAGAATATGGCAAAGGTGGCAGGGTGTCACTCCATGGTCATGTCACGTGATATACGACTCTGTCTTGGCTAGCTGTGTCTCCCTCATCTGTTATTCTCACCTGGTTGGCTTTGAGGAAGCAAGCTGCCAAAAATCCGTCCCCAGCAAAGACGCTTGGTGAACAGTCTGGGAGGCAGGCTGTGTGAGTTCAAGCCCTCTGCCTACACTTGCGCAATCCCATAAGCGGGGACGCGGGGCCCGTGAGCCAAGGCAGGCCCATGAGAGTCAGCCTCAGGCTTCTGTTCAACCACGGCTGGGTTTCCTGAGCCGGTGGCTGAAAGTCATGGCGACGCTGCCACCATGAGAGGAAAGCCTGCCTGAGAAGGAAGCCAGTTCAGAGGAAGCAAAGCTAAGAGATGGAAACATGAGAGCTTCCCGATGTCATCATGTGACTGCTGGATCCGGCCACACCTGGGGCCATAACTAGCCTTGGACCTCCCAGTCCCTTTAGTTACCACATTCCTCTTATCTTATGTGCCTTACCCAGTTTGAGGGGCATTTCTGCTTGCAGCCAAAGGAGTCCTGGCGGGCAGAGATCCTGTGCCTTTAGCCCCAAATCTGACACCTTTCTCTTGTCCACGTGGGGTGTGGTTTTGGGTTCTATGAGCCAGACCACAGACTCTGAGGCTGACCAAACCCACAGTGTCGGAGCTTATAGAGCCCTTAGGGGGTCAAATTCTCTCTATGCACAGGGGTGGCTCAAGGTTTCTGAGGGGCAGTATGACAGGAGTGGAGACCCCTAGCTTCAAATCCCAGCTCCTTCCCTGACGTGCTATGTGACCTCAGGCAACTTAACCTCTCTGGGCCTTAGTTTGCTTAGGTTATCAAACAGGGATAATAATAGCATCTCCCTCACAGGATTATTATTATGCTTAAATGAATTACATGGGTGTAAAGTGCTTAGACCTGGGCCTGAAGAATGAATGCTATATAAACACAGCTATTATTATTATTATTATTATTATTATTATTATTATTACTATTCTTATTATTGCTGTGATTAAAGGTGGGGACCCTGAGAGCCAAAGACAGGGAGTGATTTGATGAGGTTGGCAGAGAAAAAGGGATGAGGCTGGTCTTGAACTCACACAGCCTGCCTCCTGGAATTGTCACCAAGGGTCCCAGGCGGCGGGAACGTCTCTGTTCCCACAAAACACCTAAAGGAGGAATTCTGCAGCAAGCCGTGCGACTGTCTGAGCTCTGGGCTCAGATGGAAGTCAGACCAAATAATCACCTTCATAGCGATTTATCTGCATTTAAAAAAACACAAAACTGTTCCAGTCAGTCTCCATAATGTCCGTGCTGATCCCAGGAAGCCGCTTCTATGATTACCGGCCTTTCTACCTCTCCCTGCGCCAGACATGGCATTTTTGCTGCCAGAATGTGTCATCTCAAAGGTTAACCCACAGAGATGCTGGCGGAAGGCCCATGTGGTGCTCGAGGAAGGATGGGAGGGGAGCCGGTTTCCCTTTGTGCAATAGCCGTAGCTGGCTCAGCTGATCTCGTGATAACCCCCTCACCCCTCACTGGGACAGTGGGGTTGCTCTGTGACAACCACCAGACCCCAGGGGTGCCCAAGCCAGACACAAATCAAGGCGGCATTCCCACCCGCTGGCGGTGACACACACTCAGCCTGCTCCCTGGCACACGGCCCACCACAAACAATCTGTTTTCACAGGTGCTAATGGCTCCTGGCCTCTCCTTCCCCAACAGAGGGTATAAATGCGTCAGAACGTACCCCGGGTGACATGATCACTGTTCCACTTGGCACCGAGGTTCACCTGCCCGGATCGTGGGCTGCCCAGGGGAGTGGCTCAGGGCTGCACGGGTGAGCTGCCTGCCAGTGGAGCCTGGAGGCCTTGCTGGGACTCTGGGGTGCTTGGGGGCGGTGTGTGTGTGTGTGTGTGTGTGTGTGTGTTACACTTACAGCGAGCCAGCCTCCACGTTGGGGCCCCTCACATAGAACGGGACCCTGATGTCAAACTCGTAGGGCATGGACTTCCCCTTCACCAGGCCGAACTGGCCGATGTGGTAGCCGTGGTCTGCGGTGTACACGATGTAGGTGTTGTCCAGCTCGCCCAGCTCCACAAGCATGTTGTAAATCTGAGGCAGAGGTGGGCAGGTGAGGGCACAAGGAGGGGCTGCGGGCTCCGCGTGCTCCGCCCCGCTCTCCCCAAGGCTGACAGGTGCTTAGGCCTCAGGTCCTGTCCCTCTCCTGCTTCAGGGCCTCGCTCAACCTGTCACCTTTCAGCGGGACCCAGGGGCTGTCCCATGTATAACTGCAGCCTTGCCACCTCCTGTCACTTCCTGTCTCCTTACTTTTCTTCACAGCACTTCTCACCGTCTGTCTTCCTACTTATCTGTGGATTGTCTGTCTCCCTGCATTAGCAGGAAAGCTCCATTGGAGCAAGGACTTTCGTCACTTTGTTCCCTGCTGTATTCCATGTGCTCTGGTACTCAACAAATGCTTGTGAATGAGTGGAATGAATGAATGAGTGAATGAATGAATGAAGTTGGCCTGTGGCAGGAGTTTATGATCTACCTTAGCGCTGTCCAGCAGAACTTTCTGTGATGCTGGCAACGTTAATATCTGTCCTGCCCAATATGGTGGCTACCAGCCACATGTGGCTATTGGGCCGTCGAAATGTGGCTAGTGTGACAGAGGAACTGAATTTTAAATTGCATGGTATTTTAATTAATTTAAGTAGCCATGGATAAATAAAATATAGGATATATATATATCCATACAATGGACTATTATTCAGCCATAAAAAGGAAATGAAGCTCTGATACCTGCTACCATATGGATGAACCTTGAAGACATCATCCTAAGTGAGAGACGCCAGACACAGAAGACCATCGTGTGTATGACTGAACTTACATGAAATGCCCAGAAGAGGCAGAGACGCAGAGACACCACATAGATTGGTGGCTGCCTAAGAATGAAGGGTGAGGGGGTTTTGGGAGGTGGCGGCTCAGGGCTGCGGGGTTGATTTCTGAGGTCATGAAAAAATGTTCTAAAACAGATTGTGGTGATAATCGTAAAGACTGCAAATGTATTAAAACCACTGACTCGCACATATTAATTGGGTGAATTTCATGATACGTGAATTATGTCTCAATAAAGCTGTTAAGAAATGTAAACGGCCAAGCGTGGCTACCCTATTGAACAGCGCGGGGGAGCTAGAATGTAAGTTTCACGAAGGCGGGTTTTTGTCTGGGCTGCTCAAAGCCCTTCTCCCCACGCCTGGAACAGCGCCTTTCATTCTGCCTCTGTTTCCATTCCTCTCCAGCTGATGACACTCGGGAAAGGGTAGAGGGCAGGGAGGTGTCAGGCAGGAGGCGGGCGTGCGCGGGAGGGCGGGCCTACCGTCTCCATGGAGTCGTCCACAGACATGAGGGTTTGCAGGCGCTTCCGCTGCAGCATGTTGGTGAATTCCATGTGGATGGGCTTCATGGGTCCCGTGTAGCGCATGATCCAGTGCTTGTCGGGGTTGGGTGCGTAGTTGTAGCTCGGCGTGCTGGCAGGAAACACACATAGGTCAGGCCCAAGGGGCTGGGTTGCCCCCCCGCCCCAGCCCGCCCACGGCGCGGGTGAGCGCCCGCCCTGCCCGGTGTCTGCAGCCCAGCTTAAAACGTCTCCATTTGGGGGTAAGTGGGCGCTGGCGTGTTGGGGGCTCTGCTGAACGTTAGGTCAGCATGTCTCTATAGGTGAGGTGTGCACGTGGGAAGACCGTAGGATGACCCAACGTGAGAAAGCCCCTCCCATTTTAGCTCCGTCAGCCCATCCGTTACCACAAGGCCAAAGTCTCAGTCTGGTGCCAATCTTTCCTAACACCTGTCTGGAATGTGCTCAGCTCCGTTTTTAAAGGAGAGAGGCTCAGGTTCAGAGCCTCCAGCAGGCACAGTACCCAGTCCTAATGTAATAAGCACTGCACACTTATTTTTCAGTTACCTTGGGTAGATGGCAAGTGACAGTTATCATGGTTAAGGCACAACTACAGAATTTCCTTTTGCAATAGAGTTTGGTTTATAAAAGAGAGAAATTGATGTAAGACATTAGATAAATCATAATTATGCATGCATGGCCAATGTTGTGAGGATGACCTGAATGCGCGCATTTGGGACATGCCACATTCTATGACGTAGTTGTCACGATGGCTCTTCCCGTTTGGTTTACGCTCCCATTTACAAAAGAGGAAATGGAGGGTCAGAGAAGTTTGGGGTTCCGGCCGCGGTTCCCCTGACTGGGTGTTGGCGCCATTGGACTCGGCTGTGATGACCTCTACGCAGCTCTTATCACGTGCTGGGCACAGCTTTCACAGGGTCTGCCTTATATCATCTCATTTAATATTCGTAACAGTCTTAGGAGCTGGAGCTAATTTTGTTCTCCTTGTGTGAGAAATGAGGAAACTGAAGCCCAGCAAGGGGCCTAACTTGCCTGGAGCAGGTATGGCAGGCAACTAACATATTACCATAAACGCCTCCCCAACACACGGGCCTGACTGGGGACCCTCACGTCCCTGCATGTTTGAGCAACACTTTAGCCAAGGCATTCCTGCTAGAGGATTCGGCAGCAAAAACACCTGGGTTAATTCAGTACAGGGCCTTGGAGGTTTCCAGGTGATTCCAGTGATGTATTACTCTGTCTCAAACCAAGAGCAGATCTGAACTTTTGAAAACCCCACCCATAAACGGGGTATTCTGGGCAGGGGACACCATTGACAGAACGCGTCCCTGGCACTGGGTTTGATATTTAAGGACCAGGTCCCCCCAGATCTTATCTTCTCCCCAGGCAAAGCTGCACATAAAGGTTGAGTTTCCACTGCTTGAAGACAAAAGGCTTTCCAAAATGGATATTCAGGAGGCAAGGGGCAGCGGGGAGTGGGGGAGACCAAAACAGGTCTCATCAGAGGCCCAACTCCCTTCCCTCTTACGGGCCACATGAGGACCTTTACAGGCTCCCGAATACCTAAATGTTCTCGGGATAGAAGTAACGACACCGCCGCTTTGGGCAACCTGACAGTTATGGAGCCGGTTGCTATGCAGAGCAGGGTGAGTCACAGCCTCCTGATTCCTTCTGGACTTTGCTTTCAGTCCCCAGCTGGTCTCCTGTCGCTCAATCCAACCCGGTCCCCGGCCTCCTCTTATTATGAGAACCACCCGCGCGCTCCTGTGGGCCAGCTGGGGGCCTGACCCGCATGTAGTACATTCCCACGAACAAGCCCCCCCCACCCCCCATCCCCACCGAGGAACTGGAAAGGGCTGCAGGGGAGGAGAGGTGAGAGGGGGGGCAGCTGGGTTGCACAGAGACGCTCTCAGAGCTGTCAGTCGGTGTGGGAAAATTGTTCCCGCAGGCCCAAGGGGCTGCATTCCAGGAGGCAATTTTGAGCAGCCATCCCTGAATCTATTAGATTCTCTTAGGCTGGTGTCTGCCCTGAGAGCAGCGAGGGGGAGTCTGTCAGGAGGCTGCAGAACCGGGGGCCAGCTTGGGGATTGCTGGTCACCTGTAGGCGGCCAGGCTTTCTCAGAGAAGGTGTCGCATTTTCACAGGAACCCAGTCTCCAGCTAGACAGAATTGCAACCCTCACCTCCTCAAGAATTCGAGGAATGTCTGGTGTGTTCACAGCAGGGCCTGAAGGAGAGCCTTCTCCCCTCTCTTCTGCTGGGGGTGGGGGAGGATGACTGTCCTCAGAGCCCCCTCACCCCGAGGCTGCCAACGCAGGCCTGGCTCCCATGGGTTATTATAAAAGGAGAGGCACGTGAACCCACAGTCAGATGCCACACTTCAAACCCAGCTCCGGGGGGCTGGTGTCTGTGTGCCTGTATCTCCGTGTATGTTTGCATGTCTGTGTATACATGTCTGTATGTTTGTGTATCTGGTTTTGCATGTTTGTGCGTATCTGTCTGTGTATATGTATCTGTGTGTGTATCTATGTGTATTTGTGTTTATCTTTATGTGTGTGTCTGTGTATCTTTGTGTCAGCATGTGTATCTGTGTGTACGTGTATCTTTGTGTGTTTGTGTGTACAAGTTTGTGCATGCACTTGTGTAACTGTGTGTATCTTTGTGTGTGTTTGAGTCTAATGTGTGTCTATCTGTGTGTGTCTGTGTGTGCCTGTGTATCTGTGTATATGTGTTTGTAGGTGCATTTGTGTATATGTGTATCTCTTTGCATCTTTGTGTTGTTTGTGTCTGTATCTGTGTGTGTCCGTATCTATTTGTATCTTTGAGAGTTTGTATCTGTATCTGTGTATATGTATTTGTGTGTGCATATCTGTTTGCATCTTTGTGTGTGTGCACGTGTGGATGGTGCAGGGAAAGGGGACAACATGGCATCAAGCTGCGTTTCTCAGAATCCACAAAGCCTGGCCCAGGAACGGGGCACGGGCTTTATGGGGTGAGAGGCTCTGACAGCAGCCTCCTGATAGAAAGATCTGGAACTCCAACCCAACATACAGGGCTCTGTCCCCTCCTCACTGCCCCCGCCCCCCCCAACTGTCATAACTAAACATCCCAGCTGCAGAAGTTTCTGGTTTTGGGTTTTGTTTTGGAAATGATTATACCCCGGAGATAAGAGAGCCTTCCAAACACATCCCTAATAAGGCGAGGGGGTTCTCTGGGTAAGTAATAGCAGGCGCTGCTCATGTTCAATTTCTGTAATTTTCATTTCAAAGGGAAAATAAATGAGCAGGCAATGTCAAACAATCTCATCATGAAACACCAGGGCTGCTGGTGGGGCAGGGGGGGCTGCCGGCACCTCTTTTAAAGGAGAAGCTGTAGAAGCAATGTGCCTGCCCCCCCACCCCCGGCCCCGGGTTCTCCCTTAGGTCGGACTGAACTGGCCACATGCCCCTCCCGCAAAGGATAGTCGTTAGTGGGGGAGGCTGGCATCCTGGTGGGAGGAGGGGCCGGGTTGGCAGGCAAGTCAGATGTGCAGAGAGGTCGTGCTGACCTCTGGGGGTCGAGGGCGGCACTCCAGCTCCTGGAATGCAGTTCATCACGTTCTGTTAACTCCTCATCCCCGAAGACCAGGGGATCAGAAGGTTAACACACCCCCTGTCCTCTCTGAGCCACTTTGGGCGCTGTTAGAAAGTAATTACAGCGAGAGGCCTGAGGACGGCAATGCATTCTGATTGTAATGAAAATTAAACACCAGGAATATGCAGTCAGATCCCACATTGCCCTTGTCCTTGTTGCCCCAATGTCACAGCAAGGGCTGCTGAGTTTCACTGCTAAGTGGGAGGTGGTCTGAGGCAGGGAAAAGCAGAACTTTCCGGAAAGCTTTACTAGCCGCCTGGAGGGAGGACGATTGGAGAGGTGGGCAGAGAGATGGGAGGCGGGAGTGGGGGCCTGAGTTGAGTCCTGGCTCCGCCATTTACCAGCTGGGCAACTCTAGGGAAAGTTACCTCACCTCTCTGTGCCTCTCTCCTTGTCTATAAAATGGGAATACCAAGTGTGATAGGCAGCCTACAAGATAGCCCTCCACGGCCCCCGACTTCCTGGCACTCACACACTTGTGTAGCCCCCCCCACCATGTTCTATGTGACCAAGAGAACATGGCAGAGTGATGGTGTGTCACTTGGAGATTAGGTTATAAGAGACTACCGCTTCCATCTCAGCCTCCCCTGCCACCTCCCATCTCTCTCCATCTCAGATCATTTGCTCTGGAGGAAGCCAGCTACCATGCAGCCCTACGGAGAGAGTGGTCGAGGTGCAGCCTTTGGGGGAGCCCTCTGCAAGCCTCAGCTGGCTGCAGCCCTGCCTGACACCTTGATTAGAACCTCGGGAGACCCTGAGCCAGGACCTCCGGAAGGGGCCACTCCCAGATCCCTGACTCACAGACACTGTGAGACACACTGTCGTTTTCAGCGGCTAGATGTCGGGTAATTTGTTAACATACATCAAGGGTCATGGTTGACTATTCAGGGATCTGCAAAGAGCCTGTCACACAGCCAGTGCTTAACAGGTGGGCGAATATACTAGTCGTCTGATGCAGGCATGGACCCCTTCTCAAGAGAATTTTTTAAAATGTATAAAATAAAATACATAGGATTACAAAGAAAACCTATTAGACTGGAATGCAGTTTTATATACAGGCCTCTTAGTGGGAGGATATGGGTCCCAAGTTAAAAAGTCCGATCTCTGGGGAGGCTGGTTTAGCTCAGTTGGTTAGAGCGCAGTGCTCAGAACACCAAGGTTGCTGGTTCGATCCCCACACCCTCCACAACTAGATTGAAACAACTACTGGACTTGGAGCTGATGGATCCTGGAAAAACACACTGTTCCCCAATAAAAACAAAACAAAAAAAGCTCGCCTCACTTGCTTTGGTCTGTTGTCCAGCCTGCCTAGATGAGTGTGTGCTCCTGGGCCCTTTAACCCGGGAGGTTAAATGCACAGTGCACAGCACCAGTACTGCGACCGAAGCCGGACCCTCCCCCCTTCACGCCGACCACCGGCTCTGCGGGCAGGTGCTGAAGCTTACATGTGCTGCGAGGCGTTGGGGAAGAGGCGTGAGTATTGGGGGGCTGAGTCCTCGGGGCCGTGGGGGGCTGCGTGGCTGATGACCATTAGGACGGGCCTGTGCGGGTACATCTTCTTGGACGTACGGAAGAAGCTCACGCTGTCGTTGGTGATGAGGTCTGTCAGGTAATCCTGGGGACGGGGAGACACGGAGAAGGCGTGAGGAGCTGACCGTTTGTACTGGGCACCTGCTATATGCCAGACAATCCCTCCCCTCGTGGAGCCGACAGTCCAGGGGGCAGACAAGTAATAAGTCAGCAAGTCAAATATAAGAGCGTCAGAAGGTACAATGCACAATGGAGGAAAAAAAGCAGAGAAGGGGTTAGGGAGGATGGGCCAGAATTGCAATTTGTCATTCATTTGTGAGAGATATTAAAATAATAACAGCTTACGCTACTGAGTGCTTACAGTGTGCCAGGAACCGTTCTGTGTTTTGTTTTATTAGCTATTTTAATGCTTACACAACCATAGAAAGTGTGTGTGATAAGCCCTGTTGTCCAGAACAGGAATTTAAAACACAGAGAAGTTATCTGATTCACTCGCCCAGTGTCACACAGCTGGTAAAGGTTGCAGCCATGACTCCTGAGTCTTGGCTCCTAAGCCTGACGTCTTTTCAAGGCTCTAGCGGACACCCCTGAGCAGGGTGGGCACACCCCTGCCTTCCTGGAGAGCCTGTGCTGGGGGCGGGAGCAGAGAAACAAATAAATAAAGAACCAAAACAGTGACAAAGTATGAGAGACTAAGGAAATAAGACAAGATGTGACCAAGAGTAAGGGGGAGCTGGGATGGGGATGGTGTACTTTAGCTGATGCAGTCAGGGAGGGCTTCTCTGAAGAGGTGACATTTGAGCTGAGACCTGAGTGACGAGAAGGAGCTGGGAAGATGTTATCACTGGGGTTCATCTCAGCTTTACCGAGGCCTGGGCCCACTCCCAGAGTTTCTGGTTCAATTGGTCTATGGTTCAGCTCGGACACTGGACATTTTGAAAGCTCCCCAGGGGATTCTCACGTGCAGCCAGGATTGAGACTCACTGATCTAGGGAAGAGTTCCAGGCAGAGGGAGCAGCAATGCAGGCGAAGGCTCTGAAGCAGGAAGGAGCTTGCCATGTGTTTGAGGAGCAGAAGGAGGGTGAACCGGCAGCAGGTGCAGTGCAGGGGGACTCTAAGGAGCAGCACAGAGGTGCGGAGGGAGACCTGCTTAGATCCGGGGTAGGAGGAGGGAGGAGCGGAAGGAAAAGTAATGGGCGGAGACGGACGGCTCAGCTAAGGTGAGACGCGCCTAAACGCCCGTCCAACTTGGCAAATCTTTAGTTGCTGATCTCTCTCGAAGGCAATGGGTTTTTGAGATATACCCATTGCGTCCTAGGAAGCAGCTATGTCCGAAGTGATCCCTTTCAAAAAGAGGGACTGTTTTAGAGATCGGAAGGTAAAGAAGTGGCTATAGCTTGTACCCCGAATGAAACTGTAACACACACACACACACACACACACACACACACACACACACCACGGGCGTGTGTATGCATCTATAGACAGACGCCTTCAGGGACACTCCTACATTACACTTGTATGCACCTGGACGGTCACTGCAGTGGTCCTGATGAAGCAGTGACCAGCTATAGAAAGATGACTAATGGCCTGACACAGCTCTCACACCAGGCAGTGCTGTGCAGACGTTAACAGCAGACCTGTCATCACTGAGGTGGAAAGTTGTCCAGGATACACTGCTGAGGGAAAGGTCAAGCTACAGAGTCAAACCCAGGAAGACTCCATCTTTTTTGTGGGGAAGGGAGGGAGGTAGAGTGGAGAGAGGCCAACCGCCTGCCTCCCTGTGCTTTTGAGCAGCAAGGAAGAAATCTAGAAGGACAGATAAAGTGCTCACTGAGGAATGCGATCAACGGAGAGAAGACAACAAAGACACTTGTTACTTTATGTGCTTTTCCTTGAATACTTTTATGATTGATTTTTAGAAGTGAAAAAGGGTTTTAAAAAGGGGGCTTGTAGAACCAATTATATACAACAACAATATGTGAACATCAGTGGAAGAGCTGCTGGTATAGTTAAGGAATGTGATCAAAAGGTGTTAGAAAAGTTCTTAAAATGACAAAGGTAATTAATAGTGAATCTAAAAATGGTGCAAAGCTCTCTTGGATGAAGAGGAGGGGCCCAGACTCCAACAGGAAATCCACACTCAGTGCCTCTAGGGGATGAATCAGGACGGGCAGTGGGAGACTAGGGTTAGGGTTAGGGTTAG
Source organism: Hipposideros armiger (assembly GCF_001890085.2). Classification (NCBI taxonomy): domain Eukaryota; kingdom Metazoa; phylum Chordata; class Mammalia; order Chiroptera; family Hipposideridae; genus Hipposideros; species Hipposideros armiger. The sequence goes on from NW_017731381.1 coordinate 6,407,713, forward strand.
GGGTGGGAACCACCCGCCATAACTCGCTGCTTCTGGCCAGTGGAGTGGGGCGAGGGCTGATGCTCTTCATGATAAACCCATCTTCATTATTCGATTTTAGAACTATAGCCATGCCTGTGTGGCTGTGATTAAAAGTTCTTTTTTTAAAAGCTACCATTAACATCTGTTCCCAGGAGAGGACAGACAGCAATGAAAAAGAATAAACTAGATGGAACGGATCAACATGAATAAATCTTACAGACCTGATACTGGGGGATAAAAGCAAGTTGTAGACGGATACGTGAGATATGATACCATTTGTACCAAGTCTAAAAACACTCAAAACACTATTATATCTTGTTCGAGCTACTTGCGTGTGGAACAAAAGCAGGTGGCAAGTGTGGGAGTGCTAAGCACCAAACTCAGGATACTGGGTACCTCCCAGGTGGGGCAGGAATGAGAGCCGGAGCACAGGGGGGTGGGGGGGTAATGTGGGGGCTCCTACAGTCTGCGTGATGTTGCATGTGAGGGTGATCCCCAGCCTGCCTCTCAAGGCTGGTGTGAGGGTTTTAAGAGCTAAGAGACGTAAAGCTCTTGACACGATGCCCTACATGCAGCCAGCTCCTGATAAGAGTCAGCTAATATTATGGCTGTCTTGGTGGCCTGGCAGATTTTCTGCATGTGTAAAAGCCACCTACCCTTCTTGGTCCTCTTCAAAGCCGCTGCTATGCTAAGCCCTCTCTGATCCCTGCTGGCTGCCAGGGGTTGGGCGGTGTCTGCAATGACATCTGACATTTATGCCTGCACCCCACCCCCTGTTCATCCTTGTGGATTGGAGGGGGCAACACCACCCCGACTCCAGGGGTGGGCAGTAAGTGCCAGGCTGGCCAATGAGAACACAGCACCCCTCTGTCCACAGTACCTGAGCTGAGCCCAGGTGTCAGAATGAGGGGTGAGGGGGCCTGGGCCGGGGGGCAGTAACATTGTCTAGTGGTGGCTGGGAGCGGACTCGGATGTGTGCATTGACCAGATGTGGGGGTGCATGAGAGGGGGCAGTCAGGCCAGAAACCCAACCACTGGTATCCGGATCGGGCACAGGGCACAGAGGTGGGGGTCCAGGAGAAACAGGCAGTTGTGGGGAGGGGGCAAATGCTGAATTCAGTTCTGGACACGCTGGGATGGAGTGCCGGGGGTCAGCCATGAGGAAGGAGTTAGAGATTCAGAGTTAAGAAGGGTGTGACAAGTGGGAGAGCCAAGCCGGACGAAAGGTGAGTTTCCTAGAACTTGGAGACTGGCTAACAGACCGTGAGGAAGTCACCCCTTTGTCCTCCTTCAGCCCTGTGCCAGCCCCGCTCCCAGCACCCCCAGGTGAGGCAGTCAGGCGCTAGCCTTTCCCCTGGCACGCTCCTGGCCACGGCTCTGCAGTGGGGTTGCCCAGGGCTTCGCAGCCACATCTGGGCAACAGGCAGGGCTGAGGACACCCTGCCTGGCATCCAGAAGCATGTGTCCCTGCCTCCCCCGTCCATCTTGAACTTCACCGACCTCGGGGCAGTCCGCTAAGGGGAACCGCAGTGCAACTGAGGGGGTAGTTAGTTTATGGCTCTGGGCAAAAGCGTCCGTTTTCCTCAAGTGGTGATTTAGCACCAGGGTTTCCTAGGAAGGAGGAAGAGTGTGTGGGGTACAAGGCATGCTCCCGGGGGCAGGGGAGCCTCATTCCTCAGGCTGGCCCTTGCCATTGTTTCTTAGTGGCTGAAGTGATTCATTATGCCCTCACTTAACAAAAACTTGGTGGGTGCCAGTTCCCAGGATGCCAGGCTCCTTGCGAAAGGCTGGGGATGTGGCTGCGGGTCCGTGTTCCCATGGCGGAAAACCAATATCATTCGAGAGGTGAGAAGGAGGCAGGGGGACTGGCGAGGGATGTCGGACAACACTGGGCTCCAATCCCAGCTTTATTACCTGTGAGCTGTGGGGGAACCAATTGTCTTCCTGCAGCTCAATTTCTGCATCTGAAAAACTAGCCCAGCAACAATGCCTTCTCCAAATGGTGATGTGAGCGCTTGACAAGGACTGCTCAGTGAATAAGGCACTTACAGATGAGTTGATCCTTGAACAACGTGGGTTTGAACTGCGAGGGTCCACTTACATGTGGATTTTTTTCAATAAACACTGTAAATGTATTTTTTCTCCCTTACGATTTTCTTTTCTGTAGCCTACTTTATTGTAAGAATACAGTGCAGCTAATACATATAACATACAAAATATGTATCAATTGAATTTATGTTATTGGTAAGGCTTCTAGTCAACCGTAGGCTATTAGCAGTTAAGTTTGGGGGGAATCAAAAGTTACGTGTGGGGGCCAGCCGAGTGGCACGTTGGTTAAGAGCTGGCTTGGGACACCAGCTCTGAGCAGCAGGCCCCCGGTTCGGATCCCACATGGGGGCCAGTGACACTGCCCTCTACAGCTAAGATAGTGAACAACAGCTCGACCTGGAGCTGGGTTGCCATGAGTCGCCGGTGACGGCATAGGTTGCAGCCCCTGCTGCAGTGGGCTGCCATAAGCTACCGTGTGTGGCTGGCAGCCAGCGTGAGCGGCCGGCAGCTGGTGTGAGCTGCCAAGAGCCGCCATGAGCGGCCGTCCAGAGGCCGGCGACCGATCTGCCTCACCCGGGAAGAGCACAATGATCATACCAACATGGGCCAGTGAAATGATGTCCTCCACAACTAGACTGAAGAACAAAAAACGACAGCAACTTGTCTGTTCCCCTTCCCCCGATTCCCCAGCACTGTTCCCCTCCCCCAATTCTCCAGTAAAATATTAAAAAAAAAAAGTTACGTGTGGATTTTTGATTATGCAGGGGTGGGGGGGTTCAGCACCCCCAATCCCCATATTGTTCAAGGGTCAACTAGTTAGCAAGGAGCCTAGCACTGAGATAACGCACAGTGAACACTGGCCCTCACTGTTGTCATACATTGGCTCAACTGCCCATCGTAGCAACTTAGACAACTGGACACTATGCAGGTGGGGAACCTGAGGTTACAAAACTAATAAGCAATGCACTCAGAGCTAGAGCTCCGGCCTTGGTATTTTTTGGTCTGGTCCATCTTTTTCTCCCCAACCAAAATTATTAATGAGAGGAATACATGGTGGTTTCCACTAAGCGTCAGCAACACTTTTCTGTGAAGGGCCAGACAGCATCTGAGGCTTCCCGGGCCAGATGTCTCATCACTGCCGCTGTAACCCCAAAGCAGCCACTGTGTAAAGGAATGGCATGGTGGTGCTCTGGCAAACCTTTATCTATGCACACTAAAATCTGAATTTCATATCATTTTCATGGGTCATGAAAATTGCTTTTCTTTTGATTTTTTTCCAACTGGAAACCATTCTAAGCTTAAGGGTTGTATGAAAATAGATGGCGGGCTGGAAGTGGCCCGTGGGCCATAGTTTAGAGGATGGATTTTGAAGCCAGCTGTCCTGGGTTTGAATCCTGCTGTACCACTTACTAGCTTGTGGTCTAGTTCCTTAGCCTCTTTGTGCCTCAGTTTCCTTATCTGATGGTTGAGAACAGCACCCGCATACACCATAGGCTGTGGTGAGAGACGCGTGGGTTGATTCACGTCAACTGACCCCAGTGGTATCTGGTGCACGGTCCATCTAAGTGAATATTAGCCATTTTTCCTCGGGAATCAGATGCCCACATTTTCTGTGTGAAAATTAAAACGGTACAAACAGACTGAAGTGCCCACTGACTACCCCTCACCCTGGCTCCCCTTGTGGCCTCATTTGTCCCCTAACGGGAAGTATTTTTGCAGATGTGCTGTTATCCAAGTTATATATTGCCTTATGAATCTTTTTACATAAATTGTATCACACTGTGCATATTCATTCATTCATCCAACGAACACCGGTGAACAAAGCCAACGGTTCCTGCCTTCACGGGCCTTATATTCTAACGGGAGGAGACAATTAACAAAGGAATCAATGCTATGCACAGGCATGCGCATCTGTGGTGATCAGTGGTCAGGGGGCCATATTCACGGGGGGAGGTGCCCTTAACACAGGGTGGTCTAGGAAGGCGACATCTGGGTAGGGACCTGAAGTTCTGTAACATGCTCTCTGCACTCAGCCTTACGTCCCTAGCCCTTCTGGTGACTTTACACACAGATCCCCCAGTCTTTTCCCAGAATCCTCCAGAGTAGGGGTGCTTCATGGTCATTTAGTCATTGCCTGCCTTGGTGGGTTTTCTGTGCTGATTTCTTTCAACAACAATCAAAGCTGCAAGCAACAGCTCAGCCGTGGCCCGCCCTGCACATGAGGGAGGTTTCTCCAGAACAGAGAGAAGTGCACGTGCTGGGCCAAAGGGCGGGCGCATTCAAGTTCACCGAGAACACCATTTGCTCAGAGCCTCCTGGCCCCTGGGCCACCTCTGTCTCCCACCTGGAAGCCTCTTTCTGTGCCTTGACCGTAGGTCATTCCTCTCTCCCTTCTGCCGCCTGTCCTGCTTTCTCCAACCCTCTTGGGCCCTTAGTGCTTGTGCCACACCATTCTTTTCTCATCATCGCTGCCTCTCTTTCGACCCTGGCATCAGGACCCCTCCTTTTGTGGCATTGGCCCACTTTTGGGATTAGTGACTTGGGACAGCGTCTTCAGAAGGCATTTTGAGGGGAACTTGGGAAACGCCTCCCACCCTGGCAGAGGCAGCTTCCCTCCCAGAGCGCAGGGTTCAGAGCGTGGGTTCCTGGCTCTGCCTTGGCTGGCGACTCCGAGCTCACTCCTGCTGTCTCCTGATGCTCCCGCTCCCACTATCTACTGCTACCCTCGGGATTTGAACCCTGGACCTGAGCCAGCTCTGTCTCCAAGGGGGACCCCTCCCTCTGTTCCCAGGCCTCTGGTAACGGGGGGCGGGAGGGCTGAGGAACCCTCCCACCTCTGTCACAGGGGCTCCTTTCATCCACAGGGGAGATATGTGTGTGGTAGGAAATGGGGTGAAATAGCAGCCGGTGCATGTCCCATCCTCAGCCCCAAGGGGACTCTGAGTACCCCTGGATAACCTGATTATCAGGCTGCTCTGAGACCTGGCGTGGACATGGTGAGGAATTTTAACAAGGAGGGAGTGGATTTTTCTAGGTACTGAAGAATCTGCCTGTGCTGGGGTTGGCAGGAGAGAACTATAATTTATAATTTATAAACTATAATTTATATTTCTGAGGAGTCCAGCAGGGTTGCTAAATCCCTCTATTAATTCATTCACTCGGGAGGTAACAGAGGCCTACTATGTGTAGAATGAGGCACGGGGTGGGGCATTGCCCAGGTGATGTCACATGTGGTTTCTGACACCCAGGGCCTGGACTGATCAGACCCAGTAAGGTGACACATCAGTCGTGATTACCTGTCAAAGGTAGAAGGGATCCCCAAATGTGCTGGTGTTTCCAGAAGGGGAGCGGAATAGGGTGTTTTTAGGCTGTTGTGCACCTAGTCAGCTTCTTCCAGTGGACTCTCTCCATTTTTATTTGGGGCTTTATTCTCAGCCTATGTTCCAAGGTCTGGGTCCAGGGTAGGGTTCCCGCCACCTCCACTATGGCTCAGGAGTGGAGTGAGCAATTTACAAGCCATTAGAACACTGCATCCCCTGGCCACACTGATTGGTTCAGGGCTAGACATGTGACTGAGCCAGAGCCAATGCGATATACTGAGGCTTGCTGGGAATGCTGGGAAGGAAACTCCCATGCTTGCAGCTGGGCAGGAAGCTGACAGGATGGAAGGACAGTCATATTGCTACTATGGGAGAGGAGAGAGCATGTCTGTGAACAAGGTCAAGGAGACGAAAACAGAGCTTAGAAGAGAGGGAAACCACTGCCTGAAGATTTCGTTTGAGCCCCCTGGGTCCTGCTATGTCTGATGCCATTACTGCTGAATCTGTTAAATAGGTGAATTATGTGTCCGCTTCCATTGAGCCATTTTGAGTTAAATTTCTGTTCACAAACAACTGGAAGGGGCCAGTCCGATTCAAGAAAGGATAAATCCCATAGTTGAGGGCAATCCAGGAAGGCTTCATGGAAGAGAAGGTAGACAAGACTTGAATAAAGTCAGGGCAGGAGAACGGCAGTAAGGGTTTTGAGATGGTTGTAATAATCAACAATGCTGGTCTGGTTGAAATGGCTCTTACTGGGGGTGACAAATAGGAGACAGGTCTGATGTGTGTGTGTGTGTGTGTGTGTGTGTGTGTGTGTGTGTGTGTACACACGTACATGTGCTTCTATACTGTGGTGTGATGTGCTGACTTGAATACATGTGCCATCACTTCCTAGTTAATAACACACCTCCACATGCCAGACGGTAAGCCCCATGAGGCCCGTACCTGGGTCTGTTTTTATTTACCCTTGGATACCCAGTACCTGGCACAGCGCAGGCTCTTAATAAATAGTTGTTGAGGGAATGAATGAATAATGCAATCAAATTCAACTAGCCCACTCCCCTTCTATGACTGTTGTGAAAATTAGAAATATAAATAAAACACCCAGCCCAGTCTCTGGACCATAGTAGGTACACATTATTAAGGATGCAAGGGTGCGCCCATTTTCCGGATTTGGGAATTGAGGCTCTTAAGAGCAGGTAGCATAACCAAGGGCACATAATACGTGTCAAGGTTGGGCTCTGAACGCAAGTCCACTGACTCCAAGTGTGAAACTGGCTGTACCGTCCCTGGAAGGAGGGGGGAGGGCAGGGGAACAGCGCCAGGCTGCAACAGCTGTGGAGCTTACCTTGGAGTAGTCAAAGCCATGTTTCTCCTTCACCCCGTTCCGGCAGAGCGTGTAATTATAAAAGCGCGAGTTTTTAAGGAGGCCGACCCACTCCTTCCAGCCTGGTGGCACATAGGACCCATTGTACTCATTCAGGTACTTCCCGAAGAAAGCTGAAGGGGGAGAAGGACCAGGAGGCCACGTGAGAAAGCAGACAGCAAAGCATCGTCTAACTGTCCTGTGCCCAAGCCCTGAAAACAGCCTCGCACTCTGAGCCACGGGGACCTTTGCAAGCAAGGGAAGCCTGTGACTCCCTCCTAAATGTATTTACATGCATAAAATAAAATATACAGAATGACAGAGAAAATAAATTCTTTTGAAATATAATTATCAACCTATTAAAAGATAGTGCCATATAGTAATTGGTGTCTTAAAAAAATTTTTTTAAAGACATTAAATAGCAACACCTTTGCAGAGAGTGATAATTTCAGAGTCGCGATGAGTGGAAATATTTTATTTTGCGGTATCTGCAGCAACTGCAATGGGATATTAAAATACTGGTGATTTTGGGGTGGCCAGTTAGCTCGGTTGTTTACAGTGCAGGCTCATAAAACCAAAGTTGCCAGTTTGATTCCCATATGGGCCACTGAGATGCGCCCTCCACAGCTAGATTGAAACAACTTCTTGACTTGGAGCTGATGGGTCCTGAAAAAACACACTGTTCCCCAATTAAAAAAAAAAATTGGTGATTTCTATGGTTGACAAAGTTACAGATTGTGCCTACCTGCTATGGTGAGTGGCCTACATTCATAATTGAAGTGAATGCTAAGTTTCAGTTGCAGGTTAGTGAAAATAAGGGTGTAATTTTTTTTGCATTCAAGTTTATGGACCCCTTGAAGTCTATCTATTACAGCGACCAGAATGGCTAACATTAAGAAAACAGACAATAGCAAGTGTTGGTGGGGATGTGGAGCAACTGGAACTCGCATATACTGCTGATGGGCGTGCAAACTGTCCAATCACTGTGGAAGATTGTTTGGCAGTGTCGGCTAACCTTGAACACGTCCATATTTTCTGACCCAGCGATCTGAATCCAGGGTATTGACTCAACACAATTGCATTCATACGTTCACCAAAAGTCATGTGCAGGCTATGCTCACAGCAGCAGTAGTCCTGATAGCAAATAACTAGAAACAAATCAGATGTCCATCAACAAGAGGATGGGTCAACTCACTGCTGCATGTTTATATCATGGAATACGACACAGAGACGAGGATGAAAGTGCTAGTGCCACATTCAATAACAGGGCTGCATCGCAATAATCTAATAATGTTGGGGAAATAAACCAGATATGAAAGAATGCACACTGTTTGATCCCACTTATATGAGGCTCAAAACCAGGCAAAACTAATCTATGGTGTTGGAAAGGCAAGCAGTGGTTCTCTCTGGACACAGGGAGGAGAGCAGGTGAAGGGGTACGGGGCTCGGGGGCTTCTCAGGTGATGGCCTTGCTCTAGTTCTTGCTGGAACACAGGGGTTCAGTGGCTAAAACTGTGCTGAGCTGGACGTTTAGGGGCAGTGCATTTCTCCCACGCGTGCCACCAACAAAGCTCACTCAAAAAAAAAAATTACCCTAATTCATCTGGACAGGGATCACCGAAAAAACTCTCTGTGGGTGATGAGGTAACAGACAAGATCTTCTCTGTGATACTCCTTTGTTCTTTTTTCTTCCCAGTGAGCCAGTATAATTTTTAGAATTGTAACCTATGAAGCCATTTTTAAGGAATGGAAAACTCTGTGAGCGGTCTTCCAGAGACAGGGGCCCTTTGGCAGTCCTCTCTTTCAGATGAGCACACAGGGGCTCCGAGACACTCAGTTAGTGAGAGTGCGAGAGTTCGATTTCGAGGGCTGTTGAAGGGATTTATAAAGATCTTGCAAGCACAGAGCTTAGCACCGTGCCTGGCAAACAGCGAGTGTTCAGTGGGTGTCAGTTCTGAGCCCAAGACGAGAGAGACAGATGGGGAGGTGACTATCCACAGAGGATTGGGCTGGGGCTGGGCCTTTCTACCTGGAACCTTTGAGAACGCAGGGGGAGCTGCTCGTGGCCTGTTGGCTCAGAGAGGAGAGGCCCGGACCAGGAAAGGCTGTGATGGAGCTGAGCCTCCGTGGCATTTTCCTGGAGACCTGCCAGGTGACTGGCACTAACCAGGAGTGGGGAGACACCCCCTCACCCCACAACTCAAACAGCCAGATTCCTGAATCCCCGCAGTACGGGCAAATGGAACTGCTTCCATGAAATCCACTAGGAAGTGAAGACAGGGAGGCAGGGTACTCAGCAGCCTCAGGAAAAGGCCCCCAGGTGGAACCTCCCTTTGCGTGGGCGGGCAGAGCAAAAATAAACGGAAGAAGCCCTGGCATTCTGGGGAGGAGGGGGTGGGAAGCCGGCTGCCCAGCTTTGAGTCCTGAGTCCCATCCAATATTTAGAGAGTAAAATGCAATTAGATGGTGGGGACTCAATTATGCAGGGACTGCGTGTCCCCGGCTGGGTGTCAGGGCATAAAGGATTGAGATGCCGGCTGGAGTAACAGGTAGCGTGAAAGCATCAGGCGAGCTGCAAGCCCGTGTTTCTCCAGAACATGGCACGTTCGAGACGCTCTGCTGTGTCCATCCCCTTAAAGCTGCGCTTCTCAGCCAAGGGTGGTTCTGTCCCTCAGGAGGCACTTGGCAATGTCTGCAGATATTTTGGTTTTGTCACGACTTGGGGTGACACTGGCATTTCGTAGGTAGAAGCCAGGGATGCTGCCAAACATCCTACAGTGTTTAGCTCAGCCCCCACAACAGAGAATTACCCAGCGCAAAATGTCAATAGCCTCGAGTTGAGAAGCCCGGCTCGGAATTACTCCACTTGGCGCCTGCGCCTTCCTTTCCTCAGGAAAAGAGCTGCACTGTGAGGGCTAAAAAGGCCCCGGGAGAGCAGTCCAGTCCAGGAAACAAGATCGACTACACCTCACGTCTGACGCTTCTTTCCATCCCTACGTAGGGAGCTCTGCTCCACTCCCCACTTCCCTCCCCTCTTTCCTGTTCCTCTTCCTTGGAGGAAGAATGACACACCACAGGGTTCAGCAAACCTTTCCTTAAAGGCCCAGAGAGGAAGTATTTTAGGCTTTGTGGGCCAGAGGGCCTCTGCAGCAACTGTTCAGTCCTGCTGTTGGAGAAAACAGCCAGACAATACATAAATAAATGGGCATGGCTCCGTGCCAATAAAACTTTATTTATAAAAACAGATGGAGGGCCGGATTTGGCCCCTGGGTTGCTGTTTGCTGACCGCTAGCATATGTGACTGGTGGATCTGAAGGGACAAACTGGGCAGGCATAATCCAAGCCTTCCTTTGCCTTTCCTTGGGGGAGTGAACTGCTCTCAGGGGATGGGAGTTTTAAGGGGCTTGTTCTTATGGATGGGCAGGAGAGAGGTGTGGGCCTGTCTCAGAGGGAAGTCTGTTTAACTCTGGAGTTTAGCATCTGTAAGCCCAAATGCCCTCAGAAGGAAGCCAGGCCCTCAAACACAGCCTTTATCAGATTTACCAAAGTGCTGTTTTGGCTTCCGTCTGCTGACTGCTTAGTTTTATTTCTCAGTTGGTTCAGAACCTCAAGAAGGAAGAGAGTAAAAGTTAAAAAGCCCCCTTGTCGAGCCCTGACACTTTCTATTCATGGCAAATAATAGTGGTGGTGATGTAAAAGTTTTCTTTGGAAACAAATGGAGTAAAACAATCAAAAGAACAATGTTAAGTAAATAATAGAATCTGTGCGCCTGGCATGGTAAACATCATGATGGGAACACATGAAACTGCCTAATTTGGGGTAACACTGCCTTGGGCATGTAGAGATTCATATATCCATTCCACAGCTATTTATTAAGCACCTATGGTATGCCAGTAGCTGTCCCAGGCACTGGACACACAGCAGTGAATGAGACCAACAGGCTCTCTGCCCTGATGGAGCTGACAGTCTAGTGGGAAATTATGACAAATAAAGACAGTGTTGTTGGTGTTAATAGTGATGAAGAAAATAAAGGATGATGATGTGATAAAGTAGCCAGAGATGGACCACTGAAGGCATGATAGTGTTGAGTGGTCAAGGGAAGCCTCTTTGAGGAATGATGAGAGTGAGTCAGAGGGAAGAGAGGAACACAAGGAAAGCTGCTTCAGGCAGAGGGAACAGCAAGTACAAAGGCCCTGGGGCAGAAACAAGCTTGGGGGCATTTTAGGAAGGAGATGACAGTTACAGGGTAGAGGGGCCAGATCATGCAGAGTCCTGGAGGCCACAATGAGGAGAAGCATGACGGGGACACTTAAAGGGGACCACGTGTCTCCCGAAATATTACATGCCAGATCTTGCATTTTTGTGTGCATTTCCCTAGAAACAGGTCCACAGCTTTGGACACATTCTGAAAGGAACCCAGGACCACAGGTCGTTTAGGAAGCACAGAACTTCGCTGCTCTGAAGGAAAGCCTGGAGAAGAAGGCTCACTGGTTTCCCCACTTGGGGGAACTGAGTTCTCCCCCAGCTTTCTCAAGTCTCCAGTTTGTGATCCTACTGGTTTGTCTCTGAAGGTCTGGGTCAAGGTTTTTCTGAAAAAACATATAGCATGGAATGCTAATAAGCTTAAATTTCTGGCCCGGTGGGTGAGATAGCCGTTTCAGAGGGGTGGAAAGTGGGGTGCCTTCGGAAGCCCACTCCTGCCCACTGTCCAATGGCATGGAGTCCAAGTGGCTGGGGCTGCTTCCTCTGCTAGAATTTCCTCGTTCACATCTCTCTCCAACCCCTAACCCTTACAAAAACCCCAGAAAGAGTTTATTATTCAGGCTCCACAAGGCCCTAGAAAACAGGGTTTCAGTCAAGGGCTTTTAGTGCCAAATTAGATTTTGCTCTCATTTGATTAGATTTCCCCAAGGCAGTTTTTAAAAATGGTTATTCAGGCACCAGTTGAGGTGGGCAAGCAAATTAGCACGGGCCCTGGGGCTCTGGGCTGGGAGATACAGCCAGGAGAATGGGCTGGAATTAAAATCAAGATTAAAAGTACAGCCCATGTCATGGCTGGAGTCACTGAGCTTTCCCGGCTAGGAAAGTGCAAAAGTTAGAGCAAACTGGGGGCTGGTCTGGGGCTAGAACAACTTGGCAGGCAGATCAGGAGGAATAAAATGGCAGGCCAGGAAAGGCCATGGACAATGTGCTGGCAGATGTTTGGCCCTAGGAAACGGGGCTGGTTGGCATCAATTAAAAGGACAGAGCCTTTACTGCCTCCCATGTGGCAAGCAATGGGTGGACATTTACACCTGGCAGTGGGGACTTTTGTTTTGCCCCCCTGGTCCTGACTGTGGTCCTCTGGGTACCACCACTTCCTGACTTAAGTACAAATGGGCTGAGCTGATTCCAGGGCTGCATGCAGCCTGACCAATCAGAGCACCATACTCCCTGGCTACTGCCATTGGTTTAGGGATAGTCATATGACCCAAGTGGGGCCAATGAGAGTCAGCCCAGGGATTTTTAAAGAGGTACTGGCAAAGAGAAGCTCTTCTTCCATAGGGCTTAGGCTGCTGGTAGTCATCTTGCCACCAAGAGGGGAGAGTCTATTTGAGCATGAAGCAACACGGAAGAAAGCAGAAGTGAGAGATAGAGAGAGAAAGAGAGGGAGATGGAGGGAGAGAGGAGAAAGAAAAAGTAGACTCTGTACTGGGCCAGGGCAGTGACGGGGCTCCACAGTGCAAAGGAATGACACGACAATCACATGACAACGAGGCTGGCCATGATAAGAAGAGGAGCAGCCAGTTCTGGGCAGTTCTCGCTTTGCATGGTCCTGATGTGCACGGATGTCAGTGTCACAGTTTTGTCAAATAATGCCAGTCTCTCAGAACACGGTTCAAATTCATCCACCACAATATAGTCACTGTAAATTCATAAAGTATAAACTTTGCTACTAGCTCTCCAGTCCACGAACTGCCGTGTAAATAACAGATGTGCGTCACAATCAGTGGCCAATCACGTCGCTTGCTGCCAAGTCAATTGGCAACTGGCCACTGTGCATCTGTCATTATTTTTTTGAGTTAAAACCATTGAAAATGTTTTTAAATGCCACATATTTGAGACAGCAGAAACCGAAGTATCTTCCTTCAAAGTCTCACTTCACTTGTATTCTCACTTCACTAATAACTAAAAGTGCTTTAGGACTTAGATTTCTACCACCTGCATGGATGAGTGGACGGACAGAAGGAAGCCGTCGGGAACCAAAGGCCCATGTGTCCATTCCCAGGGTCAGGGCGTGACCCCAGGTGAACACACCTGCCACGCACCGAGCACCTAGACATGCTCAGGAGCGCTCAGGGGCACACACATGAATGAGGGGTTCAGGCATCACAGTGCCTTGTCACTCATTTATGAAGGAGCTGCTTCAAATCCGGACTCTGTTCCATAGGCCAAAGGATGTTACTCACATGTATTTGGTGACAAATTGTTCTCTGAACTCTTTATATCTGCACCTTTGTTTCTGAAGTAAACTGCTGCTTCTAGCACAATGGTGTTCAAGCTTCGAGCTTCATTACTGCCTGACGAATGCTTGAGAACACTTCCTAAGCCTTTGCGATCGTTTGGTTGCCTATTTTATTTGACCAGTCCTACTGCATATAGAGGTAAATATCTTTTTTGGACTCTCTGCCTAGAAACTGGGTAGATTATCAACTGAGACCCCGCTTTCTTTCGGTCAGTATGTGCACATATGCCATTACCCAAAATGATGAAAAACTGGTAGTAAGATGGCGCATCGCTTATTTAGTTCTCGCATGGACAGCAGTGCCTGTAGTGGTGGTCCCTCCTGGTCTCCCAGTGATAACTCTAGAAGACACTTTCCAAACGTGGCCAATCAAAGGAGAGAACTGGCCAACAGAGATCAAAGTGCAGAAAAGACACGAAAAGTTAAGAGTGCTGACATTGAAACTTGAGTCGAATGGCACGGAGTTCTGGAAGAAATGGAGCTGACCATGGGAATGTTGGCACTCACGCTGTGGGAAGCGCTAGATAAACAGCTGGAAGGACTCAGCTGAAGGCAAACGGAATGGTTGGCATAAATGAGGGAAAGTGGTTGTGATGAAAAGGAGGATGCTGTCCCAGAGGAAGTGACGCTGGAGAAAACACTTCCCATTAAAGGGATGCTTGGAGGTATTTCACAACATCGTAAGCTGTGTGTCCTGGGGCAAGTCGTTTCATGTCTTGATCCCTCAGTTTCTCCATTTATAAAATGGAGATAATAACAGTATTTATCTCATGGGACTGTTATGAGAATTAATATATATATACACACACACACACACACACACACATACACTGCTGCGATCCAGCCCATAACAAGTGCTCACTCAGTGATACAGTTTCATTGGCACCAATGGGTCCCCTTTCCGGCCACCTTCTTGCTCCGTTATACCTGGTTTAATGGAGTCACTGCAGAGACAGATGTCAGAATGCCTCCTCTGCCCGTACCCCCTTTGAGGGGATTATGAACCCCTAGATCCTTTCGTAGTGCTTGCTCCTGGTCCTGCAGGCCTGTGCAGACAGCTTTTGTTGGAAAACTCCGAGCCTGCTTCCCTTCCTGGCTGCTACTTTCTCCATTTGTCTGAGTTAAGTGCTGCTGGGGAACCATTCGGAGTCTGACGGGAGAGCCAGGCCCTTCTGTTATCTCTCCCAACCCTGAATATAACTGAAATTGCCTCGTAATAATCGCATTTGTGGTCTGTAAAAGCTGTGTTTTGCTGCGACTGGGGACTGAGATTCGCTGGCAGTAAACCTGGCATAGGAAGGCAGACGGAGGCCTCATTTTGGATACGGGAGAGATGGAGGGCTTTGGCAACTGGAAACCAACAGGAATCTCAGGGTCATTTCTCTGTGCTGGATGGAGAGGGGGTTGGACCAGTGTGGGGGACACTGTTGTATGGCCACCTCCCAGCAGCCATTCCCCTTTCTCTGGGTAACACAGGAGGCGACATGGGAGACAGCCAAGAGCACATCTATAGCCAGACTATCTGGTTTTGAACTCTGATCTGCCACCTCCTAACCATGGGATCCCAGGCAAGTGACTTCACCCCTCTGTGCCTCAGTGGGCGACAATGGCAGTAAGTCACTGTCTGCTGTGATGTGGAGTAGAGGAACCAAGATGTGTAAGTAATGATGGGACTGACAGCAGCCACCGCCTTAGGGGAAATTTCTCTTCTCCATGGGCCATCTGGGTGGAACTGTCAACAAGGCTGTTTTAAGGACACTGGCTTCTCGTAGCACACATTCATCCCACACCATCTCCACCCACATCCTGCATTAAAGATAATCGATGAATAACTAAGAGTTGAAATATTCCAGAGCTGACTGGTTGAATCATGCTACATTTCATTACTTCTATTCAAATATAAATATTTCATTAAATACTTAATCATTTTGATTTGGCAGTTTCCTCCATATTTTGGAGCCAATATACCAATACACACACACACATACACACACACATTTTCTTTCAGGTAACCCCTTAAAAACCACATCCACTGCACTCCTGGTTCCTCTTAAATATAAAGGTCCTGACTGTCAATCAAGGTGCCCTTCCCCACCCACAGGCCAGGTGTGTGGCTGAACTCAGCCAATCAGACTCTACTCTGGGACTTTGAATCTTGAGCTAGGAGGCTCAAACGCATACAAAGAGTTGGAGTTTTGTAAGACCTCCTGATGTGACAGTTGTTCAAAAGCGGTAGCCTGAATCCTCGGATCCAATGTTTGAAAATCCAAATAAGGGGCCAGCCAAGTGGCGCGATGGTTAAGAGCTGGCTTGGGACGCCAGAGGGCCCCGGTTTGGATCCCACATATGAGGGCCAGTGACACTGTCCTCCACAACTAAGATGCTGAACAACAGCTCACCCAGAGTTGGGCTGCCGTGAGTTGCCGGCGACAGCGTAGGCTGCAGCCCCTGCTGCAGTGGGTTGCCATGGGCTACCGTATGTAGCCAGCAGCCAGCGTGAGCAGCCAGCAGCCGCAGTGAGCGGCCGTCCAGAAGCCGGCGACTGATCTGCCTCACCTAGGAAGAGTGCAATGATGGTGCCAACTTGGGCCAGTGAAGCAACATCCTCCACAACTAGACTGAAGAACAAAACGACAGCAATTTGTCTGTTCCCCTTCCCCCAATAAAAATCTTTAAAAAAAACACCCAAAACTGCAGATTCCTGGGCTTTTCTCCAATTTAAAAAAAAAGAAAAGAAAAGAAAAAATCCAAATAAAAGAGGCAAGGCCCTCAGGGTGATGAAGTCCAAAAAGAGAGCAAAGTGATCTTGCTTCTTCATTCTCATTTCCTTCCTCACAAGAGAAACAGCCTCCACCTGGACCTTCTGCCTCCCCTTTGCCTTCCCATAACCCAGTCATCCCCAAACAGCCAGAAGGATCCTCATGAACCCAAGAACCTCTTGTCATTCTCCTTCGGTGACTCGCCCACCCATCCTGCTACCTCTGCTCATGTGTCCTACCCCACGGCCCTCTGCTCACTCTGTTCTAGCCACTCCAGGCCTCCTGTTCCTTACAGGTGCCAAGTTCACTGCCATCTCAGGGCATTTACATCTTCTCTACCCTCTGCCTCGGACACGTGCCTCCTCCCTTCTTACATGGACAGCCTCTTTCTCACTGTGCCATCTCAGATCAAATGCCACCTCCTCTGAGAAGACCCCAATCCTGCAGTCTAAAGTCACCCACCCCTTGCTACTCATCGGGCTATTACCTTCTCGGTAGCACTCAGCACTCTCTGAAATTATCCCGTAGATTGTTTTCTTGCTTATCGTCATCTCCCCACCCAAGATGTTCATGAGGTGGGAAGTTTTCTGGGCGTTGAAGCCCCTAGCCAAGAGTGGGCGCTCAGGTAACAGCTGCTGACAGAGTGACTGCTGGGTCAATGGGCCTGGGTAAGACACCCAGACCATGCCGTGCAAAACTGCCCCTCTTCGGTGTCTCCATTCCCACACCCATCTCGGGAGGGTAGGAGGGCTGGAGAAGTGGCGCCTGAATATTTAAATTAAAAGGGATTTCTATTACAGTAGCTGCAGGAGACAATGCTGCATACAGGTGGTGGGGATGTCAACCCAAAGCCTGTCTGTGTGCAGAGTACACTGAGCATATCTCAGGCCAACCAGGGCCGATTTACTCCCCGGGGGACATTGAGCAAGGTCTAGAGCCATTTTTGGTTATCACAATTGGGGGAGGGCAGTGCTCCTGGCATCTAGTGGGTAGAAGCCATGGACGCTGCTAAGTGCCCAGGACAGTCCCCACAGCAAAGAACTTTCTGACTCCTAAGTGTCAGTGGTGCCAAGGTTGGGTGCACAGTTTCGAAAGCCGTGTGGGTCTCCGGTGATGGCGAGGGATACAGTGTGTCTTTGAAGAGCTGGGTGTCCAGAGTCAGAGAGCCAGCATTCGAGCCCTGCCTCCTCGGGCCAGGGGGTGGCTCCTTGCTAAGACTCAGTGACTTCATCTATACAATGGGAACAGCAACAACTGAGATAATGTCTGGCACAGAGTAAGAACGCCTAAAAAAAGGAACTGTGAGTTCCCAAAATATAGCCTGCTTTCCTTTTTCAGGGAGGGTGATGAAAACTCTGGGTCTCTGGAGAAATGAAAATGGTTGTTAGAAACCAGATGTGACTGTCTTGGAAAATGGCAAGGCCCCTTCGAGACTCCAATAATGAGCTCGGGAAGGATGTTTATGCTGCACAGAGAAATCAGCTGAGCATGACACACATCTATTAGCAAAGATGGGCTCGCGCGCGGAGCCGAGCCAATGACAATAAACAAGGTTTGCCTAAGTAATGTGGAAAGGTCAGTGAAAAGCGAAGTAGAGAGCTTTGGAAAGTCCATCATTCCTGAATAAATGGCTCCATTTCACACGCAAGGAGTTTGGGGAAATCAAGGGGCCTTTACCCTTTACGACATCTTCTAAATCCCGTTGTCTGCGTGCTTCTGTGACACATCCTGCCATTTTTATGTATCATTTCAACTGTCACAAGCCTAATATTTTCCTCCAGATCAATTCATTTGGTGCCGAACAGGCATTTCAAATCAGACTCTTTTTTTTTTTTAAAGATTTTATTGGGGAGTTGGGGGAGGGGAACAGTGTTGGGGAATTGGGGAAGGGGACCAGCCAAGTTGTTCTTCTTCAATCTTAGTTGTGGAGGGTGCCAGTCACCATCTGGCTTCCCATCGGCAGCTCATGGCCTCTAAGCTCAAGGTGCTGTGTTCAATCTTAGTTGCAAGTGGGCGTAGTCACCATCCCATGAGGGAGTTGAACCAGCAGCTTTGTTGTTAAGAGCGCATGCTCTATCCACTGAGCCATCTGGGCGGCATCTCAGCTCAAGGTGCCTAGTTCGGTCTTAGTTGCGGGTGGGCGTAGAGCACCATCGAACAGGCATTCTTGTTGTTATACCAACTGAGCCATCCTGCCACCTGTTGGCAGCTCAACGACAGATGAGCTCGGGTGCAGCGTCACTGGTCCATGTGGGAATCGAACCGGCAGCCCTTTTTCTCAGAGCTCGCGCTCTTAAGCCAACTCTTAACCAACTGAGCCACTTGGCTGGCCCTCAAACCAGACTCTTGAGCGGTCCCCCTAAACCCGCTTCTCTCCCAGCCTTCCAGTATATGCCAGTTGCTCAGACCACACACCCTGGAGGGGTTTTTAGCCTCCCTCTCCCCCCTCACATCCACTGATGACATATCATAGCAGCTCTACCCTTCAGAACAGACTCAGGGCAGAGCACTTCCCATGTCTCATTGTGACCAGCTTGGTCCAGGCCACCCCTTCTTTCGTCTGGACCTTGTGGGAGCCTCCTCCCAGGCCCTCCTGCCTTGAGCTCCCACCTCCAGTCCTACCTCCGCAGCGGCCAGAAGTCTGTTAAATCACAAATCTAATCAAGCCACAATTCTGCTCAAAACCTTCCAACAGCTCCACATCACACTTGAGCTAAAATCCGGAGTCCTGTCGTGGCCTGCAAGGTCCCATGTGGTCCATCTTCTGCCCCCTCCCTGACCTCGGCTCCCCTGCTTTGCCCTGGCCGGTTCTGCGCCAGCCGCGGTGGCCTCCTTCTGTCCTAGCCGGAGAAGCTTGCTTTGGCCCCAGGGCCTTTGCCCTGTTGTTCCCTCTGTAGGAACCGTTGTCCTCAGATGCCTGCATGGACTGTTTCCTCACCTTTCCCAGTTATTCGCTCAAATGTTACTTTATTGGGTGACATGCCTAACCATCCAATTAAAATGGCCTCTCTCCCACCCCTGGGCTCTCCCTCTTCTCCAGTATTGAGCACCACCTGACACATTTATTCATCTTCTGGTTTTTATCACCTGCCTGGCCAACTAGAACATCGGCTCCTTGAAGGCAGCGGTTTCTGCATCCATGGTTTGGATGTGTCCCTGTGTCCCTGTATCTAGACTAGAGCTCGGCAAGCAGTAAGATAGACGCTCATACGATAAACGAGTGAATCACTGAACCAACGAACCCCCAGGTTCTGGGAGGCCCGTGGGAGTCACGTCTGGCTGAGGGAAAGCAGCTTCTTACTGCCCATCACCCAGGGTATACTGTCTGTGTCGGAACAGCAGGTAGAATTGTTAAACTCTTGTCTTTCTATCTGATTTTGTGGCATCTGGGTGGTTGGATCTGGGTTGATTTAATCCACGTGGGGCGCTTTGCAAACCCGAAGAAGGGCCCAAGGCCAGGGTTAGTCAATAGCAGTGGTTCGCAAACATTTGGTATCAGGGTCCCTTTAGACTCTTAATGATGATTTAGGGCCCCAAAGAGTTTTGTTTATGTGGTTATACCTAGTGATAGTTACCATGTTGGAAATGAAAAGTGAGAAATTTAGAACATATTAATTCATTTAAAAATAGCAATAAACCTACTTGTTAGTATATATTTTTCAAAAGGATATATACGTTTTCTCAAAACAAAATGAGTGAGAAGAGCTGTGCTGTTTTACATTTTTGCAAATCTATTTCATGTCTGGTCTAACAGAAGACAGCTGGATTCTCATACCTGCTTGTGCATTCAATCTGTTGCAGTATGTTGTTTTAATCATGTTTCACGAAAAATCCAGCCTCCCATAGATATGCACATGAAAAGGGGAGGAATATTACAAAACCCTTTTCAGATAATTGTGGGTGTGTTCCGTATGCCCTACAAAACCCTGTACACTTGAAAGAAAATGAGGGTGAAAAAGGCAAATAATGTCTTGGCATTATCATGAAAAGAGTTTGGGGTCCAAGGATCCTGGGGTCACACTTTGATAATAACTGGGTTCGTGGATTACAATGTTCCACGACAACCCAAGGAAGTAGATACTATTTTTGTCCCCGTTTTACAGTTGGAAAAACTGAGGCACAGAGAGGTGAAGTCCCTTCTTGCCCAATGTTCCATAGCTGGTGAGTGACGGGGCTAAGACTAAACCCCAGGTCGTCCGTCTAGGTTCCACACTGAGGTCATAGCCCCATGCTCCCACCTTCCAGGGTTCAGCCGGCCATGGGCTGCGGAGGCAAGGCCATTCTCAAGGCCTGAGCTCGCCTTCACCTTTCCCGAAGCGTCAGCATGGGAACACAGGAAGACGCCACAGACAGCATCTAGATCAGTCTTTCCAGAAGTGTGGAGTTTGAGGGCTGATTTTTATCCTGGGAGGCAGCTGGGCCTGGAGTTTGAGTGTGGGCTCTGGAGCCAACAGCTTGGGTTTAACGTCAGCAATTTCTACCTACCAGCTCAGTTTTCCCAACTGTAAAATGGAGATAATAATATGCATACCTGACATTTGGGTAAACTGCCCCCAAAATGTTGATTACTGCTTTTATTATAATACTATTATTTATTGTGATGTTATATATTCATTCATTCAGTCAGTCAGTCACCCACTAATTCATTCATTCAATAAACATTAGAAGAACAATGCTAATTTACCAGGCATAGTTCTAGGTACTGGGGACACCACTGAACAAAACAGAATTCACAAACAAGCAAAGACCTCACCCTCACAAAACTTACATTCTAGGTTGAGAACACCCCAACATGGGCAAGTGGGCTCTTGGAGGCTCTCACAGAAATGCAGGGGAGAGGCTGGGATGGTTCTGACCAGGTTGGGGCAAAGGGCTTGGTTGGTTTTGAAGGTGGCTTTGAAGGGGGAAGCATCAGAATTTGCTAATGGATTAGATGTGGTGTGGGCAAGTGGGTCGAGGTTAATTTCAAGGGTTCCAGCCTGAGCAACAAGGGCAGATCTGCCATCATCTAGGAAGGGGCACCACGGAAGGGGCAGGTTTTAGGGTGCGGGATGACCAAGGGCTCCAGGTCAGACACGTTAACATTCAGATGCCAGTTAGATGTCGAGGTGAAGACAGGGTGGGCAGCTGGGGATTCTGTCCAGGTTTCAAGGGAAAGGTCTGGGCTGTGGGTAGAAATCTGGGCATTGTTGGCACTTAGTTGGCATTTAATGCCATGGAATTGAATGAGATAATCTAAGGAAGGGGTTCTTACCCTGTGGTCCGTGAACTTGGATGGGAAACCTACATCTTTATTTTCATTATCTTCTAACCAAGCATCTCCTTCAATAATGAATGAAGGCGACAAAGCACAGTAACCACGGTGCCTGTGCCTTTGTCACCAATAGAAGTCACGGATATTTTCATATCACATTACAGTTAACAGACATCTGAAAATATCATTGAGGGCCGGCCGAGTGGCGCGATGGTTAAGAACTGGTTTGGGACGCCAGAGGGCCCCGGTTCGGATCCCACATATGAGGGCCAGTGACACTGCCCTCCACAGCTAAGATGCTGAACAACAGCTCAACCTGGAGCTGGGCTGCCGTGAGTCACCGGTGACGGCGTAGGCTGCAGCCCCTGCTGCAGTGGGTTGCCATGGGCTACTGTATGTAGCCAGCAGCAAGCGTGAGTGGCCAGCAGCCGCAGTGAGCGGCCGTCCAGAAGCCAGCGACTGATCTGCCTCGCCCGGGAAGAGCGCAATGATGGTGCCAACTTGGGCCAGTGAAGCAACGTCTTCCACAACTAGACTGAAGAACAAAACGACAGCAACTTGTCTGTTTCCCTTCCCCAATTCCCCAACGCTCTTCCCATATCCCCAATTCCCCAATAAAAATCTTAAAAAAAAAATATCATTGAAACCAGCACTACTTTGAAATCGCAGAAGTCCTCAGACCTACCAGTTATCAGCTAAATAACCACTATGTCGTGTTATTTAATGTGTAAAGGAGCATACACATCACAGTTTCGAAAAGATATAACTGGCTTCCTTTGTAATTCTCTGTATTTCCTTCCATGCACTTAACTTGAAAATATTCTGAAAAGGACCCATAGCTTTCACCAGCTGCCAAGCAGGTCCTGTAGCCCTAACATGGATAAATCTCTGGTTAGGGAATGAGTATAATTGGAGAGGTCTCAGGCCCTGGGCTCTGGAGTAAGGGGTCAGGATGATGGGACACCAGCCTAGGAGACTTGAAAGGAGGTGCAGGTTTGGTAGGAGGAGAACCAAGTGAGAAGCCAGCTGTAGGAAGCATTTCCAGGAACATGGCGGGATCTCTCAGCTCAATGCTGCTCAGGACGATGGCGTGTCCTTCCCCAGCATGAGCAAGACGCCTGACCACAGTCCCCATGGGACATTATAGCTTCCAAAGTGCATCTCATCCTCTGCCGCCACCAACACTTTGATCACTAGATCTGGGAGCCTATTCCGCCCAATTATTTCCCAATCATTAGTTTATGAAACAAGGGGACACACTGTGTATGGTTCCATGCCTGAAGCCTTCCCTCTGCCCTGGAGTTCATCAGTTCCCTTTCTTCCTCTCCCTTGGGAGAGAACTTACATAATGTACAACAGGGCATGTAAACCCAAACAAGATGCAGGTGAGCCTGTAAGTGAATGAAACGTACCAAGAAAAAGAGAAGGGGAGGTAGGTGGTGAATGGAGATTCTGGTCACAGAGTCTGTTATGTCACCCCAGCGCCCATTTTCTCCTTTTCTTCAGAAATAGAGTTTCTAGCTGGGCACAAGGCTGCCAGGAGGTAGGTTGCATGCTCAGCCTCCCTGGCAGCTGGATGTGGCCATGGCCAACTTTTGGTGGAGTGGGTGTTCTGGTAACGCCGCCACAGGAAGTGAATGTACCTCCCCTGAGCTACTTCCTGCTGGCTGGATGTGGGTGTGGTCAGCCATTTTGGACAAGGGCAGGTCCCCAAGATGGTGGAACAACAATCACAGTATGGGTGACATACTGTGTGTGTCTTGTCACCCCTGGGCTGTTAATGCCCAAACTGTCAAATGAGAGAGAAATAAGCATCTACCATCTGTAAACTCCTATTACTTGGGGACTGAAGTGTCCTCAGCTGTACCTATATCCTAACAAATACTGGGGGCAGCTGTGACACAACTCCAACTGGCTACTGCCATCTAGTAGGAGTCAGCAAACCTTTTCTGCAAAGGGTCGGGCTATAAATATTTTCAGCTTTGCAGCCGTATGATCTCTGTTGCAATTATTCAATCCTGCCACTGTAGAGCAAAAGCAGCCACAGACCATACATCAAAGAATGGGTGTGGCTATGTTCCAATAAAGCTTTATTTATAAAAACAGGAAGCAGATCCCTGTGAAGTCTGATGACCCCTACCATTCAGGAATGTGGCCAGTGTTGGCAACATGATGATGATGATGATGATGATGATCATCATCATCATCATCTTTTTTTTTTTAAAGTAAAGCTTAGAATCTGAATATTTTTGCTGAAATTTCTAGATTAAAAACAAAACACCTTGTAACCCAAACAGAACATATTTGGGGTTAAGGTGTGGACTCAGGCTGTTAGCTACCATTTTGTCAGACCCAAATTTGGTCCCAAGGGGCACAGAGCACAGAGTAGGAGCTGAGCTCGTCCTGGCCAAGTTTTAAGCCCATCCCTGCTGCCAGTAGAAGGGCCCTTGGTTGTGAGACCTTCACCATCTGTCATCTGCCCTGGTCTGGGCAGAAGAGAATAATCCACTAACTTTCTGGGGGTTGGAGCTGGGGTCTCCTGAGGAACAAGTGATAAATGAGAAGGAAGTGCTTTTGCAAACTCTAGAACACTATAAATATTAGATGCGAAATGCCACAGGACTGAAGTCTTTTTTTGGCAGACAAATTGGCTGAGGAAGCAAGGCCAGGAAGAAATGCATTAAATAAACCCAGAGCCCCAAAGCTCTTACGGCTGGGGCATTTCTGATATTCTGTAACTGGATCCTTTTAACTTTGGGCTGCTTGCAAGGTTACAACATGAATCTTGTTCTTCTGGAAAGACAATAAATGCAAATTGCTGCATGAAGTGATAAATCTATGCTGTAAAAATTCTGGGTGCCAGAGAGGGGATCTTCCTGAACCGAGACCTGTGGAAAGCCAATGAGGAAGGTGGGGACATGACTATGCAGAAGGAGGCATCTGGTGCTGGAAGCAGAGAGAGAGGTGGGGGACAGAAGGAATGCCTCCTTGCACTTGCCCCTTGAGGGAGAAGCTGGACATCTGTCTTATTTTCCTGCCCAGTATCCATTTTCCTGTCTTTTGCTAACTGTGCCTTCTGAGGGAACCAACTTTCCCTCTCTTTCTGTCTTACCTATTCAGGTGAGGCTGTTTCTATCTCCCAGCTCCTGGCCTAGGCACATGATCTGGGCCTGACCAATCAGAGCGTTCCATGTGCCCTGGCTCGTTTTGTAAGGTAAAGGAGGGGGAAACAAGGCCCAAGGTGGACCAATGAAAGCCCTGAGACTTTTGCTGGGGCACTGGAAAGAGGCTCTCTCTTTCAGCCAGTGTCACGACACTGGGAAGAAGGGACTTGTGGGGGCCATCTTCACATCACAGAGAAGAACCTTCCTAAGAATAAAGCCAACCCAAATGAAAGAAAATCCAAGAAGTAGAAAGACAGGGTTCTGATGACAACGTTTTCTGCTTACTTCGAGCCTAAGGCTCGACGAGTCATCCATTCATTGAAATCTTTTTTGGGGGTACCTAATACCTGCCAGGTACTGTTTTAGGGACCTGGGGATATAGCAGTGAACAAAATAGGCAAGAAATAAGGTCAAAACACCTGAGATAATTTCAAGGTGGTGATAAGTCCTACGAAGACCATCAAGCAGGGTATCATGGTAGAGAGTGACACAGGGTGAGGAGGGTGAATTGACTCAGGGAGGTCAGGGGAGCACAGGGGCTGTTAGAGATGGAAAGTGAACGATGACAAGGAACAAGCAGGGTGAGCGGTGCTCTGGGCAGAGGCAAGGACAAGCGCAAAGGCCCCAGGGCAGGTGTGACCTTGGAATGTTTGAGGAACAGCCAAGAGCCCAGGCGATCTGAGTGTCGTTAGAAAAGAATGAAGGGAGGTAGGGGATGTGGGCAGAGACATGCCAGGCGGAGGCTGTGCAAGGCCTGGGCCGCCCTCAAGGAGCTATGAGCTTATTCTAAGAGCCGTGGAAGGTTGCAAACAGGGAGTGGCATGATGGGATTTCCATTTTCCAAAGCTTCCTCTGGCTGCTGCGTAGAGAGGAGGAATGGCTAATTGCCTGGGGGAGAAGCAGGGACAAGCAATAACCAGAGGGAAGGCTGAGGGCTGCAACCGGCCATGTCCCTTCCCAAGCTCCTGTGTTCTGCCTGCCTGTTTCTGGCAAGGTCATTGCTATCGAGGAAGGCTGGGCTACCGATGATCAGAGGCCCTGGCTGAGCTGTGAGTGTCAGAGGCATGGAGAGCAGGCTGCTTGGGCCGCTAATTAAATGTTGGCCTCAGCCACCCACTCCCTGGGAAGGTCATGCAGCTCCAGCAAATGAGGAGAGGGGTCGTCCATTTCTAGGGAACGCGATTAGTGGGTGGGCATGGAGGGCTCCTCCAGCACTCGGGACAGGTTTTATCGTCTGCTGAATCGACGTTAGGATGAGCTGTATCGGAAAATCTTTTTTGCCCCTTTAAAGTGTGGTTTTATCCAGAAGGATGGGAGCGAGGAGGAGAGGAGATGAGGAGGTAAGAACCCACAACAGACCCTTCAAACAAGGCCTGGGGAGACCGCCAATCAATGGATATTTAATTATCGCCTCAGAGGACTCTGACTCTAAGGTGATCCTTCAAAGAGCTGTTCTCAACACCATTAGACGGATGTCCCATTTCTATGACAAATATTTTCTAACCCTCCCTGATTTTCCTGAAAGGAAATTTATATGTGACAAATGCTACCTATGCACCTCACTTCCAAAAAAAGTCAATACAGTGTTCTAACTGCAATCTGTAAGAAAAATAAAAGGAAGGCAATTTATAATAAAGGAAAATTTCCATGTGAACTCTCGCACATCCATCAAGGAGACACGATGGAGTAGTCAAATGCCAGCACCTAGACACAGATTCACTGCCAGGGTGACAGCTACAAATGCAGACTGGGTGGGCCTGTGGCATTTGCAATTCAAATGCTTCAGGCGACACTGTCATCGGTAACGGAATTTTCAGCAGTACGGAGTAACTCTTGGAAAAGTTTTGCACTCAAGTATAATATTCCCTCCATTTACTTAAATTCCCTGGAAAATTCAGGGTGTATTAAAACTGCAAAAAAACCTTCAGTGTCTATATATAAAATGGATTTAGGGTCAAAGCTCAGACAATAATAAACATAAAATAGTTCACTCATATAACGATCTGGTAGAAAACATGGAAGCCATGTGGAATGCAAAGCAATTTGAGGGCCATGTGGGGCTCCCTGTGCAGAGCAGGACATCAAAGGTCCCTGGTCCTTGTCCCCAGGAAGCCAGCAGCAGTCCCCAACCTTTATAACCCCCAGAAATGCCTTCATAGACTTTAACCTCTAGGGGGCGGTGTGCTTCCTCGAGAACCACCAGGTTAGAAAAAAAAGTTTGCAAAACCGGTGGTGGCCTGTGGGCTGAATCCATCCCACAGGTGTGTTTGCTTGGGGCCAGCCTGGTGTTTTTATTTATTTTTTAAAAAGTAGAGTGAATAGTCCACATTTGAAAACTGGACAATTTCACATAAAAATCTAGATATTGCACTTTTGACAAATCAGAAGATCTGGCAGCTCTGGGCCCGTTCGTTAGACAGTGGGCACATCTGGCTGGACTGCGTGGCATGGCCCCCCACCCACCCAGCCCCTTTATGCGTTGACTTCCCTGGGCAGACAGGGTTCCCACAGGCATGGCAGTGAGCAGACCCCACCTAGGCCTCGGGAGGATGGACACATAAGGGTGCCCAGTTTCCCCTGCTTTGCTGAGCACTCTCCGCTTCTACTCTGATCTCCCCCCAGACAGCACAGATGGATTCTGAGGGCTCGCAGTGCGCGCTGGAATTGCCTGGCTGGCGAAGGAGGGAATGTGCTGGATGCTCAGAGAACAAGGACCTGTCTGTGAACAGGTGGGACCCTCAGGCCCCAGGATGGAACCCTCCTGTGTAGCTGCCCCTGCTCCTGAAACCCTGAGCCATGACACAGCCACAGGATGGACTGGGGGAAGCTTGGAGAGGCAGGGTCCCGTGCTCAGGGGCCTGATGGGGGGGACACAGGAATAAGAAGGGGGCGCCAGCATCCACCTCCTAGGATTGTCTGAGCACCTGGCACAAGGTCTGGGCATGGTAAACGCTCGACAAGAACAGCTTGCATTTTTTATCATTGTTTATATTATTATTAGATTCTCAAAGGTTAGTGTGCCCTCCGTCCAAAAAGTGCTTGCGTTACACTCTATTCTGAGGCTGTCCAACAGAACTTTTCGCGATGATGGAAACGTTCTCTATCTGTACCATCACATCTGGCACCCATGTGTGCCTATGGGCACTTGAAACATGGCTAGTGCGACTGAGAAATGGAATTTTCTATTTGATTTATTTTTAATTAAAGTTAAATACCTCCCCGTGGCTACCGTATTGGCCCCAGCGGCTCTAGTCTAAGTCCTTCCAGAATGTTCAGGGGGAGTCGCAGCTAGTGCCAGGCAGAGGACCGCAAAAGGTCACACTTACCCTGAAAACTCCCTCAAAGCCTCTTGTGGCTCAGCAGATAGGGCTTCTATATCCATCCACACAGATGTCCTGCCTCTCACTTTGACTTTGACTTCCACCATCATGTTAATGCCCACCAAAGTTAGAGACTGCAGGGTCGAAACCAGAGCATGGAGCTGATGGGCGGGGCGGCCACACTGCTCTGCACTCAGGACCACAGCCGGTGGTGAAGGGTGGTGATGGGTGGGCAGCTGGTTTTCTAAGAGATCCTGCTTGCCTGCAGGGTTTGCTCCAGTTTAACAAGGCGCTGCAGCTTTCATGGAGGTCAATGCCCATCACTGTGATGATTAAAGAAGGTGGTGGTGGTGGTGGTGGTGGTGGTGGTGGTGGTGGTGGTGTGTGTGTGTGTGTGTGTGTGTGTGAGAGAGAGAGACAGGGAGAGAGAGAGAGAGAGAGAGAGAGAGAGAGAGAGAGAACCCAGCTGGTGTGGGTTGAATTGCTCCTCAGAAATGTAGGTTCAAGGTCTAACCCTGGGTGCTTCGAAACGTGGCTTTATTTGGAAATAGGCTCTTTGTAGATGTCATCAAGTTAGGATGAGGTCATACCGGCTTAGGGCGGACTCTCATCCAGCGACTGGTGTCCTTATAAGAAGAGGGAAATTTGGACACAGACATGCAGAGAGAAGAAGACCACGTGAGGGCGGAGGCAGAGATGGCAGTGATTGTCGTTATGAGCCAAAGAATGCCACGGATTGCCGGGAACCACCAGAAGGTACAAGAGGCAAGGAAGGGTTCTTCCCAAGAGCCTTCCGAGGGAGTGTGACTCCTGACGTCACTAGATTTTGGGCTTCTGGCCCCCAGAACCGTGAGAGAACACAGTATCTGTTGTTGTAGGGCACCCAGTTTGTGGTATTTTATAGCCGCCACAGGAAACGAGTACACCAGCTAACGGGCTGGGACGGAGAAAGTGCTCAAAAGTGTGGGCTGGTACAGGTAGAAACCTTGCCCCATCAGCCTCGCACCCTGTTTCTGAAACGCTGAGAAGAGTTACCGTCTTCTTCTTCTCTTGCCAAGTGGCCCTTCCTCTCACAGCTTCAGGGAACCTCTCCTCCCAAGACTGTGGGCTTTGCTCACATGACCCTCAGGGTGAAGTCAGATCAAAGGCCTTGGGTGACATATATGTTGCCACTCCACTGCACAGATGGGGACACTGAGGCCCTGAGGGGCCCAGTCTCAGCTAAGGCCACAAAGGAGTTAGAAGCAGAGCCGAATTCTCTGGACTCCCGCACCAGTGTTTTTGTTTTACAATTGGAAGTTCTGGAGAAAGGGAGTGACTATTATATTGGAATCTAAAGAAATTCAGCTAGAAGATGTAGAAGGAAGTGACCCATGTGTGCCTCTTAAGGATGCCCTGGGCCAGCCTGGGCCCTGGGACGGGCTGCTCCATTCCCACCCAGACTTCCATGGTGGGGGAGGCGGGGTCCTGGGTGCTGCTTGAGGTGGGCCCCTTTCAAGGGGTGAATGAAGATGCTTTGCTGTCACACCCGCAGGCAGGAGGGGGGACAGGCAGAGGGGCGGAGAGGGGCAGCTGGACGGAGGGAAGAAGACAGCTGTGCGCGTGTGTGTGTGTATGTGTGTGTGTGTACTCGAGGGCAGAGGAAAAGAGCGGGGAGCGAAAACAGAAGAAAGGCCAAGCAGAGAGAAGGCTGCCATTGTGAAGGCAGGACAGCTGCAGCCGGGGCCCAGAGGGGGCGTCGCAGGGAGAACCTAAGTCCTTTCTTCTCTGTGTCTGCACAAGGGCCAAGAAGAGGCGAGGCAGCGATGGCAGGAGTGGGGGTGGGGAGAAGAGAAACAGCAGAGAAGAAAGGAGTATAGAAAAGATGGGGAGAGGGCAGGGGGCTGCTGGCTCTGGACAGGATGCACACACTCATCCACTCATCCTGCCAAGACTCCCTGAGCACCTACGAGAGGCAGGCGTCTTCCTGGCACAGGGATAGCGGACAGGACAGACCTCCCCGCTTCCATGGAGCCGCTACTTTAGAAGTGAGACAACCAACGAGATACATGGCAGAATATTTAGTCAGTGGTGGAAAGGGCCAGGGAGCTGGATGAAGGAGGACCCAGGGTAGGGAGCACCGGAAGCGGGCCGGGGCCATAATGTAACCTGGGAGTTTGGACAACAAATATCTGTTCAGTGGTGACAAGGGCTCTGAAGGGAAATGAAACGAGGTGAGGGGATAAAGTGGGGGAAGGGAACCTTCTTTTGGGTGGGGTAGTCAAGGAAGACTTCTCTGAGGAGGTGATGTTTGAACAAAGACCTGAGGCAAGTGAGTGAGCAGGCCATGCAGATGTGTCGGGAAAGAAGTTTCCAGAAAAGGAAAGAAGTGTCAAGTGCCCTAGGTGGGAAGGTGCCAGGTGTTATTGGTGCGTCTGAGAAACAGGAAGGAGTGGGGTGACTGGGGTGGGGGTGACTGGGATGGGGGTGGGGGACAGGAGGTGAGGTGGTCAAAGGTGAGGGACGGAGAGGCAGACCTTTAGGAGCCTCAGGTGATTCTGGGGGCCTCTACCCTGAGTGAGGTGGGGAGCCAGGGGAGGGCTGCAGGCAGAGGAGAAACAGAATCTGAGGTAGGTTCTGACAGGACCCCTCTGGCTGCTGTGAGGCGAGGGAAGAAACAGGGAGGCCAGGGCGGAGGAAGCTGGAGCAGTCCAGGCGAGAGATGATGGTGGTGGCAGAGCAGATTCTGGTATATTTTAAAGGGAGAGCTGATGTGTTTTGCAGATGGGTTGAATGTGGAACGTGAAAGGAAGGAAAAAAACAACAACCAAGAATGACACTAAGGTTTTGGCCTGACGTCGGAACCACTGGAGCCGCCAAGGGGAAGATGGCGAGAGGCACCTGGGGAGGGAGGGGCAAGATCAGGAAGTCGTTTTAGACATGACAGGTTTACAGGTTTGACGTGCTGGGGAGACATCCAAGGGGAGATGTGAAGGAGGCAGCTGGATGCCGGTGTGTATTGTCCAGGGCAAGAGGCTAAAAGGCAGATCAAAACAGAGCAGTGGAAAGAAGGAGGTGTGAGGATTACTTCATAGAACAGCAGAGGAAGACGACTGAGCATCAGCCCCCATGCGTTTGCAGCCCTGAAACCACTTCAGAGGGGGAAAAAAAAAGACACACGCGCATGCGCGCACACACACATGCGCCTTTACACACCAGCAGCGAATCAGGGGTGCCCAGATGCCCAAAGGATTCTGCTCTGTGTGAGGAGGCGGCAGGATGCCCCAGATTCCAGTGTCCCACGTGTCCTGTCGTGGCTGGTGTCACGGTACAGAGCCCCCCCCTAAGTGACGGTGGCTGCCCAAGGTTGATAGCCAAGGACTGCAGGTCTTCAGGTGGCCTCCCCACGCAGCTCTGTGTGAGGAGAAGAGTGACGGTAACTGGGCTGCGTGGGGCCAAATCTGAAAACAACTCCAACGGGGATCCCTGGCACAATCGGGGCCTGGAACAGAGGGCACGTTCTCCTGCCCCTAGCGCATTCTAGAACACAATGAGGGCGGGGCAGAAGGCTCACCACCAATGCTCACATCTCTACGAAAGTCTGCACCAGATGGCAGGACAGGAAACCCACCTCAGAACTGCCAGACTCAGATGGCAATGTGGAACAAGAAAGCATTTCCCTGATGAGAAGAAAATGGGCACCCCTGTCTAACGCGCCAGAAAGGACTGGAAAAGACGGTCATTTTTCTTCTCCCCAACAGCAATGTAGTAGAAATTAGTGTCTGCCACTGCAGTATGTTTTTCCTCCTTATCCTTCCCAACAACCCTCCATTTATATTTGGGGATCCAGGTGTTGGGGGGATAGCAGCTCCATCTATCTGCTCTTCCAGGAACAAGTGACATAGGCTAAGTGAATTGGTTCATTCCATCCACTCTCCACGGTGATTGGCTCAGGGGTTGGCATGTGACTCAAGCTGGTCCAATCATAAAGCATCTCACCACTTTGGCATTCTGGTAAAAGATACTGCTGGCTATGAAGGGAGAGGCATGGGGTCCCTGGGAATGCCAGCCAGCATCTTGAGACCTCAAGCATTACGATAAAATCATGACACTGTTAAACCACAGGGACTGCCTCTGCCTAAAGCTTGCCTGTATCTTTTTAGCTTAGGAAGCAAAACATTCAATATTTTGTTGAAAGCACTTGGAGTTGGGGTTTCTGTTATTTGTATCTGAAGACCATCTACTGACCGTGGGTATTATTACCAAGAAGCCCCCTCTCCTTGCTCAAGCAGAACTCACATATTACCTCCTCAGATCTGAGGGATAAGAGCCAGAGAAGAGTTGCTAAACGGAAAAACATGCACATTTTCGGCTTTGCCAGAAATCGCCAAGTTGCTCTTCAAATGAAGGTGGCAATACACATCCCCGCCTCTAGTGTATGTGACTTCCTGTTTTCCCATATCCTCACCAACATTTGGTGTGACAGGACCTCTGAATATTTGCTATGCTAGAGGGTGAGATGTGAGAGTGCATGTTGGCTTACTTTGCATTTTGCTGATCTCCAGAGAGGTTGAGCACATGCTGCCACATCTTAAGCCATGTGTACAAGGTGTTTCCACCATCTGAGGTAGCATATTGTGACATACATCGGAACACTGGTCTGGGATGAGTTGTGTGATGCTGTGCTACATGTACGAATCATCACTATCATCATCATCATCATCATTTCTTAAGTGCTTACTATGTATCACTGTTCTAATATATTTAATCCTCACAAAACCCTATGAGCTAAGTAACATTATTATCCTTAGTTGAGATAACCAAGGCATAGAAGTTAAATAACTTGTCCAAATTCACTCAACCAGTAAGTGGCTGAACCCATACTCAAACCCAGGCAGAGCCCTTGCTTTCAACTGCTTTGCCAAAGAGCTGGGAGGCACCTCGCTCCAAGAACACTATATGACTTTGACTCGTGGGTATGTAAGTGAGCACAGCCAGGGCAGATGAAGTGTTCTAAAAGATGACTATGTACATTTTGTAAAAACTGAGGATGCAATTTATCACTTCAAGGGTATTTATATTTGAGATCCTAGTCCACAAAGTTAGAGGAAGCCAACACACAGAAATATCCATGAACAAATTGGTATTTATCCTGCTTAAACTTAGCATCTCTCACTTCACCCTTTGTCAATCTCAACTGCAAACATGGGGTAGCACAAAGCAAGATGACTGCAAGATGAAATCGCAAATCCTGTAAAAGATGCAAAGTTTTGTGGAATTAATTAAAGTGATGCTGGAGGACAGCTCAAGCACATGCAAATCCACTGACAAACAATAATCTGGTCTATGAGATAACTGAAGATGAGACCACCGGAAATGATGATGGGGTAATAAACATTTCACAGGGGAAGATTCAGATATCAAAGGATTAAGAGAGGCCCTTGGGAAAACGGATTAAATCCTCAAATGCTTTTGCAAAAAAACGACCTCTTATGATTTTGCTGTGAAAACAGAAGGTGAAGTAAAGGATATCATATTGTGCTATCAGTTAAGTTTGTTGGACAAATTACACCCCACCCCCAACTGATACTTTATCAATTCGTTTGCTTAAATAATGAACCCATCAGTCACAATTATAACCTTGCCTTTGTTAAATACTGTTAGATACAACATAAAATAGGTGATTTTCAACGTACCTAACTAAATACATTAAAGGCACTGTTTATATGAAACGTTAGTCCACAGTTGGTCTACTTAAGGAATGTTTTTCTGGTTCTAGTCTTCCACAGTTCAGGTCGACCTCCTGTATTCAAAAGGGTATCACATATACAAATGGTTGAGAATCATTACTGTGGTTGTGACTTTAATCTTCCCTCAGTATCCATTTTCTTCTTCTCCCATAGGAAAATAATTTTTAGAGGGGCAAATGGCCACCTAGAAAAAAGATTACATTCCCCAGGATCCTTTGTAGTCATGTGTGCTCATGTGACTTACTTCTCATCAATGGGAAATAAGGAGAAATAGAAAGCAGCTCAGTCTCTGATCAATTTAGGAGCACCTAAATATATAAAGCAAATATTAATAGACCTAAAGGGAGAAGTAGACAGCCATACAATAATAGTAGGGAACTTTAATACCCCTCTTTCATCAATGAATAGATCATCCAGACAAAAAAATCCATAAGGAAACATCAGCTTTAAACAACACTTAATATATACAGAACATTCCACCCAAAAACAACAGAATAAACTTTCTTCTCAAGTGCACATGTAACCTTCTCCAGGTTATATCATATGTTAGGCTACAAAACAAGTCTTAATACATTTAAGAAAACTAAAATCATATCAAGCATCTTTTCCAACCATGATGGTAGAAAACTAGAAATCAATTACAAGAAGAAAACTGGAAAATTCACAAATATGTAGACTAAACATATGTTGCTATTAAGCAACCAATCACTCAAAGAAGAAATCAAAAGATAAATAAAAAAAATCCTGAAACAAATGAAAATACAACACAACAAAACTTATGGGATGCAGCAAAACCAGTTCTAAGAGGGAAATTCATAGCAATAAATGCCTACATCAAGAAATTAAAAAAATCTCAAATAAACAACCAAACTTTATACCTCAAGGAACTAGAAAAAGAAGAACAAATGAAGCCCAAAGTTAGTAGAAGAAAATAAAGACCAGAGCAGAAATAAATAAAATAGAGACCAAAAAGACAAGAGAAAAGATCAATAAAACTAAGAGCCGGTTCTTGGAAAAGATAAACAATATAAACAAACCTTTAGGTAGATTCACCAAGAAAAAAAGAGAGAGGACTCAAAATGAAAGAGATGTTACAACTGATACCACAGAAATACAAAAGAACATAAAAGACTACTACGAATATTTATACACCAACAAACTGGACAATCTACAATAAATGTATAAATTCCTAAAAACATATAACCTACCAAGGCTGAGTCATGAAGAAATAGAAAATAAGAACAAATTATTAGCAAGGAGATTGAATCAATAATTAAAAACCTCCCCAAAAAACAAAAGTTCAGGACCAGATGGCTTCATTGGTGAATTTTACCACACATTCAATAAAGAATTAATACCAATCCTTCTTACTTATCCAAAAAACAAGAGGGAACACTTCCAAACTCATTTTACGAGGCCAGCATTACCCTGATACTAAAACCAGATGAGGATGCTGTGAGGAAGGAAAATTATAGGCCAACATCCCTGATGAACATAGAATGCAAAAATCCTCAGCAAAATATTAGCAAACCGAATTCAACAATACATCATGGATCATACACCATGATCAAGTGGAATTTATTCCAGAGATGCAAGGATGGCTCATCCTCTGCAAATCAATCAATGTGATACACCACATTCACAAAATGAAGGATAAAACTCATATGATCATCTCAGTAGGAGCAGAACAATCATTTGACAAATTCAACATCCATTTATGATAAGAATTCACAGCAAAGTGGGCACAGAGGGAATGTACGTCAACATAATAAAAGACACAGATAAGCCCATAGATATCATAATACTCAATAGTGAAAGCTGAAAGCTTTCCCTCTAAGATTAGGAACAAGACAAGCACGCTCATTCTCATCACTTTTATTCAACATAGTATTGGAAGTCCTTGCCAGAGCAATTAGGCAAGAAAAAGAAACAAAGGTATCCAAAAAAAAAAAAAAAGGAAGTAAAACTGTCACTATTTGCAGATGTGATATTATATATAGAAAACCCTGAAGGTTCTACCAAAAACCTATTAGAACTAAAAAATAAATTCAGTCAAGTTGCAGGATACAAAACCAATATGCAAAAATCTCTTGCATTTCTATACACTAATAACAAACTATTGGGAAGAAAAATTAAGAAAACATTCCCATTTACAAATGCATCAAATAGAATAAAATACCTGAGAATAAAGTTAACCAAGGAGGTGAAAGACCTAGACTATAAGACATTGATGAAAGAAACTGAAGACAATAGAAAAGTATTCTGTGCTCATAGGTTGGAAGAATTGATATTGTTAAAATGTCCATACTAACCAAAGCAATCTACAGTCTACAGATTCAATGTAATGCATATCAAAATTCCAATGGCATTTTTCATTGAAATAGAACAAATAATCATAAAATTTGTACGGAACAACAGAAGACCTTGAATAGCAATCTTGAGAAAGAAGAACAAAGCTGGAAGCATCATTGCTTCCTTACCTCAAGCTATAATACAAAGCTATAGTAATCCAAACAATATGGTTTTAGCATAAAAACAGACACATAGCTCAATGGAACAGAATAGAGAGCCTGGAAATAAACCCACACATATATGGTCAATTAATTTAAGACAAAGGGGAAGTTTATACAATGGGGAAAGGGCAGTATTTTAAATAAATGGTGGTAGGAAAACTGGATAGCGATATACAAAAATTAACTCAAAATGGGTTAAGGACCTAAACATAAGACCTGACACCATAACTTGACATTGGTCTTGGTGATGATTTTTTGGATTTCACACCAAAGCAAAGGCAACAAAAACAAAAAATAAGTGCGACTTCATAAAACTAAAAAGCTTCTGCACAGGGAAGGAAATCACCAACAAAATGAAAAGGCAACCTACTGAATGGGAGAAAATATTTGCAAATCACATATCTGGTAAGGGGTTAATACCTAAAATATGTAAAGAACTCATACAACTCAATAGCAAAACAAACAAAACCAACCAAACAAACCCCTGCCCCCAACAATATGATTAAAAAATGGGCAGAGGATCCGAATAGACATTTTTCTAAAGAAGACAAGTAGATAGCCGACAGGTACATGAAAAGGTGCTCAACATCTTTCATCATCAGGGAAATGCAAATCAAAACCACAATGAGAGATCACCTCACACCTATTAGAATGATTATAATAAAAAAGACAGGAAATAACAATTGGCGAAGATGTGGAGAAAAGGGAACCCTTGTGCACTGTTGGTGGGAATGTAAATTGGTGCAGCCACTATGGAAAATTGTATGGAGGTTCCTTAAAAAATTAAAAATAGAACTACCATATGACCCAGCAAGGCCACTTCTGGGTATTTATCCTAAGAAAATGAAAATACTAACTCAAAAAGACATATGAATCCCTATGTTCATTGCAGCAATGTTTACAATAGCAAAGATATGCAAACAACCTGTGTCTATCAATGGATAAATGGATAAAGAAAAAGAAAAAGTGACATACACACACAAGAATATTATTTAGCCATAAAAAAAAAGGAAATCTTGTCATCTGTGACAACATGATGGGCCTTGAGGACATAATGCTAAGTGAAATAAGTCAGAGAAGAATGATTACTTTATGATCTCACTTATATGTGGAATCTAAAAAAAAAAAAATCAAACTCACAGATACAGAGAATGAATTGGTGGTTGCCAGGGGCAGGGCTGGGAAAGGAGCAAAATAGGTAAAAGGGGTCCAAAGGTAGAAGCTTCCAGTTATGAAAGAAAGAATGCCTGGGAATATAATGTACAGCATGGTGACTATAGTTAATAATACTGTATTACATATTTAAAAGTTGCTAAGAGAGCAGATCTTAAAATTTCTCATCAGGGCACACAAAAAAGTTCTGTAACTATGTATGGTGATGAATGTAACTAGACTTATTGTGGGTATTATGTTGCAAGTATACACAAATATTGAATCATTATGTTGTACACCTGAAACTAATACAATGTTATATGTCAGTTATAACTCAGTAAATAAGAAAAAGAAAGCAGTTGAGTGTCTGTCTGATCAAGTCATGACTTTGAGTGGGGCATGCCCACCAGGGCAGCCCGGACTTTTAACTGAGAGAGTAATACAAAATTGCTATCTTGGGTCTCTCACAGCCAAACTTAAATCCAACTCAACCAACTGGCCTAGAATCCACAGGAATACAGGGTTTAATGTGTCTAAAGACAGCAAGAACAGCTGACCAAATGGTTTTTAGGGCACTCAAAGTTATTATGTATTCTAATGTGAGTCAAACAAATCAAATTAATTTCAGAGGGATTTTGAATTCACTTTAGTTTTCTGTCATTTTTTGCCAACCAACTGGCAATGACCTGTATAACTAACATATGTAGCTATATCTTTAAAATGTTTCACTTTAAGCAACAACTTAATATAAAACTCAAATCTGAGCTTCCTAGCTGCCAGGGCAAAGAAGGAAAGTATACAGATTACACAGCTCTTGTTATTTAATGACTTAGGAACACACCAGTTCTTTAGAATAAACAGATACTTTCAGGGTCTTGAGTTCTGAAAGTCAGGTTGGAATGGCATTCCCTTGTATAGAGGGGCAATCTAAATATAACGAATAAAATTTTCAGTGCCAGTTTTACAAAAAATGTAGACGTTCTGTGTATGGCTGTTTACATTTGACATTATGTTCCCAGTCTTCATTGAGAGTATGATAATTAAGCATAGTAGGTTGAATGCAGTTCTTTGGGGAAACAGCTTTTTGGTGATTTGTGTAAATTCAAGGATAAAGTTTGGGAAACCCATCTTGAAGAATGTTCCTGAGAGATGGTTCCTTTCCTTGCACCAGCTGTATGATTCTGAAACAGTCGGCTCTGGGTCCCACCACAAGCCCCTAGGATATTGCAGGATATATGTTTCCTTTCAATTTGATGGATGCAATTTCCGTGCTCCCTTTGAATTCCCATAGTCTTGCTTCCATTTTGATTATGCCACAAGCACCTCATTTTATGACTTTGGGAAAGTTTCTTTTCTGGGTTGCTATTGTCATGGCTGCCAAATGAAGGGGGTTAATGGACAACACTTTTAGGGTCCTTAACTGGTCCTTTGGCACCCAAAGCTAAAGGTTTCTACACAGGTCTTTCAGCCAGAGGCTGAACCACACTCAGCCCTCAGACATGTTTCGTTTGGCCCACAGTTTACATTAGTTTTGCCAATGTTTTTTTTTTTTTTTTAAATCAGCAGTTTTCTGCAACAAGTTCAGATTAGAAATAGTTGAAGGTTGGCAACCCCGAGCACAAACAGCTATAATTACTTTAAGTCCTCACTAAAGTTGTCGATAGGTTCTGCAACTGTAAGGAAAATTACATATAACGAAACCAGTGTTAGCATAGACTGATTGATATAAACAAGAGTGAGGTTCTGACAGCATCTCATCCACGTCCTAATGGAATGACATTGAACGAAATGATGTTATTCGAGGACCTGCTGTATCCGGATTTCATGGCAGACGCCACCTTTCAGGAGGTACCCGTTGGTCTGCTGTAGGCCCCTGGGTCCTGTTTCCTCCATCCACATCCAGGTCCCTGCGACCACCTGGGTGGTGGGCCTTGGTAAATTCTGACACACGTGGCTTTGTGCAGAGACCCAGGACCAACGGGGTTATATGTACAAGAAGGAGGCCTTCCCAGTGCTCTCAGCAGTACCCGCATTCTGGGTGATTCTGGCAGTGGAATGAGTTTGCGACAAGGCACAGCTCGCCAGCTTGCTCCGCACCCCGACATGTCCTCGCAGCCACACTGTGTATCTGAGGGAAAGCTGCCCAGCCTCCAAAGCTGCCTCAGTTCTGTGAACCCAGCTGAGGAAGGCATCTGTCCTTCGTGTCACTCCCACCCAAACAAGCCCGTGATCACCGGGACACAACTTCCTGGAGTTACAACATCCAAGCCAAAATATCTGATTTCACAACTGCCTTGGCTCCTTAGCCAAGGTGGGAAGCATTTATTTATTTTTAATTAAAGCAAGCCAAATTAATTGAGTTTGGAGGATTGTGCAACGGTACCAAAGGTAAGTGACTGTAATTGAGCCTTTGCCTCCGGCAACTGGCCCGGGAGATGAGACTTCAAAACCCACCAAAGTACCTCCTGCAAGATAAACAGACGGGCAGCCTTGCTCACTCTCACCCAGCATGCAACACTGCCTGGCACTGACCCAAGGAGAGATGGAACACGCTGGGTAGTGTAGACAGTCAAGTGTAGACGAACAGTCCTTTGCCATGTCGACTTCTGGGCCATTCTCTAGAGTGGCCATACAATCCGCACATACGCTCCTGTCCATTCTCCACACCAGTTTTATCCCCATTCCCCAGCCCAACGTTCTTCTGGAACTTCCTCCATGCTAATGGTTTGAAGTCAATAAATCAGTCCCTGATGGCTTTAATAGCATAATTCACAGAGAATGCAAACTCATGCCTGGGTACTGGCCTCTCTCTGTACTGTATTTCATATTTTAAATGGCCTCACTTTTTTTTTTTTTAAGATTTTTACTGGGGAATGAATTGGGGGATGGGAACAGTGCTGGGGAATCGGGGGAAGGGGAACAGACAAGTTGCTGTAGTTTTGTTCTTCAGTCTAGTTGTGGAGGACGTTGCTTCACTGGCCCAAGTTGGCACCATCATTGTGCTCTTCCTGGGCGAGGCAGATCAGTCACCGGCTTCTGGATGGCCTCTCAAGCTGGCTACGGGCCACACACAGTAGCCCATGGCAACCAAGCAGGGGCTGCAGCCTAGCCATAGCCGGGGACTCACGGCAGCCCAGCTCCAGGTTGAGCTGTTGTTCAGCATCTTAGCTGTAGAGGGCAGTGTCACTGGCCCTCATATGTGGGATGCGAACTGGGACCCTCTGGCGTTCCAAGCCAGCTCTTAACCAACGCGCCACTCGGCCGGCCCTCACTTTTTTAAAAGCTCAAATTCCCTCGAAAAGGTCACTTTCTATCAGTACTACATAGGTCAATCAATCTGTATTTTTCTAATGCACCTAGAAATAAATGCAAAACATTTAAATAAAAAGAAAGTTGTCCATGCACTACAGTCATCCAAGATGGCCCTGCAGGTCACCTGAGGAGAGATACTGATCCGACGTCAGGACACCAGCGCCACTTCCAGAGGCTCCCACCCACCCAACGTGCCCGCAGCCACCAGCTCCCCTCACCTGTCCGGTAGCCCGTGCTGTTGAGGTAAACGGCAAAGGTGCGGCTCTCATGCTGCGCCTGCCAGGAGGGCGAGGAGCAATTCTCGTTGTTGGTGTAGGTGTTGTGGTTGTGGACATACTTCCCCGTGAGGATGGAGGAACGCGAGGGGCAGCACATGGGCGTGGTCACGAAGGCGTTGACGAAGTGCGCCCCGCCCTGCTCCATGATGCGCCGGGTCTTGTTCATCACCTGCATGGAACCTGCAACCAGAGCTCAGGTGAGACGCCCGCCAGCAGGTTCTAAGTCGCGTGCTCTCAACAGAGCAGCACCCCCATTCCTGTGTGTGTGTGGCGGGGTGGGTACATTTGGAAATCTCCGGGGACAGACTGGACGGCTGGCATTTGTGGGCATCCGCCAGCAAGGCACTGTGAGCTGGACCTACACCTGGTCCCCAGTCCCACCGGGCATTCATGGGGGGTAGGTGAACGCCTGCTTGTACGTTATCTGAGCTTAGGACGGAACTCAGTTTTACATATAAACAGAACATCTTTTTTTGCAGGGTATTAATATACGCTGATGTATGTGGATGTATATAAGCGACCACTGTGTAAATGGAGGGAAGATTACACTTCGTTTTGTTTGGAACTTTCCCGGAATGGTCTGCCCTTATTGAAATCAGGTCACGCCACCCCTGGCCCACCTTCCCCCTCAATACTTCTTAGCCGAAATGCTGTTTACATCAGCCATGAACCGTGCTCACCTCCTGTCCACACCGTCCTCCCACCTTCCCCCAAATCTCACCCATCCATCGAGCCACCTTCTTCTGGTTGCCCTCTGGGATCACTCTGGTGTCTAAATCCCTTGAGCTCTTATTACACGGGCAGCATGTGTTATTAGGACTTAATTATACACCAGCAGGTATGGCAGCTTCATTCATGCCTATTCTTGTTTCTCAATGAAGCTGTCAGCAGAGTGAGGCGCACAGGATGGAAAGGAAGCTAACGTGTGTGGAAACCTCATCGTGGGCAGTGCTTTCATGCTCACCGCCGTGCCGAGGGCCCCTCGAGGGCAAAGACTGCACCCTGCACAGTACTGAATCCTCAACGCCCCCATGGTGTGTGACAGACATACAATAGGTGCTCCATAAATGTGTGAAGAGCAGATGCATAATTGTACACTGTGGCTGGTACCCAAACGCTTGGTAGCTTTCATGGAAATAGTTAATGGAAATCCTGTTTCTCTTCCCTTAAGGCCATCCTTAGTTCTGTTCCTTTTCCTGCAGCTCCCAGGGTCTGTAATGGATTGAATGATGGCCCACCCCTCTAAGGCAGATCCACGTTTAAGCCCCGGAATCTGTGAGTGTGACCTAATTGGGAAAAAAAGGGTTTTTGCGGATGTACTCAAGGATCTTGAGGTGAGAACATTCTGGATGCCCCGGGTGGGCCCCCCAAAACCAATGACAAGTGTCCTTCTAAGACACAGAAGGAAGAAGTCACACAGACACAGAGAGGAATGCCATGTGACGATGGAGGCAGAGACTGGAGGGCCGCAGCGACAAGCCAAGCCATGCCTGGAGCCCCCAGGAGCTGGAGGTGCAAGGAAGGATTCTCTGCAGAGCCTTCGGAGGGAGCAGAGCCCTGCCGACACCTTGGTTTCAGACTTGTCGCCAGAACAGTGAGAGAGTAAATTTCTGTTGTTTTCAGGCACTCAGTTTGTGGCAATTTATTAGTTAGGAAACCAATGTAGTGTCTACCAGGCTTGTGAGGTTCTTGCTGGGGAGCTGCTGACCCCTATTATCAAGAATCCCCTCGAGATCTGAAAGTAACTATTCAGACCCCCCTCAGCACTCTGTCCCTAAAAGCTAAGGATGAAAAGGAGAGTCATATCACTCTTTATCCTATTTTTCTGCCAAATACAGACGGAAACAGAGCTACAGCTTCCCTGAGGCAAACCCAGATCATATATAAATCTCTTCACTGCTTAAAACCATCCAATCGCTTTCCATTGCACTTTGAAGAAAACCTGAATTCCTTCCTGTGGCCTGAAAGATTCAAGGCCTTCTCTTCCCCAGCAGCCTACCTCTCGTGCTTCTTTGATTGCATCCCTTCCCTCCTCCTAGCTCAGTTGCCTCCACTGGCCTCGTCATTGTTTCTCAAATATTCCAAGTTCCTTCCTGCCCCAGGACCTTTGCACTTGCTATTGCCTCTGCCTGGGAGTCTCTTTCTGAGATTTCACGTTGGCTGGCTTGTCCCACTATTCAGAGCTCAATTTAGAGGCCACCTCCTCAGCATGGCCTGACAGTCCTCCCCCTCTGAAGGGGCCCCCACCCTGTTTGCTTCCTGTCACCAGCGTACGCTTCTTCATAGCATTTGTCGCCTTCTGAAATGGTCCTTTCTTTTATTATTGGGTTGCCTGTTTATGCTCTTCCTCTCCTGGACTAAGAGTTCTGGGTGATTCAGGGTGCTGGCTAGCCCACCCCCACCCCCCAGGAATATATAATTGGTGCTCTGGAAGAACTGAGTGACTGAAGGAAACAGAGCAAAGCCTGCCTTTCCAAGCCCAGCACTGCGGTGGTTTTACAAGGGACGCCCTCCTGGAACCAAGTGTGTTTCCTGAGCCAGTCCTGGCTAAGGTTGCCCCCGGTGGGTGGAGGAAAGAACCAGCTTCATGTTTGAATAGGAACCATGTAGAACTGTGTGAACATGTGTCAAGGGGACCTTCCTGAGAAGTCCCCAAGGGTCCCAGCTGTAACTGGTGGGCGATTACAGACTTCCCACCAGGTGTGAAGGCTCCCTCTGGAGGGGTTAGGGGAGGTGGGCTTTTCTGGGCCTCCTTCAACCAGCTGGTGTTAACTCGCCAGAGCCTGATGGAGTGTGGCACCATCTCAGAGCCCATGTCTCTGGGTCTGGCAGAGCCCTGGCCCCTCTGGATTCTAGGCAGCCTTGTACTGGCTAATTAGTTTCTTCAACCTTGAAGGATTTTT
Source organism: Hipposideros armiger (assembly GCF_001890085.2). Classification (NCBI taxonomy): domain Eukaryota; kingdom Metazoa; phylum Chordata; class Mammalia; order Chiroptera; family Hipposideridae; genus Hipposideros; species Hipposideros armiger. The sequence continues at coordinate 6,451,358 of NW_017731381.1, forward strand.
TTTTTTTAACCACAAATCGAGATATCAAGGTCATGCCCTTGAGGCCCCAAGCCTGAACACCAGTCACGTTGCCACTTCATGGCCTTTGACTGAGCGGTGTCCTCTGCCTGGAGTGCTCCCTCCTGAGACCTTCAGGTTACTGACCAAACGTCAAATATCTCTGATGATCCTGTAGGAAACATCACCCCTCCTTAAAGCCTTTCCCACTCCTTTCCCTGATTCCCTTCTCCCCAAGGCAGTTACTACCCTCAAGCATCAAAGTTGCTTCTAGTTCACTTGTTGGTATGCTGCAAGTCACTCCTACTGGAATAGCTTCACGGGGGCAGAGATTTAGGCCGACTTTGTTCATTGTCATATTCTCAAGCCTAGCAGTGCCTGGCACATATACCTGCTAAAATAACCCCCAAATTATCTTACTCTTTGGGTTTCCACATAACTCAGGAGCCCAAGCTAGTTTGTATCCATGGACGCACACGTGTGTGTGTGTTTTGTGCAATGCATTTAAAAAATTTGACTTTAAATAGCACTAAACAGACCATGTCTTCTCCAGTTGGCCACACTCCCCAGCACTCCCTATAGTCTCACACCAACTTTGCATACCCACATCACCTGCCTGCTCTGAAGGCCATGGTTTTGCAACTCCTCGTGTAACTTAGTTGTTAAGACAACTCCAGCTTGTCCCTGGGGTAGAGGCCAGTGTTATACATCAATCATCATCATCATCATTATTAATGTGGTGACTGCCATTGGCTGAATGTTGGGTGTGTACACTGTGCTAGGCACATACATGCATCGTTTTACTTTATTGTCCCAACAACCCGTTTAAGAGAAGGAGCTGAGTGCAGGGCATGACATGACTGATCAAGGCCACAGAGCTGGGGAAGAGGGATGTGAGGACAGGAGTCCGGGCTTGTCCAATGGGAGAGGTGGGTGCTGGGTGTCCTGTTTAGGAAACATTCAGTTTACATCATGTGGGGGGTGGTGACACTGAACCAAGGAAGTGCACAGAGGTCCCCATGTACTTGATCAACTCTTGGCTTCAACAAGGCTCAGAATAGTCCATGGACTGTATGTCTATCTGGTCCCCTGGTCATCCCGGAGGTGATTGTAGCTGGCACACCAGCAGTGAGAGCAGCATAGGATCAGATCACCAAACACAAGGGACATCAGTGGTGGGATAGTCATTCCTGTTCACTCCTGATCAACTCCAGGAGAAAGTCTTGGGTTGGTGCTGCCACGTCCTTAACACCTACACATCTATTTCAACAGGAAGGGAACTGGCCGCCCACCTGGGACGCTAGGTGGGTGGCAGTATTAGCGGATATTTGATCGCATGGTTTACTTTCTTTGCATTTAGGGCAAATGCTAGCTTCTCTCATTTAGGGTGGTGGAATCTAGTTCTTTTTGAAAAACAATTACAGCTTTGTTTTTTTTTTTTAAAGCAAATAGTACAGGTGGCACATAGATCTGGTGAAAACTGTGCAAAGGTGAGGGGCTGGCTGGTGTTTGGCACACACTGGCTTGGTGCAACCCAGGACTGTCTACTCAGTGATGTTACTTGGCTGGCTAATAGACGCCTCGGGTGCCACGGACCCAAAACTGAGCTCCTGATGTCACCTGTCCACTCATGGCTCCTCCCACAGTTCCCCCCCTTTCCTGCGGTTACTTAGGCAACGATCTCAGCTGCTCCTCGGTCCCATCTTTCAGCTCCCACTCCAACCCATCAGCAAAGCCTGTTGCTCTTTCTTCAAAGTACATCCACAACCAGAGCTTTGTCACCTCCTCCCTGGGCTGCCGGTCACTCTTTCCTCTGAATCAGTCAACTGCTTGCTGCCTGGACTCGGACCATTTATTCCCCATGGAGCAGCCAGAGCGCCTCCTCTCCCGCACCCTCTGTGGCTCCCACTCACTCGAGAACAAAATCCCTGTGGTTGTCACAGGCCCTGCGGGTTCCATTCCCCCCTCCTGCCCGCTCTGCAGCCACGGGGCCTTGTCCCTGTCCTCAGAATGCTGGGCTCATCCCCACTTTGGAGCCTTTGCCCACGCTGGGCCTCTTACCTTTGCCTGGTACCCCCATGTCCTGTTCCCTCACCTCCATCTTGTTTCTACTCAAAAGTTCCCTTCTCACTGAGGCCTTCCCTGCCCACCATAGCTACAGTTTAATTCCCCGCCCGGATATTTCATAGCCTCTTTCTCGTTTTGCATTTTCAACTCTGTACATATGATCTTATCTAACACACTACATGCCTTTACATATTTATCTTGCTTGTCATCCCCTTGCAGCTCTAGATGTCAGCGTCGTGGGGGCTGTGATTACTGACAGTGCCCCACAGCCTCGAGACTGAGAACAGTGCCTGGCACACAGTAGGTGCTCACTAAATACAGAGAGTGCCCCAAGAATGTATACACATTTTAAGAAAGGAAAACGGTATTAAAATTGCAATACTCAAGATATACCGATGACAAAAGATGAGTACAAGTCACGTTTGACTTCTGCCATGACAAGAGGTGCTCCAAGTGGTTCCCATCAGCGTCCAGACACTGCTGATTATGGCGAACTACTGCTTGAGCAACGCTGACCAAAGTGTCCACTTGTGTACATTTTTTTGGTGCCCTTGAAGAAATGAATCTAGGGCAGTCCAGGCAGAATCAACCCTTTGCTCGCTCTTCACAAACTATGAAGAGGAAGGAGGAAGCAGCTGGTAGTGAGATTTCAGCCTCTGTCTCCAGAGACTGCAGAAAGGGACAAAACTGACCTCCCGCCCGACCTGTCAGACCCTTCTGGAAAGCAGGGAGGCTGCCACCTGGTGAATAATTCACCTGCAGTCAGCAGCCCCAAATGCTGCGTTGGCAAAAAAACAAACAGCCTGAAGAGCCGTTTCTTATTTTTAATGGGCTCAAAACCAGGGCCTCCAAGTGCCTGTATCTCCATCCTACCAATTTCCAAGGACATGAGCGATGGGCTGCTCTTCATGAGTGGTTCCCCGTGCAAGCCTGCACGGTGCACTCACCCCGGCCCAAATAAGCCAGCTGAAGGAGAGCGGTGTCAATCTCCTACTAAAGCACAATTTAACAACGCCTCGAAATGGCAGCGGCATCTGTGCACAAGCAGCCCTACATGTTAAGCCTCCCCTTGGGGACAGTAACCTGCTTTATTAAAACTGCCATAGCGTCGAGGCGCTATAAAGCCACATCTGGAACGCAAAAACATATGATCTAATCTCCTTGCCCAGCTTAGCCCTAACACAGACGGATGGCTCTGATGGGAGGGAAGAACCTGGAAGACGCGGCCACACAGAGACAAACAGGCCAGGTTTCAATATTTTAAATCAAGCCGAGCCAGCCAACCCAAACTTCTTTTGTCCAACATAAACCTGGGGACACAGAGACCGAAACAGACCCAGTCTCTTTCCATGATCAAACCTTTCTACCTTGCTGAGCCAGGGGTGAGGTCACCCCGACACCTCTCTGTGACTAATGGGCTGGAGAGGCTCCACCCCCACCCTGAGGATGGCACTTAAATCCTGGTGCTCAAACCACTCGATTGCCAGGAATGTGGCATTTACACCACAACACCCACCTGCCCACCCACTTTGTGACTGCTTTTTTTGGGGGGCCTTTCAGGCTTGAGCTGGGATGTGCTCATGGCTGTCTGCTGGCAGCTCAGTTCGGAATAATGCCACTGGATTCCCAGGACCTGCTTCTCAGACGAGGTGTCCTCATGATGGTGGCAAAGGGGAAACCTTTCCTGATTCTTGGATATTACAAAACAAAGTCAAATGTAATTTCTGTTTTCAGCTATGAAAAGCCCAGGCTCGAAATTTGTTCCTAAGCCCCAAATCAACTAAGCAGATGTTGAAGAGGCAGTATTGGAATTTCATTAATGAACATTGGACCGTCAGAGAGATCATGAAGTTATTTTTTTTCTCCTCTTCCTTCTGCTGGCTCTGGTTTGCAGAAGTTTCTGGGAGAACATTCTGATAGGGTTGTTGTCCATAGAGGGGAGGTGGCAGAGGGACCCTGGGAAAGGGCTGGTCACCCGTATAATTAATGGCACTCAGCAATCACTGGTCGTTTCCTCTCTACGAAGCTCCACCCAGAAGCGTTCCTTTCCCTTGTAATTCTCCAATACATTGCCCTTGGTTGGCAGAGGCTGTTTATTCAACCATAAGGGATCTCTAGGGTGTTTTGCCCATTTTCCAGGGCGGGCTACACAGAGCCAGTCACCTAGCTCCTGGCCTGGTGGGTGATGCTTGCAAAGCTGCCTGATGTCTGTGCTAAGCCTGAAAACCTGTTCCTCCTCTCCTCGTTCCCCCAGCTCTGTAAACGGCACCACCATCTGCCCAACAGCTCAGCCAAAAACTGAGACGTCATCCTTGATTCCCCTTTCCTCCCCTCCCACTTGAAATCCATCAATAAGCCCTGTCTGCCTGACCTTCAAAACAGAACCTGCTCCATCCACCCTCTCCCTCTGCAGCACGCCCAGCATCTCCCACCTGGACAACTGGTCCCCCTGATTCCGCTCGTCTCCCTGGGCCACCCCTGAAACATGAGCATTTGACCTGCTCAGAACATTTCAGTGACTTTGCATTGGCCTTCCCCCATCTCCTCTCCGCCCTCACCCCCAGCACTCTCCCACTCACTCCCCAGGTCCTGCCGGCTGTCCTTCTTGCCACATGGTTCTTGCACTCGTCCTTCTGCCTGCAATGCTCCTCCCCCAGTTTCCACGTGAACGTCTCCTTCTCATGGTGCAGTGCCCGTCATACAACCGCACTACCCCTGGTAGAAGGTGCTGCCCCTCACTGGGCCCCTTGCTTCTGATCTCTGATGCGGCTGAGACCCCAGATTGCCTACCAACGTTGGTTTCCCCTTCTTCCTTCTAACAGGTCATTATTTTAATCTTCAGTGTACATAGCTAGGAAACGACATTTCCCAGACTCTCTTGTAGCTATGATACTACGCGTGGTTGTGGTCCTCCCCAGGTCTCCAGCCCAGGGAGCTGGCCTGGATGAACTGCAAGCACACGTGTCTTTACACTGGCTTTGGGCTGGGTTTGGTCAATGGGGGGCCCTGGCAGGAGATCACCAAAAGAGGCAACTGAGGTCGGGGTGTGGGTCCCTCCATCTCCTTCCCTGTGGTATCAACAGAGGATGACAGCTCCTGTTGGGTGGCCCTTTGTGTCTCCAGTTTGCAGTAGCCATTCGCTCCCTTCATCCCCTTGGTCTTGGGGTGGGGATGACCCCACTGTGACTAGCTAACCTTGGGGACTGCACTGTCACTAGTGGTTTCCCCACATTTGCTCATGCCTTAGCACAAAATAGTTAAATGCTCCTTGAATACTCCAAATTTGAGTGTGCCCCACGTTCCTTGCTGAGATGGTGTGGCTAAGTAAATAAGTTATATGTGATGTCAGCCCCTCTTAAGGACCTCATCCCAGACGTCCACGAGGAGACGTTGAAAAAATAGCCACACCATAAGCATGGTAGAACAGAAAGGCAGAGAAGGAGCTTGGGTCCCCGAAAGCCTTGAAGCCACCATGGCAACGCTGAACTGCCAACTTCCAGATAATTTTAGGTGAGTGAGAAGCAAACTTCTATCTAGTTTACGCCACTGCTATTTTATCTTTCCTTTTACATGCAGCCAAAACTAATCCCTATACACTTAGCTTCCAGAATTTAAGTGATCTCCCAAGTGTTGCTGAGTTCTGGGGGGAAAAAAAAAATCTTCTGGAATGTACTTGGCAAGGCGAACACCAGGGTGGGTCCGAATGAGCCTCTTTTCTTCCTGAGACAACCTGCATTGACATGTTTTTCTAACTCGAGAGAGCGGTGTCAGGAATGTCAGGAGCTGATATCTCAGGGGGGCTGAGGTGAAAGTTACCCCACTCTGATGGTTCTGGAATCTGGGCACACTCGCCTGGGCTTCCAGCCATTTGACCCTTGCCAAGTGCCCACGCCTGCCATTTAGAATTGATTTCTGGATATCAGTCTGCAGCTCAGGGTGTGGTTTCCTTGTGTTCACAGATGGAAAGTGGAAAACAAGCGCCTGGCCAGACACCCTCCCGTGGCCTTTCTCTCAAAAGCCTCTCTCTCCTACAAGCAGCCCTCCCGGCCGAGGGCCTGCAGCTTTCAGGATCCCAGACCCCTCTGAGAATCTGGTGAGGGTCTCGGACTCAGGAATGCACAAGCAGGCAAACAGTCTGCATGCAATTCCCCCGCCCCTGCCCCCACTCCAGGCCCATCCAGGCCTGGGCCTCTCCCCTGAACGTGTGACTCTGAAAGGCTGGCTGCCTTGGACAGCTCCTCTTGGCAGTTCACACACATCTGCAATGTACAGATTCCAGAGCTCAGCTCCCGATCGCAGCGTTCTCCGTCTCCATAAACAGAAAATCCCTGCTTGTAGATGTTTCGGTCAACATCTTGGGAGTCCTCCTTGACCCCTGTCTCCCACTCCACATCGGACCCATCAGCACATCGTATCAGCTCCATCCTCTTAACTGTGTGCAGTATCTGACTCCTTTCCCCCCACTCTGGTCTGAGTCTTCATCATCTCCCGCCTGGACTATTGCAGTAGACTCTTCACTGTGCTCATCTCCCGTGTGAACTATTGCAGCAGACTCCTCACTGGGCCTCTGCTCTTGTTGCGTCCCTTTAATCTGTTCTCCACATAATAACCAGAGGGGTCATCTTAACACGTAAGTCAGACAATGTTCTTCCTCTGCCCAGTGTCCTCTACTGGCATCCGCATCACTCAGAAAGCCAAAGTCCTCTCCCTGGTTCAGAGGCCCTGTGTGACCCACCCTCCCACCACCACCACCCCACTTCCTCTCAGACCTCACCTCCTCCCGTCCCTTTGTTTACACTGCGCTGCCGCTCTGGTCTCTTGGCTGCTCTGTGAGCCTGTCAGGACTGCGTCTGCCTCAGGGCCTTTGCACTCACTGTTTCCTCTGCCTGGGATGCTCTTCCTAGCGGAACCCCCTTGGCAGGCTCCCCTACCTTCTTTGGCTTCCCAGTGAGGCCACTCTACATAAAATCACCACTCTCGCTTTCCCTAGCCCTCTCCTTGCTGACTTCCTTTCCTTGCTTTATTCTCCTCACCACTTTCCACTATCTTATGTACTATATACTCATATCTTTTTTAAAAAAAAAAAAATTAACTCCTGAAGTAGAACGTAAGCTCCATAAAAGCAGAGATTTTTGCCTATTTTGTTTGCTGCTGGATCCCCTTTGGTGATTGGAGGTGTTCAATAAATAGCCGGCGAATGAATGCATCAGGTCCACCCTTTGAGCACCCTGCTTCAGAGAAGAGCCTGTGGGGGTGCCATCGGCAGCTCCTGGACTTGACTGCACACCAGCCGTTCTATCTTCTTCTGGCACCAGCTCTTGACGTTTCCTTCAGGGAATCACCTCTACTCCCCCCCCCCCCCCCCCCGTTAGTCCTCCTGGTTCACGTGGGGTTGGCGCCATCCCTGGCTCTAGGCATGTACACGTGACCCAGGCCAACCATGGTGTTCCATCTCCCTGAGTTGTTCAGGGTTGATCAGATATCACGGAAAGTGCCAGGCCCAAGACAGTTAATTTGGGGACTTCTACTGGCACTCACGGGAGAGAGAAACTCCTTCTATAAGGATGGCTCACTGTAGCCTCAACGTAGGTCTGACAATGCCAGGGGTGTCACATGGAAGGCTGGGCTGAGAGTGAAGACAACTTGGAGGAAGCTGAGGTTAGGGAGATGGAGAGATAACTGACATCCAACGTAGGACTCCTGGATCCAACCATACCCGAAGCTCTTGGACTTTTTATTAACATGAGTCAAACACACTTTTTTTTTGGGGGGGGGGGTGAGGTTTCCTCAGAGAGGTTAAGTAACATTCCCAAAGCCACACAGTCAGTGGCAGAGTGAGGATTTGAACTTAGCTGTCTTTCCAGAGAATGCTTACATTTACGTCTTTATTGGGAGCACTTTCATTTAAAGATGTTCTGAAAGGCAGAGAATTCTTTTGAAATGGGAGCATTTCACAGTTCATGCCATCTTTGAGGGGCACACTTGAAACCCTGCAATCTAAGGGGGCCCCTAAAAGATGCCTTGTTCCTACCTGGCATGCACCCTCAGCAAAAGGAGCAATGGAGAATCAGTGCCTGATAGCCTGGGGTTTGTGTCTGACTGTCTGTCTCCTTAACCCTCAGACACAGGAGTTACCACCATGTGGCACCTATATTATTGCAGTTTGGCCCTGACATTAAAAGCCTGTGACTCACCCTTGAGAAAGTCCTTCCCTTTTCCAGCCTCCATCCTGCTGCTTAGATCAAGGAGAAAGTCTCAGGGAGGTGATATTTCACCTTTAACACCTCTCTCAAAACTGCCCATCACCCTTTATAAAGAAGATATGCCAGCCTCGTGGGAGGTGGCATCTTGCTGAGATGTAAATACCCTGCTGTTCTCATCTACTTGGTTTGGCAGTGATCTTTGGCGGAAGGCAGTGGATAGTAGCTTTTCATTCACAGTCATCATTCAGAGCTTCCTTTTAAAAGAATATTTAAGCTTCAAAAAGGAAGTCTAGTTAAAGAAAATTTCCAATAAAAGAACAGACGGCACTGGGATGCTGCAGATATTCTCTTGCTCCAGGCAAGGGCTGCGCGTCTAACTCATCTTGGTGTCTCAGAGCCTGTCAGAGTCCCTGAGGCTCACCAAAGGTTTGTCTGGATTGAATTCAGCCAATAAACCCTGGCAGAGTCCCGGTTCATAACCCCTCTGCCTGAAGGACACATGCAAACAAGACCTTGGCTTCTGTGTGCTCCTCTCTCTCCTATAATCCTGGCCAAGACCCTGCTGGTCTCCAAGGGTCATCCAAACCCAGGGATATTCCCAATGGCCTGGAAGATGTATTGATAATTGGGGCCACTTAATGATCAGTGTGCTCTGGGACCAGCTCCCCCGGGCATTTGACACATCTGAGTGCCTCAGGGAGGTGTGTTGAATGCATATAAGGAAAGGAAAACGAATATATAGCCACCCCCCCACACACACCTTGCAGTTAGGGTACAGGACAACAGGCCCCTCTTCTGTGCTGAGTCCTGTACCAGTAGTCTCAACCAGACCCTAAATAGGGTGGACAGCTGTTCTCTGCCCTGGGACTGGAAGAAAGCCTGGAATTATCTTAGTCGAGAGGTCTTCAGCCCCAAGAACTGTTGGAACTGCCGCATGGATGAGCAGAAAATAGCAGATGATAAATTTTTTAGGACCACCTTCTACGTGCCAGTTGTCGCAGGCTGGGAGATAATGTGCTGGCCTTTTTGGGAACATGCATTATTGATCTGGGTCTGTCTAGTGGTTTATAAAAAGCTCATCACCCCCTCACCCCACTGCCACCATCCCACCCCTCACCTCCTGAAATAAGGTCAGCCTCCTTCAAAAGCCAGCTCTGCTGATGGAGGGGCTGGTTCGTTCATAGAAGGGGAGGCTTAGGGGCAGCCAGCTATGCAAGGTAGTGCTGCGGATGGGAGCTGGCAGATGCCACAGCACACAAGGGCTCAAAACCGACTACCGACCGTATCTACTTCCTGGAATTTCTCTTTCAGCAACACTTGCTTCGGTGTGCAAAGACACGTGTATAAAGACATTTCTGGCCACGGTGTTTGTACCAGTGAAAACTAACACACTAACAATCTAGAAATAAATCAACAGCCATCCCAGGAGACTGGTTAAGTGGAGCAGTGGCCAAGGCCATGGGCTCTGGGTTTGAAGCTTGTTTGGCCATGTTCTAGACTCGGGACAACTAACTTCATTTCTCTGTGCCTTAGTCTCTCCATCTATAAAATGAAGAGAAACGGATCTATGCATTTTGAGCAAGCTATGATTTTCTTTGCTTTCCTCTCTCCTGTGCCTTCATCACACCCATAGCTCCTTTCCCTATGTCTGCGTATTCTGCTAGTTTTATTCAAGAGTCACAGATGAAAACCTAACAATTAGATTCTAACGTGAGGTTTAGTTAGGTCACATTGCTGCAGCAAAAATGTGTTGCTCCTAAGAATGAGTGTTCACTCACTCACCTTGGTTCAGGCCCCAAATCTGGGACTCACCCTGGATGCTCTTTTTTTCCTTAACTGCCCCCTCCAACCCATCCACCATCGTCTCACCCCTTCCCCTGCCCTCCCCCTGGTCCCAGCTTCCATCTTCACTGGCCCAGTTACTGCACTGGCCTCTTAATGGGTGTCCCTGTCTCTGCTCATGCTCTCTGCAATCAAATTTCAACCTAACAGTCAGAGGGATCCTTTTGGAACCTACAGCAGGTCCCCTGCTTATGGCCCCCAATCCATGTCCATTTCACTAAGAATAAAATTCAAAACCCTCACCATGGCCACAAGGCCCCAGCTCCGTTCCCTATAGCCCAGCTCCGTCCACTCCCGCTCACAGGCGTTCTTTTTGGCCCAAACCACCAAGCTCATTTCTAACTCAGTATCTTTGCCTTTTCTGTTTTCTCTACTTAGAATGAACCTTTGTTATTCTTCCAGTTCCCAACACAGTGCAGTGAACGTTTATTGCAGATGCTCAATAAACCTCTGTTAGATGGATGAATGAACATCCGGGGTGTCTTGAAATTCCCAGGCATCACTATGATCAAAACAGCTCGAGGGGCCCACAAGGCAAGACCAAAGTGCTCTGAGGTTCAGGTGCTGCCTGCAAATGCTCTTTGCAAAAGTCGGCAACAGCGGTTCGAGTCAGCCCGAGCTGAGCAGCCGTGAGCTGCCAACAGGTGGCGGGATGGCTCAGCTAAAAAAAAAAAAAAAAAAAAAAAAAAAAAAAAAAAAAAAAAAAAAAAGTCGGCCAGAAACAAAATTCACGCCCCTAGGGCCAAGGCCTGTAGACTCCCCATGGTTATCAAAGGTGGCTCATGCAAATGGTGCCAGGGAGAGAGGCCTGTTGTTCGTCAAGTTGTCAATAAAAGCTCTGGGTTCTGATTGCTTCCTGGCTGCATATTCTTTTTGCCCTGATAAGGTCCCTGAGAAAAATCTATACTTGTGATCATTAATACAAATCATTACAAGGAATGACTTGGATTTATATAAATCACCTTTTCTTGGCAGTTAAAAGACTGATTCATGTTTTTCATAATGGATCCAAAAGGGGTATAGATTTGCAGTTGGGTTTTCATCACCATCTTATATCGGGTTGCAAAGGCTTATCCAGTAAACCTTTACATTTATGGCCGCCAACGATATTCAGTTGTCCTTTGACAGTGGGCAGAGGCGAAAGGCCAACCCCTCACCTGGGCAGCTATTGGCATTCCTTACCACAACCCAGGGGAGCTTTCAGGAGGCTCTGCGTTCTACCCTCTCCAGTCTCATTTCCTATACCCCTTTCCCATGCTCCAGCCACATCTGTCTCCTTGGTTCTGCCTCAGGGCCTTTGCACATGTTATTCTCGCTGCTTGGAAGGCTTTCCCCCTAGATCTTCACAACACATGCCTTTCTTACTCATTACTGAAGTTCCAGGCCCTAGAATATTGCCTGGCACGTAGCAGGTACTCAATAGAAATTGGATGAACTTCTCCTTAAGGCTCTGGAGAAATCCATGCAGGGTTCTGCATTAGGAAACGGAGGGAGATTCCCTAACCTTGAGGACCCAGCTGTGAATCCACAGGTGTGGGGCAACCCCTGTGACTTGATTAAATCCATTAGAAGTGAATCCTATGGGTTGACACAAGTGTCTTCCATCAGGAACCTTAGCCCCAGCAGAGGGCCCCAGTGACCCCGGGTAGGTGCCACCAGCTGGCTGGGGTGCTTACCGAGCTCCACGTCCTGGTCATCCGTCAGTACCAGGATAATGTTGGGGCGGATGTTTCTGCGGTCCCTCTGAAGCCTGCCTTTCAGGCGGTGGTGTGACAGGAACGCAGAACTCCCACCCAGGAGAGAGAGAGCAGTGGTGGAGAGCAGGCAGAGCAGGAGGCCAGGGCGCGCCATTTTGTATTTTTGCTGATCCGTTGCTTCTTGCAGGAGGCAGGAGTCTGAGGTTGTATCTTGTGGATTTGTTTCTTTGCCTTCTTCCCTCTCTGCTCACGGATCTAAAGTAGGAGGAAAGGAATCAGGTCAGTCTCTAGGTACAGGCTGCCCGGTAGCTCGGACCTGCATAACGCTCTCTATAATGGCCTCTGGCAGGGACAGTGAGTTTCTCTGATCAGGGATAGCTATAGCCAACACCTAACTTGGCTCAAGTCACAAGAAAAGAATTCACAATGCACTCAGGCAACAGGCTGGTAGGAAGGCCTTCTGTGACCACTTATGTGGATGGAATTCTCCCCTGGACCAGCGAGCCTGTGGGTGTGTTGGTGGCAGCTGAAGTCCCAAGTCAGATAATCGGCCTGTCATTGAACCATCCAACCACTTCAACAGACAAATCGCCCCCAGGGAAGGGAGGGAAGCAGCCCAGTCTGGGAGGGATCTTTCTGGTCATCTCATCTCTGCTGGCAAGATCAGGGGTGCAGGGGTGAGGGGGCTGCAGCCTGGCTCCCAGGCAGCGTGTGACTCTGGGTGGGGTCTGGACACTGGGATGGTGTCCGCGTTGGGCTAGATGACTCCTAGTGCTTCAGTCCCAGCTCCATCCCTCACCAGTTCGGTATCCCCATCAATAAGCCAGTGGAGATCCTCCCTTTCCCTATGAGTAAAGTTGGGAGACGTGGCTGTTACAAGAACTCAGTCCAGTGGGGCTCCCTGCTAACAGATCCCAGAGCTGGGATGTTATTCACATGAGTTTTAAGTTGCAGAATAAACAAAATGACAGAAGGGACACTTGAGGGCTAAAGAGCTGAGGGAGAAGAATTGCCCCACTCCACGGAGGCCGCGCCAAGCCCAGGTCAGATCACAAGCAATGGTGGGTGTGGGAGGGAGGCGGGAGGGCGAATCTTGGCTCAGGCAGGTCTCTGCTCTTAATCTGCTCTTCACTCTCTGTGGTCATTTTTCTACTTCTTGAGGAAATGAGCCTTCAAGTCCTGTCCAGATATAGACTTTTGTTCTCATTTATTTAAGACGAGGGAGAGGCACACACAGCGAGAAAGCGAACAGACGGGTTGAGAGGAAACCAAATTTGTTGGAGTCGGGCTGAGTCACCCTCCCTGTGACCTTGAGGGACCCGACCCCAAAGTCACTGCTCAGGGAACTCATCAAGGGCCCCAGATTCCACGGAGGGGGATGTGCTGCCTGCATCTCTCTCCTGGAGATGGCAACAGTCACCTACAGCAGTGGTTCTCAACCTTTCACAGGGGTCGCCTAAGACCATCAGAAAACACATATTTTCGATGGTCTTAGGAACCGAGACACCGCTCCTCTATCCATCTCCAGGCTCACATGCAGATACGCCCACATACGAGTACCTGGCGACCCCTGTGAAAGGGTCGTTCGACCCCCAAAGGGGTCGCAACCCACAGGTTGAGAACCGCTGCCCTATAGGGTCTCCCTGCTCCCCCCACCCCCGCCCCCCTTCCATTCTCCCCAGGGCAGCCAATGGAAATTTCCTAAAATTCAAATCAGATCATATCACTCAGTGAGGCACTTAGGGCACAAAATCGAAGGGCACTCACTCCAGGTGGTACAAGTGCAAGGCACGCACCTCACCTGGGTCCCAGTCCTGTCACTCACCTGCTCAGACCCTCCCCTGGCTTCTCATGGCTCCGGGAATAAAAGGCAGACTCCCTCCCATCCTGCCCCTGCCCACCTCTCCTGCTTCTCAGTTGCTCTCCAGCCCCACTGGCTGCTTTCTGTTGCTTGGACAAGTCAAACGTGTTCCTCCCCAGGGCCTTTGCACTGTTCTTCCTTAAACCTGGAAGAGCCTTTCCCTAGATCTTGTATGATGGGCTTACTCTCCTCTGCCAAGTCTTGGCACAAATGTCACTTCCTTGGAGAGGCTGCACTCACGGCCTATCTAAGGTGGTGCCCCATCTGGGGCACTCTCCGTATTTTATAACCTGTTTTATTTCCCTCATAATCCCTACTACAGCCTGCAATCATCTATGTATTGCCTAGTTCTCCCCACTGGAGGGTCAGCTCCGTGAGGGCCGAGGCTGGGCCTGTGTTATTCACAGCTCCGTCCCCAGCACCTAGGACCATGCCTGGGACATGGTAGGTGCCAAAGACATATTCCAATAAATAAAGGGGTGTTTTCTTAAGGTCCTCTGAGCTCTGCAGAGTGAGGGGTGTTGTACTTGAAAGGGCCACGCCATAACCTGGGTCTGGAGGCTCAGAGACAGACCTCTGTCAGCGACAGCCTCCCCATCACCCTTTCTGAGTCACCAAGGAGGAGTGGGCCACTCTGAGTTCTCTGGGCATAAGGTGGTTGAAAAGACTCCTGGGAGGGTCCAAGGGTGGACGGCTCTTTGCCTGCCCCTCCCACCCATTCATTCCCTACCCTGCTGGTGCCCCAGGAAGAGCTCTGCAGACTAGTCTCTGGCTTCCAGCTGGTTCGGCCAGTGCAAGCCCTGCAGGGGGCTTCAGGGCAGGAGGCAGCCAGTCAGCATACTTACTCTCCTCTGCTCCCTCTCCAGCATGCAGTGGCTCCCAGTGCCTCTGTCTCTCTAGTCTGGCCACAGCTCCAGTTGGGGCCCCTCCTGGCACTAGCTCTCTCAATCCCGGGGCCCTCTCCCTCCTCTTAGCCCCTTCAAGCTTGGGATAGTAATGGCTCCTCTCTCTTGCTAGTTCCCGGGTGCTGCATCATTCTTCATTTGTTCCCTTACACCCACCCTGCCTCTAAAAAACAGTGTCTCAGTGGATTCGCCCTGGAGGAGGCTGGAAGCAGGCCAGGCTCCACGCAGGGCTTCCTCCCCAGGGACCTCAGACAGGACATCTGTGCAGAGGGACGAGATGAGAGTCGCATTATCAGAGGGGCTGAGTGGGAACTGTGAGGTTCACAGGACCAGGGGGTAAGCACCGACTTCATCCCCAACCCCTCATCTGCTAAAACACATCTCTCAGCATCCAGGGCCCGTGCATCTGCTGTGTATTGGGCACCTGGTTTGTGCCACATCGTGTGATGGTTAAGACTGGGCTTGGAATGACTTGTTGGCTGACCCTGGGCAAGTAACTTAATGCCTCTGTGCCTGAGTTTCCTCATTTATAAAACGGGTCTAAGGGATTAACGAGTTAATACAGAGTCTTGAGACTAGAGCCCAACACATGATATTAATTGGAACCCATCATTCACAGTGTAACCCATTATTAGATTATTATTACTATCACTGCATGCTGGGTGTCAGGCACTCAATTTGCAGCATTGTCGTCAATTCTCATGCCCAGCGTCTCACACGAGGACTAGTGTTATTGCCCTTTTACAGCTGAGAACAACTGAGGCCTAATCACTGTCCTAAGAGAACACAGAGAAAATGGCAGAGACAGGGTTTGGCCTCTGCTCTCCCTGCCGGCTCAACGTAGGCCCCTCACCACTAACCTGACATTTCTCAGCTGCTTCCATTCAAGTGTCCCAATTTCTGCCCTATCTAGACAACCCTTCCACTGTTATTTGCTTCACATGCTACTTTAAATGGCCTCATTTGAAAAGAAAAGCGCCAATATATATTTCTGAAAAACAAAACTTTGCATCCAAGGAAAAATGGAAAATCAGCAAACCTTCCCTACAGAACGAACCACACGAATACAGTCAAAGAAAACAGACACAGTGTTACAGTATTTAACAGTATCTAGCTCATGTTGAAGGCTCTAAGCCCAGCCCTGTACTCGCCTGTCTTGAACTTGCACTCTCTCTTTTTAAGGGAGATTAGCAGGTGATAAAGGATTCAAATCACATTAGCACTATCTCTGCTGGAGGTAATTGGAGGCTTTCCAGGGGTGTAAAGGAGATATGATCTAGCCAGCTAATGGGTCCCTGAATTACCCCAGATCATGGGGTGGCCCTCAAATCATGTTTATCACTCCGTGTTCCCCCTCAGGAAACACACCAGGATGCTGTGTGCTTTGCACTTGAACTGATGCGCCAACCAGCCCACTGAAATGCACATTCATGTTTCTTCAGAGAGATATTGATGGATAAAACACTATCGAGAGAATTTCCAAGGGATGCCCTACAAACAGCAGCTGTCTTATACCAGAAATAATACAGCAAATACTTATTGAGAGCTTGCAATGCTCCAGCCCTTGCTCGAAGCATTCTATACACATCACTCCTTTAATCTGCTTATCTACCCGTCAATATTATACCCATTTTATGGATGAGGAAGCCAAAGCCCAGAGAGTTAAAAATACTTTCCCATGAACACGTGGCTCCATTAAGTGGCAGAGGTGGGTTTCAAACTGAGTCTGGCTCTACCCAGCTAGCTCAATCGGAACCTCCAGGAAGCAGATCTCTGGGCAAGTTCCTAAGAGTCTCCCAGCCTCAGTTCCCTTATTTGCCAAATGGAGCAGCAGGTGGCCAGGTGTCCTTTGAGGGCCTGTTCGGCTCTGGGCCTGTGATGCAGAGGTCCAGGGGAGCTGGGAGTTACAGCCTGTATTGGAAGCCTTGGGCCAGATGGTGGGTGGAGCTGGGGCACGTGGTCAGTGGGTCTCTGCTTCCGGCACCTGCGTTGGACTACTTAGCACCCCACCCCCACACACCTGGGCAGCATAACCTACCAGCTAGGATGCTCCTCCTCCGGATGGAAGTCAAAGCTCTGTGACCAGAGACAGGAGAATAACAGGAGCTAATTATTTCATCAGATCAAGTCATCAGTAGGTCGATTTTTGATGAATTCCTCTGGCTCTGACTTCCCCTGGCCTGGTGCCAGCCTCTCTCCAGACGCTGAAGAAATCAATTAAAAATGACACAAGGGATTCTGCCTCCATTTTTTTTTCTTCCTTCTTGGTAAAAGATTCAAAGTGGATGAACTGAGAGAGGATCTGGCGAATCTGTGTAGCAGCAGCTGAGCGACATTCTGTTTGTCCGTGGACACCGCCTCTCACCCCACCAGCTTGTTGCAAGGTCCATCCGGCTCCTATCTCTTTGTCCTGTGTCTTCTCACAGACCTTCTTCCCAGCCAAGGACGACATCTCTGGAAACGCCTAATGTCCTGAGCATTCGGAAATATCACTCCTGCTTTGGGATTTATCTGATGATCTGTAGAGAGGAGCGGGTCTCAAGGCGACTGACGACCACTTTGGAGAATCCACCCGGGACCTCGCCCAGGCCTGTCCAGAAAAGACCCAGGTGGCTGTGTTCCTCTGAGGATCCCCAAATCCAACACGAGAGGCTGAGAGGAGTTTGGGAACGATCAAGTGGCTGAGGGGATGAAGGAGGAAGAAGTAGCCGGAAGCAGAATGAAGCACTGACCAGACAGAACGTTCATGGAAGGTGGGGACAAAGGGAATCGTGGAAGGTGCAGCTGTGTGCCATGTGCTGGGGCCAGAGCCCTTGCAACAGACTGGGGGACCCTCCTAGGTGGTCCAGAGAGCCCAGCCACTTGTCTTCCTTCATTTTCTCTACACATATTTAGTGAGGGCCTACTATGTGCAAGGCACGGTGTTAGGTGGTAGGATAATCCGCCTGGGTTGTAACAGCCTTCTAACTGGTTTCCCTGCCTCCACCCTCACTTTCTTCCATCGAGCAGCCAGAAGGATCCTGTTAAAAGTAAGAAGCTGTCTTCCTCCCCTGAAAAGCCTTCCAGGGCTCCCATCTCATGCCAGATAAAACTCCAAAAGCCTCTAACGGGATGACAATATCCTACACAGTCGGCGCCATCCCCACTCTGGCCTCATCAACTTACACTTTGCCTCTTCCCCACTCAGCACCAGCCATATGGCCTCAATGTTGATCGTGAACTTGCTACCCCAGGGCCTTTGCACTTCTTCCTACAGCCCAGAGCATTCATCCAGATATCTTCATGGCCTCTTCCTCACCTCCTTGAGGTTAAAATCGAAACCTCTTCACTTCCCAGTAGCACTTACCACTTCTGACTAGATATTTCTTTGTGAGTTTCCCAGACTAGAATGTCAGCTCCCTGAGGGCATGGATTTTTGTTAGCTTTGTTCACATCTGTACTCCCAACACCCAAAACAGTGCCTAGGCCATACTAGAAACTCAAGATATTGACTGACTTAGCAAATTTTTTTCCTCCTGGTAACAGTACTCAAATTGTGGTGGGGAGCACGGCTGCTCCCTTATTCTGAATATGTGCAGTTTGAATGGAGGGTGGAACATGTGACTCAGATGGAGCCAATCAGCACTTTCCATCTCTGTAGCTCCAGTGATTGTCCCAGAGACAGACATGTGGCCCAGGTCTGGCCAGTGAGAGGGAGGGGAGAAACTGTAGGATGGGTTGCTGGGTGCTGAGAAGACAGGAGCCCATTCTGACCACCAACTGGAGCCTGAGAGAGGATGCTGGTGACACTGGGCTGAACCACGTTGCACCCTGTAGCCAGTCACAGACAAAAGCAAGTGCCTCTTGTTTCTTTAAACTTGTCTGAGTTGGGGGCGGTCATTTGCAACAGGAAGCACCCAGATCAACACAATGAACATCCAAAAGAACAGTGAGGAAAAATAACTACAATTTACAGTGTGCTTATCTTGGGCCCTGCCCAATTCTAAACACTTTTCTTACGGTAACTCATGTCGCCCTTACAACAACATTGTGATTTGCAGACGAGGAGGCGGAGGCATGGAGCGGTTCAAGAGCTTGCCCAAGTCACACCACGTGGGTGCTGAGCATCGTCCCGTGACCCCCCCTCACCATCCTCTCTCGGAGCTTCCCTGTGCCCCAGGAGATTCAATCGGATGGAACACATCAACGGGCCCTCTGGCTCTCAGCAGGGTCTGGTCCAGCGGGACATCACCAGGGGAAGGGAGGGTGGGAGGAGAGAGGGGCCTGGGTACTTCCCAGCCACCCTCCCTGCCCTGTTACTGGGAACTGACTAGAACCCTCTATTGCTTTACCGAGGAGCCACAGCTATTGGGGCCCTCTCCAGGTTCCAGCAAATGCTCCCCGCCATCCTCAGCCCCAGGGACCTGTGTCACTCATTTTCTTACACGCTGCTCACACCGCTGTTGGATGGTACTGACTGTTTCCCGCAGGACTGATACAGTGAGCAGATAACACAGCTGGGATTTGCGCCCAGATGTTCTGACCCCAGAGCCCTCTTTTGACTCCTATGCTCACATGGAAAACGATGAGTGATACAAGAGGCTGACGTGAAGCGTGCTGTGCAACAGGAAAAAGGAGGAGGAAACTGCTGGCCTGGGAGCAGTCAGGGAGGGCTGCCTGGAGGAGTCACTACAGAGGAAAGTTTGAAAAGCCCAACTGGAAAAAAGTTCTAAAGAACCCACAGGGTTTGGGTGGGACCTGAAGCAGGAGGCGGAGGACAGGGTGCTTCCGGCAGGAGAAACAGCGTGAGCAAATAGCAGGCAGAGTGGGAGAGGTGGAAACGTGTGGTCCCAAACTTCACAAGCCCAGAAGTTGTCTAGACTTTGTCTAGGGGAATGACACACGCACATCTGTTAAATCTTACACTCCCCTGGCATCTCCCCTTCTTCCTGGTCATAGGCTTTTTCTAGCCTTCTCTCTTCCTCTCCAGGGCTGACCAAATAAGGATGGGAGCTCCAGTAACCTACAGGCCACAGACTCTCCTTGTTGCCTCTACCCAGGTCCAGGGCATCTGGTGACTCTCTGTGCCTGTTCTTGGAATTCCAGCTGGAGGCAGAGAACCAAGCCAGCTCTCAAGAGCAGGACAAGGGACAAGAAAACGGTCCTTCCGAGGAAGGAGGGGAAGATCACGTTTCAAGACCAAAGCTCAGGATCTGGAAAGGAAATTAGGGCATAAAGAGAAGGGTTTAGGTATGCAGTAGCCCACGTAGCTATTCATGCAACAAGAAACTCTCAAAGGCCCACTATGTGCCAGGCACAGTTCTCGGCACTGCTGGTCAAGCAGTGGGAAAAAAAAAAAAAGTGCTTGCCCTCATGGCGCTGAGATCCTAAGGAGTCAAAAGCTAGGGTGGAAAGACTCCAGCTAAAGGTGAGAAGGGTCAGAAAATAGGGTTGGAAGTAATGGCAAACCACAGGTGAAGTTACACTGGGGCTGTGGATTACAGTTAGAGAGCAAAGAAAGTTTAGAAACAAGATATTAGAAATCTTGGGACGCTGAGCATCACAAGGTTTTGCATGTCAAGTGAGGGGGTGTTTAAGAGGCCATATAGTTCACACGCTCAAATATCTGAGCCTCTGCTACAAGCCAGGTACCGTTTCATGACCAGAGAAAAAAACCAGACACAAGTCTGTTCTCATGGGGCTGACAAAGAGAGTGGAGAAAGGCAAGTAGACCAGCTGCTAAGTGCTAGGGGGGAAATGCAGGAGGGACCAGGCTAGAGAAGGGGTCTAGATGGCCTGGGTTCGAATCTTGGCTCCACTACTTACTAGCTATTGGGCAAGTAACTTAATCTCTTGTGGCCTCACTGTTTTAATCTGTAAAGTGGCACCAATCATAGCACTGATACAGTTGTGAGGATGAAATGGCTTAATACTCATGAAGCCTTTACAACAGAGTTGTATCCAATAAGCGTCCCATAAATGTTGGCTAGTGCTATTGTTGGGTTTGGGCCACCCAGCATTCTCTCCATCTACTTTCTATAACAGTGCCCAGCTTTCATTCGGGGATCCTCTTCACCCCGATCCTTGGTCACTAAGGTTCAAATTAGACCCCAGCTCCAGGGCTCCAAGGCTAGACGACGGGACCCAGACTTGAGCCAATCAGGGCCTTCTAATTTCCCTGCCTCAGTGACTGGCCAATCAGAGTAATGCAGGCACTTTGGCCTAATTAGGAAGAGGCACCTATTCTAACTGGCTAACTCATTCTATGTCTTCCCAATATGAGGATGAGGAGACTCGGATGTCATCTTGCCTCATGTGGAGTTGGAATGAAGGCCAACACACAGGGGCGAACAAAGCTGCAGAATGGGACGTACTTGTATCTTGACAATATTTGAGACCTGGATTCAGCTGAGCCTGAATGAGCAAGATTTACCTCTGGGTTCTTTATTCCTTTCTTTGCACCAATAGATTCTTCTATGTCCTTTTATGACTTTCAACTAGCTTGAGCTGTTTTCTCTCTTTCTTTTTAGGTCAACTTTCTCAACACTTTGACTCTGTAGAGACATGAATCAAATTCTCTTTTGTTCCTTAGGACACTCCGAGTTGCTTTCTCTGTCACTTGCAACTGAATGAGCCTGAACAGTAGAGGAAGCTGGAGGCAGAGTGTTGACTCAGGTGGCATCCCAGCCACCTCCTGCCTCTGTGTTTAGAGAGACCTCATAATGCAACCTGCTAAACCTTGGCCTGGGCGGGGGCCCAACTCTCGGCCTTATCAAAGGCAAACTTCCCTCATCCTTATTTGTCAACTGATAAAAGAAAGGTGGTTTGGAAAAGCGGAAGGCGTGTGGGAGTCATGAATTCTGGTCCTGATTTGGCCTCAGTTTCCTCATCGGCCAAGAAAAGCAGATGATTCCCTGGGCACGGCCTTGAAGTTTGGGATGGGTGGAGTCTGACAAGTGGAGAGGGAGCCTTCCCTGGCCTCCCTCTGTTAGTCCTGGCCTCGATTCCAGGTTTGTTCTCTTCAGAACACTCACACAGCTCACAATTCCTTTACGAACTCCTCTGTTTGGGCTTTTATTTTTGGGGGGCGAGGGGTGGGGGTGGTCATCTTTCCCACTGGAAGCTCCACCTGAGTAGGGGCTGTTTCTAACTCCATAGCCCTAGTCCCTGGCACAGCCTAGGTCCTAATGCTACCAGTTAGCCAACAAATATTTACTGAGCACCTACTATGCACAGGCCCCATTCTACATGCTAGGGATCCAGAATTGATAATCTTTCATGAATCAGACACCCAAAGAAGTTAAGGCACATGAGCAGATGAGTCCTAAGGTGATGATGTGAGAGAGGGAGGTTGGAAGTACTGGTGGGGGGAAGGCTGTGATTTTAAATGCGGGGGAGGGGGGGGGTCCGCAAAGGCCTCTCTGATGACATTGGGGCAGAGTCCTGAAGGTGGTAAAGGAATGGGCCTTGTGGATGGATATTAAGGGGAACACTGTTGTAGGCATAGGGGAAAGCAGGTGCAAATGTCCTGAGGTAGGAACGTGCCTGGGTGCTGGAGGAACAAAGTGGGTAAGTATGGGGAGTTGAGTGAGGGGAAGGCTAATAGAATTACAGGGGGACCTGGAGGGTTCCAGCCCACGAGTGCTGAGATTGGGTGTCGGTTTTAACAGGATCCTTCTGCCTGTGTGTGGAGGACAGACTGTAGGGTGTGAGGGTGGATGCAGGGAGGCCAGTGCGATGACTGCCACTAAAAGTGCTTGGACTAGCACGGGGGCAGTGAGAAGTGAGATTCTGGGTGTTGTGGAATGAATGGATGAATAAGGGAAGACTGGCATATGCCCAGGGCTCCAATTACTATTTCAGTATAAAAATTTACCCCCAAACTTGGGGGAATAAAATCTTTGTTTTTTTAATGCTCAGGGACTCGTGATCAGGAATTCGAACAGGACCCAGCAGGAATGGGTGGGTCTCTGCTTTAAAGTCTGAGGCCACAGCTAAAAAGACTCAAGAACTGGAGACTGAATCCTTTGGTGGCTGCTGCTGGCAGGCGGCTGGGACCTCAGGGGGACCTCTCCACATGGCCTGGGCTTTCTTACGGCATGGCGGCGTCTGATTTCTTACATGGCCGCTTAGGGCTCCAAAAGCAAGCGTCCCAGCCATCACGGCCTCTTTTCCCACGGAGCCTCAGATGTTCCCCCAGCATCGCTTTTACCACATTCTACTGGTTTCGAGCAATTCACAAGCTTGACCAGATTCAAGGAGGGGACAGGGATCCCACCTCTCTCAATGGAGGAGTGCCCAGGTTATACTGGAGGTGAGGGTGTGGGGTATCTTGTGGCCATCTTGGAAACATAGTGGGCCCTGCCAAGTCATGGGAGCCTGGGCACGGCAGGGAGTGAGAGCCCGTGGGCCTCTTCCCAGCACACTTCACCCCTCTGGGAAGTGAAACTCCATCTGCGTCATGTTCAGTCTGTCTGCATCTGCCGGAGTTTGTGTCCACGCCCATTTCAAAGATCCCTGAGCCTCAGGAAGCCTGTGGTGGCCTGAAGGCTGCCCAGACCCCACTTGTCCTTCTCAAACGACTCAAAGGGGGCTGGTGCAGACAGAGGGTTCTGAAGGGAGAAGAGGCAAGGAGAAAGGCTCATCCAGGATGCGAAAGCAACAAGTCCTCCTCTTTACTTCGGAGAACAGAGATTACCCAATAGATCTGCACTGAAAACCTTACTTTATTCTCCCTTTAGGGAAAAAAAACCAACACAAAACCTCCCCCTTTCTTGTTCAGTAGAAAGGAAGCCACCTAATAAAGCCAAACGGAAGTGAATAATCTGATTTTGGGGAACTATCCCTAACTTCCCTCAGTCCTTCCCTGCTGCTGTGTCAAATGACACCCTCAGGCTCCACCCTTTGGCCCCCTGAGCTCAGGGCCACTGGGCACATGGAAGCCGCCCAGGAGGGGAGGCTGCTGTCCCCAGCTTGTGGCTGGTCTGTGGTGGGAGACTAAACTCAGGGGTGTCAGGCCGGGGGGCCCAGGGCCAGGTTTGGGAGACATGGTAACTATCGCTGGCTGGGCTGGAGATGTACAAACAGCTCCCAAGTTGCAGAGCTCAGCCGGCGACAGCACAGCTTCTGCACCTGGTCCAGAGTCCACTGCTGGAACCTTATGGGCAGCTCCCAGAAAGTTCCCGATGGCAGGGGCTTCTGGTGTGAAGCCAACCGTCAGCTCTACTCCGAAATGGGAGATATGACCACCTTTATCCCGTGCACGCCATGCGTATGTCAGGGTGTTGGAAGTTTTCCATGTCACCTGTACTTTCACGTGTGCCAGATTTATCTTTCAGTTCACTCCCTTTATTTCAGTAAATTTATTTACAAAGAAAGTTTCTCCCTCCATGGGGAACCAGTGCCACTTGCCCTGAACCAGGGTCTCTCAACTTGGGTACTACTGCCATTTGAGGCGGGGTCATTCTCCACTGTGCAGGGCACCCCGCATACTGTGGGATGTTTAGCAGCATCCCTGGCGTCTACCCCTTAGGTACAAGTAGCACCCACACCCAACAGTGACAATCATGTCTCCAGACATTGTCAAATTGTCCCCCAGGGGACAAAGTACCCCCCATGTGAGAAATACTGCCATAAATGAATAGCAACACTAAGAAATAAACACGGGGTGACCTGTGGTTCAATCCTTGCTTGCCAAGGGTACCAAACCGATTCATACGAGGGGAACAAGCCTCCTTGAAGACCATGAAGGAAAGGTTAATGGGACGCCCTCCTTGATTCAGAGGGTTCTAAAGAGAGCAGAAAAGTAAATGGCCTGCTCATTGAGCTTTAATGTCATTTACAACCTGTACGTGGACCCCTAGAATGAGGACCACTGGGTCCCACCCACTGAGCACCACCCCTTGATCCAGACAATGGATGGGGCTGTGGGAGCCCAGCGGGCTGGCCCAAGGCCTGGGCTCACAAGAAGTCTGGATGTTGTTTGGTCACCTTTGGAGACAGACACCTGTGTGCAGTGGCCTTTGTGTAAACTAGGGACACAAACTCTACAGGGCCAAGTAGAAGAATTAAGTGAGTAATGTGGCCTGGATTTAGGAGAACAGAGGTGGGTGGTGGGTGGGGGCTGGATCACACTGGAGATGCTGTTTCCAAAGTGAAAACATTCAACACATTTTAAACACTGAATGGGCCAAATAAAGCCCCTATGTGTGACCCTTCAAAGCTATCTGATCTTTTCTGAGTACCTGCTCTGTACCAGGTGCTGTGTGGGATGCTGGTTAATAGCAGTGGATATGAGGCAGGCCAGGCCTCTGTCAGCAAGGAACTGACATACTGGTGGAGGAGAGAGATAATGAATAAAGATGAATTTCAGATTTTCTGAAGAGCTTTGAAGGAAACTGTCAGGTGACAGGACAAAGAATAAATTGGGGGAGGCTTCTGGGAGGCGGTGATGTTTGGACTGAAACCAGAAGGTGGGTGAGAAGTCAGTCTTGGGCGAAATGCTTTCTAAGCAAAGGAAGAAGCAGGTGCAAAGGCCCTGTGGTGGGAATGAACTTGGCCCATTTGAAGAACAGATACCCAGTATGGCAAGAGCAGGGAGGCGTGGCAGCCTGGCATTGGTGAGGCTGGACACCACCTTCCCCCAGCCCATGCCTGCCAGGTAGGCCACACCTGCTGCCCTTCCGGGGTGTTTAGGGGAAATGGGAATCAGATACAGAAATTCCCATGTCTGTTCTTTGTTCTTTTGTCTTAGCTGTGGACAAAAGCTTCCTTGGCAGCAAGTTACAAAGTTATTTCTGCAAAAGGCCTTTGGCCAAAAGCAATAAAGTCGGACCTGAACAGAGTCATTATTCACGCCTAACTGTGGGCTGGTTCTCAGTGTAGACTGTCTCCACCAGGACTGACAATCCAGCCACATGCCCCTCCCTTCGCCCCACCCCCACCCCAGTTTAAACCTCACGCTTTCTCAGTACTGTTTCCCCCCACTGAACAAGTATTTATGTTACCAGAGATCGTAGTTTCCTTCAAGGAGAATATAAAAGGGATAAAAGGCTATTTTGACTGGCCGGTATGAATAATCCAATTATTTCTTCCTTTCCACCCAACCCACAGCCGTGTGCACCATCCTCACCCATCATGCTCCTGCTATTAGCAGATAGCTTCTCATTAGCTCACCTTGGAAACGGTCCGACGCTTACAATTATGTGAGAAGCTTGTACTCATAGGCGGCGTGGGGGAAGGGAGTCGGAAGCTACTTTTACCAAATAACCCGCTAAATTTAGAGATGCGAGTCAAAAGGATTTGGAATGACAGGTCCATTGCCAACCCTGGCATGCTGTGCAATCTAATTAGCAGCTGGAAATAGACTGTACGTAGGAGGGAAGCCGTGGGTCAGAGGTGTTCTATGAGCTCGGATCAGTGTCTCCAACTGGTGGTCTCATCGCAGCTGGGGGACTCACTGGATGTCACCAGGTGTACTGTGTATAGGTGTACAGGGGCTGGAAGAGAGGGAGGGCTGAACTGCCAGTGTCCATGGTGGGGTGGGGCCTGGGGCGACGGGAACACACGCACATTGCAGGCAGTTCCCTCATTACCATGCACTTGCTTCCTTCTAGGTGTCAGCTCAAATCACCCCCATCTTTGGGGTGGCGATGCTGAGAGGCATGGTAGGGATTCTAGGAGTTGGCTTTGCCCCATAAAGTGAAGGGGCTCCAAGACCCCGAGCAGTGCCCTGAGCTATGGAGCCCATCCTGGAAGAGCTGCCACACAGATCTGGGTATTCTACTTATACTAGACTTTAAACAAGTCATTCATTCATTCATTCATTCACTCACTGACTCATTCAAAAATGTTCACTGCTCGTCCTGGGGCACAGTCATTTATTCAGAGGTTTCTAACTTTTTGTCTTTGCAGTATCGTGTCCCCTTCTTTGAACAACAGCACCCCAATTTCAAGGATTCTCTCTCCCCTGCCAAGACCCCCTAACCTATCTTGCTATGTGACCAAGGAGTGCTTATATGACCAAAGTTGGCCAATCATACTCTCTCATTGGACCCGACTCTCAAATTGAGTGTCAAGGACAGAAGGAAAAATCAGGGGTGCATTTGTCCCATTGGAACCCTTCCTCCAGGAGGCTGCCAGCAACTCCTGCTCTGAGGTCCCTAGAGCTTTCTAAGCTAAAGCCTCAAGAAGGCCTGGCAGCTTTCAGTTTTGCAGTCTTAGAAGTCAGGTCACCCTGAGACCCCAATACTGTGAGGAAGCCCAAGCAGCTGTGAGAAAAGCCCACATGGAGCAGTGGTTCTCCACCTTCCTAATGCCGCGACCCCTTAATACAGGTCCTCATGTTGTGGTGACCCCCAACCATAAAATTAGTTTCGTTGCTACTCTATAACTGTAATTTTGCTACTGTTATGAACCGTCATGTAAATATCTTTTTGTTTTCCGATGGTCTTAGGCGACCCCTGTGAAAGGGTCGTTCGACCCCCAAAGGGGTCGCGACCCACAGGTTGAGAACTGCTGACGTGGAGGATAACAGAGCCACTTAGCTGAGCAACCATCTTCTGACCAGCACTAGCAGCCAGCCATTTGAGTGGAGCCATTTTGGACCCTCCAGCTGATGTCACACGAAGCAGAACCTCCTGGTAACCCACAGAATCATTGGAAATAAATTGCTGTTGCTTTAAGCCACAGAGTTGGGGGGGCGATGTGTCGCATAGCAGAAACACAACTAGAGAACCCCGGATGACACTGATGAGACCCCATTCCTCCAACTGGAATGTCACAAATGACCTATGACGAGTCAACATTTTTGGTCTTCTGGGGCGGATGGCTTTAATCAGATGAACACCTAGAACGGAACATCATTCATTCATTCTTTCACCCATTGATTCAAACAGCCACCAAGTCAAGCACTGATGGTACAATGATGTACAAGCTTAAGAGTCTCCTATTCTAGCAAGGCCATTACACACAGTGCCTCAGTTTCCTCAAATAATAGGCCCTGAAATAATAGGGCCTATATTAATATATAAAATAATAACAACTTAAAAGGGTCGTTGTGATGATTAAATGCTTGGCAACAAGCATTTGTTTATTTGCATTTGATAAATGCTTGGCAACAAATAAAGTCAATGATATTAGACTTTTTTATTAACAGTTGCAGTGCATTGTCCCCAGAAGTGTAGCCATTTGGTGCGAACCAGGTGTTGTAGCAGGGGACAAACTCCAATGCCCATGTGGGCCATGCAGGTGACACACATGAGTGACGCCAGCACAGTGTAAGAAAAAGCCACACGTCCCTTTCTCTCCAGCTCTCACTTAGCACTTTTGAGAGAGGCTAAGGACAGAGGAATATTGCTCCATAATCAGAACAGCAAGTGCAATGACAAATGGCAGATGAACTTGGCCACAACCTCAGGTAATAGGGAACGGGAGGGACTGTGGCAAATGATCAGAATAAGAGTCTAGTGTATCCAGCTATGGTTCACGGCTCCCTGTTTTTTAGAAGCTAGAAACTCTAGTTTTCAAAACGTGAACTCTCAACAATTGTTAAGAATCTGACAGCTTTTAAAAATGTTCAAAACAGGGTGTAGGTCAAATAAAACATTTTTTGTGAGCTGAACACAGGCCCTCATTAGCCAGCCTGTGATGTCCCATTTTAACTGGATGACAAAGCAAGGGAGGCTTCTTTGTACCTCACTTTCCTCATCCATAAAATGGGCATTAGACTATCTTTAGTCTAATGGATGCCATAAACTGAATGTCTGTGTTTCTCCAAAGTTCATATGTTGAAACCGAATCCCCAGTGTGATGGTATTTGAAGGTGGGTCTTTGGGAGTGGAGGGTGGAGCCCTCATGAATGGGATTAGTGCCCTTATCAAAGAGGCCCCAAGAGAGCTCCCTTGCCCCTTCTGCCATGTGAGGACACAGCAAAGGGGAAGGTGCCATCTATGGACCAGGAAGCAGGCTCTTCCCAGATTCTGAATCTTGGACTTTCCAGCCCCCAGAACTGTGGGAAATAAGTCTCTAGTATATTGTGTTACAGCAACCTGAACAGACTATGATGCCTGCGTCACAGAACGTTATTACAATGTCACCTGAGCTGGCACTTAGAAAGCTGCCTGGCATATAGAAGCTGCTCAGTAAATGTGAGCTGGTAGGAGTACAGGTTGGGGAGAGGAGGTGGGAAAGGCCTGCTTCCTGCACTGCAATAGCTCCTTTCAAGAGGGGACTGTTGGAGGGGAGGGGAGGGGAAGTCTGGGGGCGCATGCAGGAATGTTCACCCCAACGGCCCTCATTAGAATGTCATGCCACTGATCTCACAGATTAACTCTCAAAAAAATTAAAAATAGAACTACCACATGATCCAGCAATTTCACTTCTGGGTGTGTATCCAAAGGAAACAAAATCACTATCTTGAAGCAATAGCTGCACCCCTATATTCATTGCAGCATCATTCGTAATATTAATAGCCAAGACGTGGAAACTAAGAGTCCATTGACCAATGAATGGATAAGGATGTGATACACACACACACACACACACACACACACACACACACACACACTATTCTCCTACAAAAAAGAAGAGAATCCTACCATTTGCAACAACACGTATGGACGTTGAGGACATTATGCTAAGCGAAACTAGTCAGACAGAAAGACAAATCCTAAATCCTGTCTGATCTCACTTATATCAGAAATGGGGGGTAAGTGGTCAAGAGGTACAAATTTTCAGTAATAAGTCCTGGGGCTGTAATATACAGCACGGTGACTATCGTCAACAACACTGTTTTTGTACATTTGAAAATTGCTAAGAGGCTCAGATCTTAAATGTTCTCATTGCAGGGAAAAAAAATTGTAACTGTGTGGTGATAACTGTGTGGTGATAGATTTATTGTGGCGATCATTTCGCAATATACACATATATCAAATCCTTATGTAGGGTGGGGACACAATGTTGTAAGTTATATCTCAATTTTCAAAAAGCTAAAGAGGATACGCTAATGAGCCTTAATAACTACACCGGTAATAATAATGATACCTGCCTTTCTGAAGCAATTTCCGTGAGCCCGTGCCCTGTCCTAGTGCTCCCCGCTAACTCTAGGAGGAAGCCATTATACTATGATTATCCCCATCTTACGGAAGCTGGATCTGAGGGTCAGAGAGGTGCAGTGAGGGACTGGCCCAGCTCCACCCAGCTACTGGGTGGCCAGGCTGGGATTTGAACCAGGAAGTCTGGTTCTAGAGTCCCAGCTTTTAACCATTAGGGCTCACCGACTCTCAAGAGATGTCTCTTCTGTTCAGTCTTCTGCTATACTTTCTTCATCTCCTGCCCAGCGGAAGCCACTGATTCCTAGATTATCCCAGGAACCCATAACCTCATTCACTGGAGAGGCTGGTCTGTGCTAACCATGTGGGTTGGTTTCACTGGCTGCATGAGGGCATTGTAGGACCGTGTCAACAAGGAGGGTGATGAACAGAAAGAGGAGTTTGGGGGCACCTGAGACAGAAACTGCAAGTGGCCCACCCAAAGGTCACTCCTCGGTTGACAGGACCCCAGTTTGGTTCAGGAGGTGGACCGTCCCCGGCTCTGGCAACAAACCAGCATCAGTCTAAGTCTGTGGTTCTCAGAGAAGGAAGTCACTCCCTCCGCCCCACACACACCCAAAAGGGTGTTCTCAGGAATTTGGGAAGAGTTTTTGGTTGTCACCATGCCTGGGGGGGCATGCCTGGGGGGGTACTTCTGGCATCTAGTGGGGGTGCAGGGATAATTTGTAACTCTCCACACAGTGAAGAATCACCCCATTTCCAGCACGACCTTCTAACGTAGTCCCACAGACACTCAGACAGGTGGAAAAGCTTTTACCTAACCGTAGACGTCACTTCTATGGCACATAGAAACACAAAAGCTGTTCTGGATGCTTCCACTCAGCCCTGAATTTTCTGGGGATGTGACCATTAAGTAAATTGAGGGAACGACTGTTGTTTGTTTCATTGGAAATTGATCACTATTTTGGAAAATCACATTGTTGACTGGCCATACCACTGGTATTTGAGCTGCCAAAACCACACGTCCACATCCCACCACGAGTGTAGCTGTCAGATTCATGTGACTCCACATTTGTGTGAGCATCCAACGGCTTCGTTATGTCTTCTAACATAGTTGTGCCTGAGCATTTATAGGCTGCAATACATGTTTAATTATAAACTGCTCCCCTTTTAACTTTCCTTTGAATTACAGTCAGGGTGTTTTACTGGTTAAAAAATGTGGGTAGATATAGGTTATATCATCTATGAATTTATTTCAGGTAAAGCTGGCAAAAATATTTGCTAGAAGAAGAAGGTATCTAATCTGCTAACTTTGGGAACCCCCAAGCTAAGCCAAACATGAAAAGCCCATTTCTCTTTGCCAGTGTTTGGTTTAGCATTAAGTACAAAGCCCAACCCCCTGCGCCAACGACGCATAAAGCAAAGTCTGCTGGGGTGATATGCTCCTGGAAGGATTTTGCTCTCTGGTTAAACAAGAGAGAGCAAGAAGTCCTACTCTTTATTCTCCCTTTGCATGGCGATGTGATGTCTGGAGCTGCGGCAGTGATGTTGAGACCATGAAGCAACAAAGTCAAAGACACGCTGAGGACAGAAGAGCTGAGGATAGGATGATCCTGGGTCCCTAATGACATTGCTGTGCTGACAAACTGGCCCCTGGACTCTTCTGCTGTGGACTCTTGCAATGTGAGAATTAAGCGTTTCTACTACATAAGCCACTCTCAGCCAGGAATCCTATTACTTGCGGTGAAAACATCTTGATTCCTAGTCAGATGATTAGGGCTCCAAACCGCTAAGAATCCTAGTAGGCTTTCCTGGTCTCTGAAACGTCCCGACAGGTAGCCTGCATTCAGGAGTCTGGGGACAGTGTCTGCCTCCAAAGCAGGCCACAAACACAGCTTCTGGGTGATCTGATTCTCATCAGAGTGTGAGCATCTCCCCAACTTCTGTGGGCTAACAATTTTGTAAATTTATTTTCAAAAAGCTCCCCTTTCCTGGCCATGGAGGCGGGTCAAGTCCCCCACTGGGGCCCTGACCAGGAGCCAATAAGAAAGGCTGCTGGCAACACTCTTCCCCTAACACATCTGGCTTCCACCTGGTCAAACACATCTTGGGTAGTGTTCATGGTCTCCGGGGAGGGCCCTGCCCATCAACTCACACACGCAAGCCTTGCTCATAATGATGCTGAGTTTGGGAGAGAACTGACCCAAGTTTCAAGCAGGGCCCAGGTGTGCAAAGTAGTGGGCCAGGACTTGTGTTTTGGAATCATATTGAGACCATGGAGAATTCAAAACAGTGGTACTCTCTGGTTAGAAAGAATTCCACGAAGTCTGGGCTGGAGGAGGAGGTCTGAAGGCTATGCCAACAGCTGTTCTACCAAGGAGGCATCGTGCCTTCTGCGAGGCCCAAGATCCTGCATGACCTTAAGCAATTTCCCAAAGGCATCTGTTGCAGAGTGATGCTTATTTACTTCTGGCTGCCGATCACTGAGCAGTGAGAAGAGCAACGGAAGGCTCGGCCTGAGTCTCTGGGAGTTTCTCAGGTGTGTCATGAAGAGGTGAGCACATGGGATGTGCAAAAACTGTTGATCAAATAGATGTATGATGGGCCTGGGGGCCAGGGAAGGAGGGACAAAACCATGCCAAAGAGCAAAACACATGCTCCCCGGATGATCGTGTCCAGTCCCATGGCTTAAAATAACATGGATGCGCTGATGACGCCCAAATTTAGGCTGCCAGGCCCAACCAGCTCCAGATCTGTGCATCCAGCACCCACTGAGCTCTCAGACACCCAGGTTGCATGTCGTCTCAAACCCAACATTTCCACAACTCAATTCTGGATGCTCTCCCCCCCGTGCCCCAAACCGTCTCTCCCAGTCTTCCCTGCTTAGGAATCACCATACACCAGGCTGCCCCGTCATCTCCTCGTCACTAAGGATATTTGCTGGGGGCGGGGAGGGGGGAAGGGGGAGAGGGGGCTGTCCCACACGGTTATAATGCTCAGCAGCCTCTACCCACTTCTGACAGCCGGGAACACTTCCTTTCCCAGTTGGGGCAACCAAACATGCCTCCAGATATTGCTAAGTGTCCCCGGGGTGGGCTGGGAGGGCAAAGTCACCTTAGTGGAAAACCACAGCTCTTTCCCTCATCCTCAACATTCAATTCCCCAGCAGGTTCCACTGGCTTTACCATTTCACACCATCTCTATTAATACCATCACCATCCAGATCAGTATCAGCGCCTCATCCTCATGTCCCAGCATCCACTTGCAAAGCACTCTTTCAGGGGAGCCACTGAGACCCTTTTAACACACAACTCATGTTGTCCCTAACTTAAGACTCTCCAATGATTTTCCATTTCATTTGAAATAAAATCGAAGTTTCCTACCACAGCCGGCGTTTCTCACCACAGACCTCGTCTCCCCTCCTCCCTGCGTATTCACTACCCTCCACCCTGCTGGACTTCGATTTGCATTTTGAACAGGTGTCTTGGACAAGCCACTCCTCTCCACCTCCAGGCCTTCGCACTGGCTGTTCCCTCTACCTGAAATGCTCTTCCTCCAGCTCTTCCCAAGGCCAGCTCATTCTCAAAACTTAGGTCACAGCTCAAAGATCACATCCTCAAAGAGGCCTCCCCCGACCACTTGCCAAAATTTGCGCCCCTCCCCCACCCTACCCTCTCATGCAGTCATTTTCCATCATATCACTATTTTGTTTCCACCGATGAGCTTGTTACATCCCGAAAGGGCCTCCTTTTGTGGCCTGTTCGCTTGTGTATCATCTGTTCTTCCCCTTTGGAACATAAGTTCCATGGAAGCAGGGTTCTCCCTTGTTCATCCCCATGCCTAACACAGAGCCTGACACACAGCAGCAGCTCAAACACTTGTGCACTGACAAATAAGAGGAATGCTATCGGATAGTGTACGGCAGTTTCTCCAACATCTTTATACCCCTGATCTAGCTTAGAGCTTCTCCCCTGCCTTCCGACAGCCCCTGCGTCAGGCAGGAGGACGAGAGCCGCACACTCCAGGGCCCTCCTTCCCAGGCCTCTCTGCTCATGCAGAACACACCATGACACTCTGGTTCCCTCTCCAGCATCCAGGGCCCTCCCTGGGAGTTTGGTTCAGGAGGGTCTGGACTTTGCATTTTGAAACAAATACCTTCAGATGATTCTCACGGTGGAAGGTTGGACAAATGCTGCCCCGGCTACCAGAAAGCACAGAATCAAGGCCAGGCTGCATATTTCAGATACTACGGTGGAAAAGTCAGGCCTCCAATGCCTGTTGACCCCAATGGAGAGAAAGGGGAAATTGTCCACCCAGCAGCTGTTTCCATGGTCCCCACCTCAACCAAAATGGAGACAGGTCCATCTGACTATCATCTCTCACATTAATACCCTCCACCCCCTTCCATCATAAGGCATTGGCTATTTGCCTCCCTAGCAACCAGGCTCCCTTTCACTGGGATCCCCCACTTGTATTCTCCATGGCTTTGGGGTCCAGTGGATCTGCCCCCAGCTCCAGGGTAGGGCGTGGGAGCACGGCCCAAGCCTATTGTTGGGGACTCATTTTCTTGGCCAGTGATTGGTTTGGAGTGAGCACATGACATAAAACAGTCCAATCAGACGGAGGCGTGCGGCTGGGGTGGGCAGTGCCAGAAAACAGGCTTGTTCTTTCCTGTTGGGCTTAAACCAGAGAGGACAGCTCTTCAGCAGGCAGCTCCACTCCTCAATTATAATAACAGCCAATGTTTACTGAGGGCTTGCCTATGTCAGATACGGTGCTAAGCACTTGACACTGATGATCTCATTTCATCATGAAATGAACCAGGAGATAGGTGCTCCGATCATCCTCGTTTGCTGGATGAGAACACTGGGGCTCAGAAAGGTTAAGTAACGCTCCCCAGATCACACTGCTGGGCAGGGAGCCAGGCAGTCTGGCTCTCTTAACCACAGTGCCAGAGCCTGCCCAGCTCTCGGAGCTGGAGTGAGAGAAACGAGCCCCGTGGAAGATAGAACAGACATGGAGAAGAACAGATTCTCATGACAAAGTCTGAGCCCTCGCTCCGGTTGCACCTGGACCTAGAGTTACCGTAGCATTTTTTAGTTTCGAAAGCCAACAAGTCCCCTTCTTTCCCCCTCATGCTGGTTTAGATTCCCCCCTCCCCGCCCGATATTTCTGTAGCTTACAAGAGAAAGGATCCGGATTACTTTAGTCCTTCTAGGAAAATGCCCCCTGACGTTCCATTTGCAACTCACGCCTAGCAGCTGCTCAGTAAACACCAGCAGATGTGGGTGAAGGCTGCTTTCCCGTCACACGAACTGCTTGGTCTGTAACCCTGCTGCCCAACTGCGGCCAGCCCAGTGCCTCTTCCCCTTTTGGTTCCAAGGGAGGCCTAGTTCCCTAGCAACCACCCCAATTAGGCAATCATGCCATTTATCAGGATGCCAATTAATTATAATGATCTTAATGTTCTTCCAAATTAGATAGCGCCTTGAATCCGGACCAGGGGCATTGCAGATTTCCCACCAGGGCCCAACACAAGGAGGCCTACGGAAGCCAGGCCCGGATGAGGCCTCCCTCGCCTGCACGTCAACATGGAGAGGCTTCACCTTCCATGTCCACTGGGTGCACAAGGCCCAGGCCTGAAACAAAGTGCCCTGCACACCAGGGTCACTCCTCCAGGCCCAGGTCAATGCAACTCCACCACCAACCACAAGAGGGCTGCACCTCTAGGAGAATGTTTAACTCTCCTGCCTTGTGCTTTCAGAGGGTGCAAACTTTCATCTCAGACTTGATGCCTTTTTCTGGCAGCCACATTTGATATTTCTCTTTGCATCTTGACTAGGGGGTGAGTGTCTGTGTTACAGGGAGACGGTAACATCACCAGGCAATTGCATATTTTCCTCAGGGCACCCCCTCCCAAACAAAATACAAACTGGAGATACCCCCAAACAGTCGAGGTTTTGGGAGAGCAGTGGAAAT
This sequence comes from Hipposideros armiger, assembly GCF_001890085.2. NCBI lineage: Eukaryota > Metazoa > Chordata > Mammalia > Chiroptera > Hipposideridae > Hipposideros > Hipposideros armiger. The sequence goes on from NW_017731381.1 coordinate 6,486,938, forward strand.
TACTGAAGGGCTTGTGCCTTTCAAAGTTTTATTGCCTAAATGTGCTTTCTCCTGTTGCACATGTGTTTTCTTCTCCATTTGGAAAAAAGGCCAAGGTCATGGAGGGAGGAGGGTGCAGTGGGTCCGAGTGAACTCTGGAGCCCTAGGGCCTGCTGAATTCCAGCTCTACCACTGGTCAGCTGTCCGTAAGTCATGATCCTCTCTGTGCCTCAGTTTTCCCATCTTTGATGGCAATCAAAGGACATACCTCACTGGGTTTTGTGTGGGTTACATGAGTCATTATGTATAAGGGCTTAGAAGAGTCGTTGGCCCATACACTATATCAGTGTTATCTACAATCTTAAGTCTAGACTAAGCCCTTTCCTTTAACTACAAGCCGATTTCAAAAGCTGATCGTTTTCTGAGCAACAGGCTTTTTGGTCTCTTTCTAAGGGGGTGAAGTCTAACAACAGATTTGACAAAGGGGGATATTCCCCATCTGCCTAACTCGGGTTCAGAAGCTGCCCCCTGAGGCAGGTCCAAACAGGTGAACCAAACATATCCAGGGAAAGGAGGAGGGAAATGTGATCCTCAAATCAAAGGGTGCACTTTAAGTGTCAGGGTGTGCATTTGCACGTCAGCTAGGTCCTCGGGATGGTAGTTGAATGGAACCGTTGGGTGGGGGACACACATATACATGTATGTATGAATGTGCATGCACACACGCACACACGGTCTCACACACAGCCATCCTCTTCCAAGCCCAGAATTTTTATAATCAACTCATCATTCAACCCTTGAGTTTGAAAACCTAACATGTTATTAGGGTTTTAGAAAAAGCCATAAATTCAAACAAAAAAACCCAATAAATATACACTAAGCCCAAAGTCCAAACCCACATTGACCCTCAGCGGGCAGTGAGACCAACATCATGCGTTTATGTACATAAACTTGGCCCAAGGAAGGTCCTCCATGTGCAAATGTCCAACGTACCAACAGCCAAGCCAGCCACCACCACCCTTTGAGTTGCTTATCTGAACACGAAATTACACACTCAGGCTGTTTTGATGAGCTTTTTCTTCTCCATGATGTGGGCTAAGCAAAGCTGGGAGAACCTCTCTTACAAGGTGAATGGTCTTTCAGCCTGTCCTCCCCACCCTCTTCCTATATGTAATGAATGGCTTTAATTTAATTAGAACCCTCCAGTGGTTCTGTAATGGGTAGCAGAGATGCAGTAAGAAATCCCCTTCACTATTAACTATGAGATGAGAGTAACTCTTCCTGCTCCAGGGAGAGACGCCGGGAGTCCTCCAGGGGAAAACCCGTCTTACCTGCTTCTCTGTCTCCCCCCCCCACCCCCCAACCTGTTCCAGAGCAGCCTCCCTTCTCTGCCCCAAAGGAGGGGGACCCACACTGTGGGAGAGAGGCAGGGGGCAGATGGAGGGGCTAGAGGGCAGGTGTCCCTACACACACAGATGTGCAAATACTCAGATTCAAACGTAAGCTGAATGTAATTACTTGGTTAATTAAATATTGACTTTTAACTAAAAAAAAAAAAAGTGATTAAAACAAGCTGTAGGAAAGACTGCCCAGAGAGGAGAGGGGGCAGGGAATGAGTCAGAAATTTCAGGAAGGGGAAGAGGAAGAAGGGGATTGTCAAAATGAAGGTCTGCGCTGTCCTACCATGTGCAGACACCTACTGCGCGCAGGGGGGAATGACCTTCAGGATCTGGGAAGGTAGGGAATTGAAGACAGAAGTCACGGTGTCAAACTAGGATTTGTGGGTGTCTCCTACGTTTTCCCGCCCTAAGACCGCATCTCTTTCCCAGTGGACCGGGAGCTTCCGGCGCTCTGGAACTAGATACCGTTCATCGAGCTTCCCTGGAACGCGACGCGGTACCTGGCACCACGAGGTGCTCCATTAATGCTAGCAGAACGAATGAATGAATCACTACAAAGAATGCTTTTTTTTAAAAAAGTGCACTCCTAGAAATCGCTGCCAAACTTCTGAAACCCTCAGGAGCCAGAGGACGGGAGTAGCCTTCTACGGGGCTTTGAGAACTGGTTCTGACCCAGCCTGGGAGGAAGTTTGCCTTTTCAATCCTATCTGCCCTCCGGTATCTTCGAGTTCCCAGTCACTCCGAAGCTCCGGCCCACAGCTTTCGCGTGTCCTGCCCGGACAAGCCCCACGTGGTCTGGCTAAGGCTTAGAAGGTCTGTTGGGTCTAAACTCAAAGGGGTCACGGAGGCCAGACCCCTGCGGCCAGCGGGCCCAGACGCGCTTTCCCCGGGGCCTGCAGGGCTCCGCGTGGCGCGTCCGCAGGTCAGGGGCACGGTGGGAAGTACACAGCCCGTCAGCGGGGTCAAACGGAGCCTCCCTCCTGCTTGCTGGGTCTCACCTCCGCGCGCTGCGCTGGGGCCGGAGCCGGGCGATCGGGACCGGCTCCGGCTCACCTGGGCGGCGCTCGCGGCCGCGCTCACCACCGGGCCGGCTCCGGCCACCGGGAGCCCCTGCCCCGCCCACCTGGCCCCGGCACCCTACTCACCAGCGTGCACGGCCCTGGCTGCCTCACCCGGTGCGGGGTGCCGACGCCTCTGCCGCAGCCCTGCCGGGCCGCGGGGCGCAGGGAACTCCGCGCCGCTGCCGCCGCTGCTGCCGCTGCGCCCAGCGGCTCCGCCGCCGCCGCCGCCCTCGGCCCCCGCCCCGGCGCGCCGCCCTCGCCAAAGTCCGGGTCCGCGCCCCGCCCGGGCCAGTCTCACATCGCCCCAGCGGGCCAGCCGCGCTGCCCGAGCCAAGCCCTTGGCACCGCGCGGCCCGGCCCCCCGCCTGCCTGCCCGCTGCCGGCCTCCGCGCGGAGGGAGGCGAGCGCGCGCTGGAGCGGGGAGCGCCAACCTGGGAGCCGCGGGGGCCGGAGACCCCGCCGCGGCGTCCTCCCCGCGCCCCCTGCATGAGAGCACTTTACCTCTGGCTGGAGGGACGCGCGGTCCGGGCGGATGACCCTGCTGCCCACGACGCGCAGCCCTGGTCCCGAAGTCCGGCCCCGGACCGGGCAACGGCGGAGAGCTGGGGTCCCGGCAGCTCTCCGCCTCCCAAAGCCGCGGGGCCGGGCTGGCCGCGCTCCCGGCGCTGAGCGCGCACCCTCGCCGGGACACAGACACACTCACCCGACACACTCGCTCCCGCTCGCCTTCGGCGGAGAGTTGGAACAGCTGTGGGATTCGAATGAGGGAGGGACGCGAGGCAGAGCCGTGCGTGCGAATGTGTGTGTGCAACACTCAAATGCGGGGGTGGAGGGGGCATCTCCAATAAATCAATTATTGCACTAAAGTCAGGAGGACCATTGATCAGGTCCACTTTGCTGGAAACGAAGAGAACCCTTGCCTTTTTTCCGCTTTTTCTTCTCACTCAGAGCTGGAAGGAGCCAAGTGTTTCGCGGAGCTTGCGACAGCCCGGGCCCGGAGCTCCCGTCGTAATGACACGTTAATAAATGTTTTCTTTTATCTGCTTTCACAAGGGCTCGCCTGGGTCTGCAAACACCGACCGCCTTTGCTGAAAGCCCCGCGCTCGTCTCGAACTACACACACTTGCCCTTGGAGAAGTCAGCTGGAGCTGGGCTCGCAGCTAGATCGCGGGGTGAACTGCCCACGTGCCGGGACCTGCCCACGCGCCGGGGAAGCTCTCGGAGACCTTAACTTGAGCTTAAGTGAAAATAGCTGCGTTGCCCAGAAATGATCCGAGAATAGGAAAGAAAGGAGAAACGGGCTTCCTCCGAAAGGGGAGGAAATCGACTCAAGGTGGTGCTGTCTACCGCGGTTTCTGCAGTCCCCAAAGCCACAAAACAGGCCGGAGGGGTCGGGCTGATAGGGGTGGGCAAGAGCCGGTAGAGATCCAACTACAATAGTAGCCGCAGAAAACACAGCTGAGATGCTACGGGGAAACAGACCTTGCGGTAGATAAGTGTACTGGAAGGCAGTAGTAACTTATTTAAATCTAATAACAATCTTACAAGGTAAGTAGTAGGATTATACCCAAATCACAGATGTGGAGAACAAGTCACAGAGAGGTTAAGTAATTGACTCAAGATCACACACTCGTTAAGTGGTGGACCTAGGATTTGAACTCAAGAAACTTGGCTCCAGAGTTATGTTCTTAAATCACAGGCCATTGTTACTTTTTTCAGGCCAGCATCCACTTTCTCTGGTGTAGTCTTTTTTTTTTTTTTTATGCTAGTTAGGGTTGTCATGTTTAGTAAATAAATATGCACAGTGGTCCACAAGGATATATGTAGACTAAAAAACTTTCTGTTGTTTATGTGGAATTCAAATTGGGTGTCCAGACCTGGGGGGGGGGGAACCCGGACACTCTAGATTCTCCCCACCATAATCTCCCTTAGCAACCCCAGATCAATTTACAGTCTAAATAAATCAGAAAAACCTGGCACTTTTCCGAATTAGATTCTGGTGCTCACCTTTGGCACCACTGAGCTTGCTGATCTCCTGCCTTCCATTAGCTTTGGAACAAAATGTTAGGCTTACTTCTTCATCATCACCGACCAAAAAATCATGGGTACCCCCTTTCTTTCTGCCTCATCTCGGCAGAAGAAAGGGCATATTTGTTGCAGAGCCTCTAGTACAGTGCTGTAGGTAGAAGTGGAAGACAGGCCACGTACGTAATTAAAAATTTTCTGGTAGCTGCATGCAACAGTAAAAAGAAACAGGTGAAATTAATTTTCATAATATGGTTTGTTTAACCTAGTGTATCCAAAATATCACGTCAACATGTAATCAATAAAAAGTTATTAATGAGATATTGTACATTCTTTTTACTAAGTCTTTGGAATCTGGTGTGCATTTTATACTTACAACATCTCAATTTGGACCAGCCACACGGGGCTGTGGACTCCTATCCTGGACAATGCAGTTCTAGCAGGTTCTGTGGTCCGCTGCTGTTTCCAGCAGGTTACCTAATGTAATCCTCTTAACAATCTTTCAAGAAAACCGAGAAAGGTAAAGGGATTGATCAAGGTCACAAAGTCAGCAAGTGGGAATTTAACCCATGTGAGGCTGTGCCTGGCTTTGGGACAGTGTATCCCCAGCAGCAGCAATTTTCCAGCTGGGTCTTCTGAGCCCCCTAGGGGTGCCTCAGGGGCCTGGGGGAAAAGGAAGGGAGGTGAGATCTGCCTTTTGCTTGCTTTTTATGTTGGGTTCTGGAATCTCTTTCAGAGGTGGGGGGGATTTGCATCACAAAAAAGTTAAAAAACACACTGCCTTCCTGCAGGCCTCAAGTTCATGAACTCCACTCTTCCTTCCCTAAATGGGCCCCGCCTACACTTTTCTCCTCCATTTTTCTTTGCTCATTAGGCAACCCAGAAATGGAGGGGCTGCTCACAATCCCCTAGGTGGGGCTGCATTCCCCTGAGGTGGTGTCATTATCTTTTTGGATATTTATTCTTTCTACTGTTGCTGTTCAAAGACCGAACGTGGCGAGGTCTGTGCTTTGCCCCTTATCCTTTGTTAGCGGGGTGGGGGGGGAGGTGACAGATCTTGCGTGTGCATGTCTCTTTGTGTGTGTATACCTGAGTGTGTACACATGCCTGTGTGTGCGCGTGTGCAAGCACGTATGTGTGTTCACTGTGGGCAGGTGCTGTGGGTCCGGTTTCAGGTCAGGCCTTAACTCAGCAGCCCACTCACCGGGTGGGAGGGTCTGCAAGACGCCCTCTGACCGCGTTTCTTTCCCATAATTCACAGCAAACGCCATGGTCCTCTGGGTTCAAGGGCTCAGCCTAAGTTTTCCAGGTTCCTTCCAGGCAGGTGGAAACTCCTGGCCCCATTCAGGAGCTCAGTGTCTGCCTGGGAGACTCGAGGGGCTTCAGGGGCTCAGATGTCCCCCAGCCTGGGAAATCACTCAGCCACGACTGAGCCAGGCCTGGGTGGGACCTCAGCAGAATTTTTGGGACCCTCCTGGCCTCCTGAGTCTCCAGTCCCTGCCCATCTCCAACCACACAGTCTGGGACAGCCTTTCTCCTCTGGTGTCCCTTGTCACCCTAATGGCATCTGTCACCAGGGTCATCCTGCCTGGATAGCTGGGTCTTTCAGGCTCCTCACGCCACTCCCAACTCCTCACCTTGTTGGTTTAACCTGGAGGGACCTTTCTCTTCACACCTACACGCCTCCTTCCCTCCTCCTGGAAGTTCCTTGGCGGCCCTCTGTGCAGAAAGCCTCTCTGGTTTGTCTGCCTTGCAAAGCCAGGCTGCTGTTCTATTTCCTTGACTCCTATGCCACAAACAACAAAAATCACTCCTGCTGTGTGTTTCTTTATCTCCACCAAGAGGCTGAAACTCAACCTGATTGTCCGAGCACTTCTGGCTGCATTTGGGTTGGAGTAGATGGGATTTTATGAGGGTTGTACGAGTCAAGCTTTAAACATGTCTCGAACAAATTGGCGTGTGAAGGAGCAATGTTAAAGTAGAAACATGGCTGCAGACAGGAGGCCTGGGAGTATGAGCCACAGACTGGGGCACAGGTGGCTTTAATAACCCACACGAGTTTGGCTGCAACTTGCTTTTTTCTACAAACGCAGAAGAGGCTGCAGAGTCACCCCCAGGGGGTTGGGATCGAACTTCTCAGTTCCTGAGTGGGGACAGTTGTGCACGGGGTTTTAAAATACAAACCCCAGAATCATCCATAACATTATACATTTGCGGTTAATTCTGCTGAGTTTTCACTTAGACCCAGCTGTCTTGTTGGTAGAAATGCGACTGCACTAGGGAAAAACTGTTTATACTTCTTGAGATATTGTGATAATGAGAAACAGCACCCTAAACCCCCATTAAGTCAAAAGAACATTAATTGTGTTTCACGCCGCCTTCCTGGGCCAGCACCCTGACCGTAGACGAGCTTTACTTCAGCAAAACAGGGCTCACCTTTGCAGCACGGTACCCATTTCCCCCCCTTAATTACACGTAATTGCAGAGTCTAATTTAACGCCCAACGCCGAAAAGTGCACATTCATGAATCAAGGGTTAGATTGTGAGGTAGGAGAATTATAAACAGGTGTAATTGCAGCCTCCCGGGGGCTGCTTATGAGTGATCTCAAACAGCCATGATATTTATTCTGAATTCTTAACAAATGAAAGACAGTCGGGCTGCCTCCAGTTAAGAGCACAGATAACAGTGACAATTTGTCTAGTTGCTTAACCAGCCACCGATCGTTCTCTTTTGGATCAGCGGACAGGGAAGATTAAACAGGTGGATTTTGCTGTGCGGTGAAACAGACACAGGCAGCTTTGGTGCACGTGTGATTGAGTGTTAAAATGAGCGAGGCGGCCCTGGCAGCATGGCTGCACATTTCTGGGGACAAAGTGCAGCTTGTGGGTCTTTAGCGGGTGTTTTTTTTCTAAAGGGGAAACGCTGGGTTCATTTGACAATAAGTGCAATTCAATTTAGTCTGTCTGTGACAGCGCACCTGCTTCACAAGTGCCTTCTAGAGAAATCACTTTTGAGCTTTGATTATAATTTCTCAATTATGATTAATGTTGGTGGTGATTTAGTGAAGGTGGAATGATGGCTTAGTGCTGCCTCAGGGCCGAAGTTCTAACTATTATAATATAAACAGGACTCTGCCCCCACTGGCTGGTGACTCCTTAGCTGATCTCGCTGGGTCTCAGTTTCCTCAGCTTATGAATGGGGATAATATAGAGAACATTGCAGGTTGTCACGTGGATTAAGTGAGATGATTGAAGGTAAAATGCATGCATGGGGCCTGGCCGGAAGGTGCACGGTGAGTGTTCATTGCATCAGAAATGGAAACATGCTATCCTGGGCCTCTAGAGAGACTCCTCATCATCTCCAAAACCTACATGTGAAAATCCAGGGCAGTTGCTGTGATGACACCAAAGCAAACCGGGTGATGCTACTCCCAGGCTTAAAACTCCCCTGTCTTAGATGGAAAGCCACATTCCTGACCAGGACCATGGTGTCTACATGGCCCTGCCCACCTCTTCAACATCTTTCTCTGCTCTCTTCTATTTTTATTATGAAAATCTCAAAAGGAAAAAAAATTTAAATACTACAGTGGGTATACTACATCCTTCATCTGGAATCGACAGTCATTAATATTTTGCCATGTGCTTTACACATCGCTAAACCATTTGAAAGGAAGTTGTGAACATTAGGGCATATTACCCCTCAGGACCTGAGTGCCCACCTCCTAAGAATAAGCTGTTCTCCCCGATGACCTCCGTATCGCTCTCACACCTACGGAAATGAACACTAATTCCATAATCACTCCCCAGCGTGCTCACGTTGATGGAACCACAAGGATGTCTTTCTCTTGGTTCCTCAAGCCCTTTCCTGCCTCGGGGCCTTTGCACTTGCTATACCCGCTCACTTAAATGCTCTTTCTCTCGATTTTGCTCCCTGTCATCATCCAGATTTCAGCTCAAATGTCACATCCCGGAGAGTCCTCCCCTGCCTGTTTTACCTAAAGATGTCCCCTGATCTCCCTCACCCTCCATCTTCCCTCCCATTGCATTATTGTCCTGTAACATGCCACTGTATGACGTTCCACTGTTATTCTGTGTCTGTGACCACGGTCTAGTTCCCCCTTCGCACCTCCACCCCACACTAGCTGCAAGAGAGCAGAGGCTGTGTTTGTTTTTGGCCTGGAACAGTGTCTAGCACACAGTTGGCATTCAATGGACATTTGTTAAATGAATATCATATCCCTGTGCGCGATGTTTTCAAACAGACAAGGTGGTAAAATGAAGTGATTAGGACCCCAGTGTTTAGAGACAGATCAGCAGGGGCTAATTTCAGCGCCACCATTCACCAGCTACATGTCACTATGAATCTATGTCCCTTAAACTCCTCTGCCAAGTGGGGACAATGATAATCGTCTCTATTTCCTAGGGTTGTCATGAGTTATTAATGAGTTTATAGGCAAAATGCTTAGTACAGTGCCTGGCACATAACCATCAACCTTCCTTGTGCCCTTATAATTAATGTTAAGTTGGCTGGCCAGAGGCCTCTGATTTTAAGCACCATTGGCCACTCACAGGCTCACACAGAAATGGTCTCCAAGCATAACGCCCTGTGGAAAACTTCTTGGAAGTGCTGATGCGGCCGCACTATTGGCTACATGCTGCCCTGGGAAAGGCCAGCCAAGTCAACATTTGGCCTGGAAAAGGCTCTGGTTGTTTAGAGCGGGCATCTGGTCTGATGTGTCAGAGCCTAAGGTTAAATATTTTGACTCCCATCCCTGAGACCAGACCTTAGAGGCTCACACACAGGAGCTGAGGCGGGAAGCTGTGGGGCCAGGGACAGGAACAGACCCCTCTCCCTGCAGGAGAGTAAACCCAGTGGCATGGGCTCTGACTCAGCAGGTCCCCTCCCACGCCCCATCTGGTAGGTCGACTGTTACGAGTTTTACCTTATTATTGGCCTGTAGGGACATGTAGGGAAATACATGTTTTTCAGCTAAAGTTGCAATAAAAAATGAGTTAGGAAATCAAGAAAAGTGTTGGAAATTTGGATAATAAAAATTGCATCTAACTGGAGATAAAATAGGTACTCTGTCTAGGAGAGTGTGTATGGAAAATAGATATTTGCTTTTTGAGGGGAGGAGGAGGGTGGGGTGTTTCCAGCATCCATTTGTGCAGTTTTTATAATGGCAACTCTTTTTTTTGGGGAAATGGTCCCTACCCAATTTTTAATCCCTGAGCCTCTGGCGGAATGGTTTTGACCTCTTGCTCCAGGTTTGCGTGTGTGACTCAGATCTGGCCAATCAGTGCATTCCATGCTCTGACCAGTGATTGGGTTCAAATATGGGCACATGGTTCATTTTGAGCCAATGGGAATCAGGCCTAAGATTTTCATTTGCTCTATTGAGCGATAGGAGCTTTTTTTTCTCTGGATTTGAACTGGGTGATAATTCAGAAGCTATAGGAGGCCACATGTGGCCCTGGAGGTGAAACAGAAACAGAGACATGAGGTAGATAAATTGTATTGTGATTGTAAGATGGCTCCAAGGCCTCAAGCCTCTATGGTATACAGGCCTTGTAGAATTTCCTCCCCTTTGAGGGTGGGCAGGACTGTGGATGCGATGGATTTCACTCCCATGATTAGGTTAAGGGGGAGGGATTTTGCAGATGTGATTAAGGCCCCAAATCAGTTGAGTCTGAATAAATCAAAAGGGAGAATATTCTGGATGGGCCTGACCCAATTAGGGGAAAGTCCTTAAAGGGACTGGGCCGTTCCAGGAACCAGAAATGTTACAGTTGGCCTTGAAGTGGCAAACTGCCATCTTGTAGAGAAGGTTACTTGGCCGGAGGTGGCCTCGGCCTGACAGGCAGCAAAAAAGCAGGGGTTATTGTCTTAGAGCCACAAGGAACTGAATTCTTCCACATTCAGGGAGCATGGAAGAGGACCCTGAGAAAAGGTCTAGCCTCAATCATCTTCAGCCAAGGGCATTGATTTCAGCCTGCCGTGGCCCTGAGCAGAGAGAACCCAGCTAATCGTCGCTAGACTTCTGACCCATGGGAACTGTTAGATAATGAATATGTATTGGTTTAAGCTGCCACATTTTGGGTACTTTCTTTTGCAGCAATAGAAAGCTAATACAGGTGTGAGCACCTGGGTCAAGCCGTACCTGAAGCCAGCAAGATTAATACTAGAACTTTCAATTATGTGAGCCAATAAACCCTCCCCTTCCTCTTTTCTACTCTTAAACCTGTTTTAGCAAAAGTCCCAGGATTGCACCCCACTGACTTGGCTTATTTCACACACTCCTCTCCAAACCAGTCACTAAGCTTGGGGACATGACACACGGTGGGTGGTTGGCCCTGTCTGGGTCACAGGCCTGAGCTGGGAGCTGTGTGCTTGTGTGGCTTGCCCTCAGTTCATGTGCATCTCACACCCTGAACCTGAGGTTATAGGCTTCTGTCTACCACCTCCGAGTCCTTCCTGGCCCTGTCTTGGTAGATGTGGAGCATAGGAGAGACTGCACACTGTCATGGTTGAGGGCAGGAGTTGGCGTACTTTTTATCTAAAAAAAAATCAGTGAGTAAAGAGTTTAGGCTTTGCAGGCCACACAGGTCTTTGTCACGTATTCTTTTCTTTCTTTTTTACAACCCTTTAAAAATGGAAAAACCATTCTCTGCTCATGGGTCTTATAGAAACAGACCAGGCGGGTCAGATTTGGCCTGGAGGCTGCAATGTCCAGAGCCCTGGTTTAGGGCACAGGCCCCGGAACCAGATTGTTGGGCTCAAATCCATCCCCTGCCTCTTATGAGCATTAAGACCTTGGGCTAGGCAGGTGCTTTCCTTCTCTGAACCCTGGCTTCCTTACCTGAAAAATGGGGATAATAAGAGTACCTACCCCATCAGGTGGTTGTGGAATTAAAGAATGTGTGATGCTGTTAAACAGTGTTTGGCCCAGGGTCTGGGATAGGTGTTGTTATTTTTAGGAGTGATCATTAATTGTCAATCTCTTCCCACGCCCTGTAATTTGAAACCAACTGAGGAACAGGTTTGAGGATCTGCAAGGTAAAGACTAGCTTGGCAGTGTTTTTTCTGGTGATGCTGGGTTACATGAGGACTTGACCCTTGGGCTTCCCAGATTCCCTCTCTCCTCTCCCCAAGAATCTCCAAATCTGACACTGACATAGACACCACCATGTCTCCACGGTGGCACCTGGGGGGAGATGAGCCTCAGAACTATTTCCTGGAGGTGGCCTGGGGCCCTGATGGAGGCTTCCTGCGGGAAGTGGAGAAGGGGGCCAGCCTGTCACCACCCCTGAGGACACACAGCGGGGCAAAACGGAGGCAAGCGAAGGACCCAGGCTTCTGCTCTTTCTGCCTTGCAGCTAGCTGACCCTGGGAGGACTCTGCAGCCTGGCTGGGGTAGCTGTGACCTGCTCAGTGTGCAGGGCGGGCACCTGTTGGGACCCCTGCAGCAGTCCCTTGCCTTCCTTCCAGCAGGACCTCGCCTCACCCATGGCTCTTCCTCCAGTCAGTCCCAGAGCTGTCCTCTGTGTGGCTTGGCAGAATCCCCACCACTTGGCACCCAGGCTGATCATCACCTCGTGATTGCTCCTGGTGACTCATCCATTTGTGCTTATATCCGGTCGTCTGTGGCTCTGGTGCCCACAAGAGCCGGGCTGCCAACCAAGACCTCAGCAGAGGCCTCTGAGGTATGCCCAGTTTATCCTGGTCTGTCCCCTTCACCTTGGAGAGGGTGATTTAAGAGTATAATGCCTACTGGTTAGTGACACTCACTGTATGCGTCCGGGAGCTTGGTTGCAAACAATAGACCCACCTTGGCTAGTTAAAGCAAGAAAGGGATTTGTTAAAAGATATTAAGTGTTCCCAAATCTGTGGGAGGGCCAGAATTGCAGACTCCGAAGCTATGCAGCAGGAAAAGACAGAACCACGCCATGGGAGCTGCTTTGTCAACATCCTAAGGCCACCCTGTCTGTCCTAATGAAAGTGAACCTGGACACCAAAGGCTCAGCCATTGCTCAGCCCCTAGAAGAACCAGCAGTCTTGCCACTGTGTTTTCTAGAAGCTAAGATCCCTTGGACACAGCCGCCACTGCACTCACTCCGTTTTGAGGCTGCGTTCACATGGGGGTATCTGATTGGTGGAACCTGGGCCACGTGACCTGCATCCTGGCTGCAAAGACGTGCAGGGATTGAGTTTCTGGAATTGGGCCAGGAAGGCAGCACTCACCACGTGGGGTGTTAGCAAAATGTGGAGGGGGCATTGGGTGGCCACAAAAAGAGAACACCTGCTCCACCTTCAGTGTGTGTGTGTGTGTGTGTGTGTGTGTGTGTGTGTGTGTGGTGGGGGGTGCGGGGGGGTGTAGGCTGTGCACTCAATGCCCCTTCTTTAATTCCATCCCTATAGTTAGGGAACCAAGAATCAGAGAGGGGAAGTGATTTGTGCAAGGTTGCATGGAACTCAGACTCCGGGACCTTCACCAAACTTCCAAAGGCAGGACTGGATAGAAAGTGGCACAGAGCTTCCGAGACCCCAGCCACCTGGATGCCCTAATGCTGTAATGCTGGCCTGGGGCCCCATCCACAAATTAACCCATTTTGTGGCAGATGCAGTCCCAGGATGGGCTCGGTGTCTTTGACTATTTAATCCTCTGAGTGAAGCAGGAAACCGCTTGCATTTCGTCTATTCACAAACAACAAGATCATGTAAAATTCATCCATGAGCCCACAGTCAGAGCACTTGGGTTCTGGGTCCCGCTTCCTGTCGCACGATCTTGGACCTAGTTCATTCTCTGAGCCTCTGTTTTCTCATCTGTAAAATGGGCACCAAAGTCTCCCCCCCACTTTATTTCCCCCAGGGTTGTCATTCAGATTAAATGTGAATGTGAGTGTGAAATAAAAGGATGAACTCCATGCAGAACAGATCTCCTCTTCCTTGATCTTATTCCCCATCAGCCACCTGTGGATAAAGGAATCTGTGTGCCCGTTTGCAGCCGCATTCGCTCAGTTCACAAGGACTCATAAGCTGGGCTATATATAGGAGCTCTCCGGGTTGTCTGTTTAGACAACAAATAGATAGAGGGCTTGTTTCTTTGCTGTGAACAGGGACCACATCCCCATGGGCCATTAACAGACACAATTTGGGACTGATGGCCACAGGCTGTCTGCCTCAGCCTGGATGTAGGCAGCAGCAAACGCCTTCAAACAAGTGTTCTTGGGTTAGCCACAGGAGTTCTGACCCTGCAGTGCACTTCAGAGCAGGATGCCAAGCCTCCCCTGGGGGGAGATGTGGAGAGGGAAGCCATGCCAGCTGCTTGTAGGAGCAGCTGTGTCGTGGAACCCTGGGGGAGGGGCTGACCCTGTGCCTTGGAATGGCTGAGGAAGGCGTTTTGATCAGGGTTATGGGAGCACACAGCAGCCTTGAGCATCTTTGGGGAGATGCTCATTTATTCACTCATCTGACAAACCTGTTTAAAGTAGCTACTAAGCCTCAGATGCCAGGGCCCAACAGGTGGCACTCATGAACACCTCCTTCCCCCAGGGGCTTAGCTTCTAGCAGCAGGTGAAAAAGATACAGTGACAGAGCTTGCCAGGGAGTTTGTGGCAGAGCATCACTATTCTTACCGTTTTCTTTCTCCCTTGTCAACAGAAACTTGATTTTGTTGGGGTGGCAATGACCCCATTCAAGGCGTGGCTCAGGAGTGCTTTAAGCCAGGGTTCTCAAAGGGTGGTCCCTGAACCAGCATCATCAGCATCACCTGGGAACTTGTTAGAAACGCAAATTATTGGGCTCCTCCCCAGACCCACTGAATCAGAAGCTCTGGGGGTGAGACCAGCAAGCTCTGCTTTAACAAGCCCCTCCCCCTTCCCCAGGGTACCAGTCATCTGCATGGGCACATGGCCAGTTCTTACTTTAAGATGAAAGGAGATATCAACTGGGGACTTTGGGGAAATCGTTTTCTTCTTGTTAAAAAGATAGGCACCTTAGAAGGTGGAGGTCCCGGCTCAGGCCCCCTTCCTGCTGCTAGGAAGTGGCCATGTGTGCACTTGTGTCTGGTGTTGGAGAGAAGCGTCATATGGCCAGGAGTGGGCCATGTCATAGATTGGCTGAGGATGGCAGAGCAAAGAGTCTGAACTGCCCCACCACTCGGGGACCTTGTATTAAGAAAACAGTAAATGCCTCACAGCATTGCTGCTTGTGGCCAAGAGCACCCTCCGCAGACCCAGGTTCACCAGGATGATGGCGATCAAAGTACTGAAACTAAAGTATCTCTGCATTATGACGATGTCGCACAAGCCCTTTTCTTCCTCTGCACTTTTCCACACCTGTAACTTAAAACCTCTTAACCACCTCACCCGCATTAGAATGGGTACTACCAAAACCCCCAGAAATTAACGAATGATGGTGAGGATGTGGAGACATTGGAACCCTTGTGCCCTGTTGGTGGTTCAGCCGCCATGGAAAACAGTATGGTGGTTCCTAAAGACAGAAATATCTCAGGCTCCAGCAATTCTACTTCTGGGTATACGGCCAAAAGAATTGAAAACAGGGTCTCAAAGAGATATTTGTACACCAATTTTCATAGCAGCATTATTCACGACGGCCAAAAGGTGGAAGCAACCCAAGTGTCTATGGATCGATGGCTAAGATGGCGAGTTTTATGGCATGTATATTGTACCACAATTAAACAACAACAAGAAACACACGCCTCTAAAAATCCACACCCTTCTCTCATTTATGTCACTTCTGTCTTATCTCTATCACTCTTGCCTGTCATCTGAGTTCTGATCCCATATTTCCAACAGGTTTCTTGACATCTTCACCTGGATGTTTCAAGGGCGGCTCAAGTTCAACATGACTGAGCCTGAACTCATGACCTCCCTGCCCAAACCTGCTCTTTCTGCCATGTTTATCTTTGAGTTGACTGATGCTTCTCACCTTTATAAGTCAGAAATCACCCTCTTCCTTAAACTCCTTTCCCCAGTTGCATCCATTGCAAATTCCTGGTGATCGCCCTACTTAAAATACCTGCCAAGGGCAGCTACCCTGTTCCAATCTCTTCCAGTATCACCTCTGATGACAGCAGTGGGGCCTGACTAGACTCCCTGTGCGTGCCGTGGCACCACCCAAACCCATGCTTCAGGGCAGAGCCAGAGTGATGTTTTCCAACGGCACATCTGATTGACTCCATTCTAGTTTCATTCACGGTAATCAAGGCCACATGAAAATATTTCACGGAAAAATCCAGCTCCTCCCAGAGTAAATTGCCATGCAGTCTTCTCCTGAGTCAATTTCACATCTAGTTATCAGAGCCAAGCTATCTTCTGGCTCTCTGCGGACGGAGTCTCTCAGATTTGGAGTCTGACACTGGGGCGTGAGGTGGGACAAATGTCACTGATGGTCAGTGCCTTAGTTTGGGTGGTGCCAGGTATGACTCGGAGACAAGAATTCTAGTGAAGTAGTTTATTTGGGAGGTGGTTCCAGGAAGCACTGACCGGGAGCAGGAGGCAAATGACGATTCCGGGTATATTATCAAAACTGCTGGTTCAGAGGACAACTGGAGTTCAGCTCCATGGGGAAGGTCTGGGAGATGGAGCCAGTCACGTGGATGAATTATCCCAGGAGCGAGGGAGCGCCAGCTCCTACAAGTCATTCTTTGGGGGTTGCTGGAGGGGGTGTTAATTGTTGTGCCTTTCTGCCTGCATGTGTGGGCAAAGTGGTCTGCTGAGGTTGTGGACAGAAGTCTTTAGCCAAAGACAAGCAGATATTGGCAGTTGGAAGTGAGCCCATTGGAGGGTCCCAGGGCTATGGGCAGGGCACAGACAGTACCTGCTCCTCTGGGGTGTTATGACAAGTGGTGATCACTAAATAATCAGACCCTCGTGACAGAACATGGAAACGCATGGTTAGAAAGGCGATCCGTTTGAATTCTCCTTTCCCTCAAGGAGGAAAGTCTCAGTTTGTGTTAATATGTCTCAACTCCTTTCTAACACTTCATCATCTCTCTTTGGAACCCAGAGACAGCCAGCCTTGAGTTTCGAGACTTCTTGGGCCATTGTATCTAGCTGCAGTTGAAAACATTGCTTTGGTTTCTAATTTATTTTTCCAATTAAGTAGAGAAGGTGCCCTGTTAAAATAAAGTTACATAATTAAGATATATGACTTAAAAGAATGCTAAATACATCGCAAGTTGTGCTGCATCAAGATAGGTGACGACGGGTGGTGGCTGGAGCATGGGGACGCTGGCCCGATGGATAAAGTTCCCACTCCGCAGGGGGCATCTGAGGCCTCTGCCTTCTTGGTTCCAGCCACCTCTTTGAATATGATTCTTTTCTCCCCTATGCCCACTGGAACCCCCTTCTCGCTCCCAACAAGTACGTTCTTGTCTCTGTTGTCCCAGCGGTTCCCGCCACCCCAAACCCCTTCTTCTTTCCTTCTTCAACGTCCCACTCATGCTTGAGGCTCAGCTCCACACTCCCGCCTCCTAGATTCCACCCCTTGAGACCACAGACTTCCCCCCAATTGGTGGTGAGTGCCTCCTGCTGGGGTCGCCCTCCAGGTTTATTTCATCCCTGTGCACGTGTGGTTGTGGACAGGTGGGTCCCCCACTAGCCCGGGAGCTTTGTGACAACAGGGTCCTGCCCCTGGCTGCAGCCCAAGGTGAGTTGGCTGGTGAGCGAGTGAAAGAGCAAGAAATGAACCACAGTTCCCTCCTCTGTGTCCCCTTGACCTCTTCAGGTGACTATGGACAACCAGGGTGCTCAGCGTGGGGAAGGATCATCATGGGGTGTGTCTGTGGCCCTGCGAGCTCAGCACGGACCTCTCCTTCTCAGCTGCACTGCATGGGGTCTCGTCCCCTCTTAGCTGTTCCTGTTCATGGCCAGGTGGAGCCTGTGGCATTCTTGTCCCCCAGTTCTGAGCAAGACCAGAGACCAGAGACCAACCTGCACTGGTGGCCATGGGTGCTGGGCGCCCGTCATGGTGCTGACAGTGCTGCCGGGGGTCTCCGGGTTGGTTCTGGGAAACCACTAAAGGCTGAGGCCTGAGTAGGAGCCCCATCCCCTGCCCTCTTGTCAGCCTCAGGGGCCCAGCCAGTCCTGGCAGTCACGGGCTGCTCCAGGGCTGAGCCTGTGGGCAAGTGGGGGGCCTGAGGGGGCCAAGGGCAGAGTTTGCAGAGTCGGCTGGGACTCAGGTTCTCACTATGAGAGCTGAGGTCTGCATGTAACTCAGGGGCCATGTCTGTGAATGAACGGGAGTGAGTGAGTGAGTGAGGTGTGTGTGTGTGTGTGTGTGTGTGTGTGTGTGTGTGTGTGTGTATGAGAGAGTCTGGAGGAGATTGGTGGTGGGCAGGTGGGAGCACAGAATGAACAGATGCTCTCAGAGGATAGAAGGTGTCAGGTGGACAGGTGAGCCTGGAAACATGGGCCTGGGGGTGGGGGGGCTGTGACGTGAACCTGAGGGGGCAGATGGGTTAGGATGACTCTCAGGTTCTGGTCTTACTTTGTCAAGAAAAACGAGAGCAGCCAAAATTCACTAAGTTCGCACAGGCAGCAGAGATGGGTCTTAGCACTCGTCAAGCATTTTAAGTATTTTTATTTAACAAATACCTTGTGCTTGATCTGCGGAGGCACTGCTCTAGTTGTTTTACTAAATAAAGGCAGCTAAACAATGTTTTCAGCCATTTAATCATTAAACCATTTAGTCCTCACAGGAGCCCAGTGGCCTTGTTGCCATTGTCTCCACTTGCAGGGGCGGTTGGTGACTTGCCCAGGTCTAAGAGGAAAAGCGGGGAGTGGTTGGGTGGCTGGTGGATTGACCACTGTCTGGCTCCAGAGTCGGACTCCTCCCCGTGGTGATGCCTGGATCTTGTCCTCATGCTTATAAAAAGCCATGAGTTAATTATGCTTGTTACCCCTTTTACAGGTGGAAAAACTGAGGCACACAGGGGTTAGCAATATTGGTGCCTGGGGTTGTCACCAGCGAGGGCACAGTTAGTGCACAGTCAGTGGTCAATGGTCAGAGGTGGGCCTGGACTCTGGCTCTGGGGCCCGGCAGCCATGGGCCCCAGGGAGCGTTGACCCTGCCCAGCCTGACTCTGCTGGTCTGTGACATGTGGCTCCTGATAAGGCGGTGTGACCGCGTCCAGCTGAGGATTAAGTGAGGGAATGGACCACAGCACTCAGAACCCAGCCCCCGCACGCGGTAACTGCCATGTGAGTGTCAGCCCACTGTCAGCGAGTCGCCAATCATGGTCACAGATGAATCAGGTCAAGAGGCCGCCCTGGAGTCAGGGCTTTGGGTTTAGGAAGAGAGATTTCTGTAGAAATGCTTTGAGATGTAGCCTGTAATTGGCAGCTTTGCTTCNTGGGCAGAGTGAGCAGTGAGAAGCCAGGCCGGGATGCAGGCAGAAAGTTCGGAAGATTCCGGACCAGGTGCAGAGCCTTGTGGGCCATGGTGAGGACATGGGTTTGTCTCAGGCGTGGCTGGAGCCACTGGGGGTTTAGGACAGAGGAGGGACACGATCCAGGGACGGTAACAGGATCCCTGTATCTGCCATGTTCAAAATGGCCTGTAGGGGGCGAGATGGAGCCCGGGGACCAGCGAGGAGATGCCACAATCATCCTGGGAGAGATGACGGTGCCTGGTCCAGGGCGGAGGTGGGAGAAGGGGTCGGATTCAGGGTATTTTGAAAATAGAATGAGCGAGGTTTGCTGATCAGTTGAAGGTGATGCGAGAGGGAGAGACGAGTCAAGAACAAATCCAAGGTCATTCTGTGTAGTTCCTGTGGAGATGTGCTCACAACATTAGAATTTATTAACTCTGGTTAATTTGCAATTAAGAGGCTATTGGCAGATACTTGAAGCTTCCAGGCCTTCTTTAGGGTGCCCTAATGGTGAAAAACAAAGCTTAGAGTATGACCCACGCCCATCTGATGCTCACCCCTCCACCCATAAAATGTGTGCTTTGATATCCAACACGAACCATTGAAGTCATCCACTGGCTATTAATGTGCTGGGACATGACCAAAGTATCTGCCACAAACCCAAAGACTGTCCGTGCCAGGAAGCAGGATGTTAACCCAGGAAGATGGAGCGTGAACCACAGCAGGCTGTCTAGCCCCTGTCCATAGAGGGAGGAGTCTGTGTCCTACCGGCTGTTGGGTGAGCATGGTGACAGCACCCACTGTTGTGGTCAGTTAGTTCCATCAAGAAACAGGGCCGCGCCGGGCAGAGTTGCACAGGTGTGCCTGTCCAGGTGAGCAGGTGTCATGCAGCCCAGAGAAGGGAGGTAAGGAGGAGGAGGTCTTGAGAGAGGAGCTGACAGGTGAGGTGGACTAGGTAGGGAGAGGGGGTGGGGGTGGGGAGGGTAATCCCAGGAGGAGAAAGAAGACGTGCAGAGGTAGAGCCAGCAAAGCCAGGGAACTTGATCCGGACAATGAGCCAAGAAGATGTGAGAATCCAGAGCCATTTGTATCCATTAGGGCCCTTTGGCTGCAAGCAACAGACACCTAACTTAACACAGAGATTTAGAGGACAGCTGTATGGCNTTTTTTTATTACAGGAGCTATAAGGTTTTTGTGAACAGAGTGATGTGCGGGGAGCTGGGTTGGGAAGGATGGCTCTGACTGCGGGGGTGGAAGGCAGCCCGAGGCAGGGGGAACTGGAAGCTGGAATCCTCAGAGTTGTCTGCACAGCCCCTCCCTTCTCCTTCTCCTGGGCTCTAGGGATTTAGTTTCCTTTTCTAAACCATCACAGAGGGTTTGGAAGCTAGCTCTGCCCTGCCGCTGGGTTACACAGACCAGAAATGAAATTTTGAGAGAGTGGATGCATCTGTCGGAAGTCCCATCATAACCGAAGACATCTGAGTTCTCGTGGGGTTTGCGATGAACTTGTATGGTGTCTCGGGGAGGCGGGGTGGAGAGGTCAGGACAAGCCTGTCCGGGTTCTCTATGATGGAAAAGGGGTTTCTCTGAAGGAGGACAGGGAGGGCCACAGGGAACCCAGGGATAGGAGGAGCCAGCACAGCCAGGTCCTTGGAGGACCTTGACAGCCCAATTGCCCTTGATGGGATGTGACAAGGCAGGAAGGCAGGAGATGAGCCAAGAGTGAGAGCTTTGAGCAGCAGGGCAGAGCAAATCCCTTTGGGAAAACGGCCAAGAGTGGTTTCTGAGCGATTGATTCAAACACCCTTGGGGGGTTGGTGGCTCACCTTTAAAAAATACCTTTGTTTGCGTCAATCAAAATCCCACTGGTAATAAAATATATTGGCATATAACCTACGCAAGAAAAGTGCCCAGATCACAAATGCGGTGTTGATGACTCATCACCAGGTAAGGTGTGCACACCTGTACCCAGGCCCCAGATCAGGAAACAGCATCACAAGTGAACAGAGGCCAGCTAGACACACTCTGGAGGGGCACATTGTCACCTCCAGCGTAAGGGAGGTTGGACCCCAAAGACCCTTTGGTCTCTGCCAGCTGTTTCACTCGAGTATTCTTTGTGTAGATTTTTATGTACTGGACTTCCAGAAATGGGACCTACCTGTGTTTTTAGGGTTTTGATTTCATCTTGAGTCCACCTTGCAGGGCAACAGATACTCCAAATCATAAGATGTGATGCCGAAATCTGGAAAAGAACGACATATTTTTTTAACCACCAGAAGAAAAGCCACCCAGAGAGGTGGCCAGCTGGGGCAAAGCTCAGCTGTCAGGAGTTGGACAGTGGGCCATCCGCGGGGATGAAGAACTCACAGGTCCCAGGACGGCAACTGTGGCCTGGGAGCTTCTTTCTGGAAGCCCTAAGCAGCTGGGGGCCTGTGGGCGGGGGGCAGCGAGGGCTCAAGGGACAAGCCTGAGCTGGTTTGAAAGTTTATCTGTGTTAGAGAAACTCCCATCATGACCTCAAGAACAAGTAAGCGCCGTGCCCCGTCACCCTGGCTTTGTTTTCCCTGCTCTCCTCTTTCTCCCCCTGTCTATTTTGCCTCAGTAAGAAAATGTATTACACTTCCTGGAGGCAACCGCTTTTCTTATCCTCCCCTGTGAATAGCTGAGCAAAGAATTAATTTCGATTTTTGTGATGTTGAGGCCTCTCTCATGAAATTACTCCCACGGTCTCTTGGAAGCCCAGGTAACTTGGTGTAATGACTTCTCATTCCTTATAATCTCCTTGAAAAATGCTGCGTGTGTCTCCCAGCACGGACCATCGTACATCCAGAGGGCGCTCTCGGTTTCCTTGCTATTGGCTCACACGCCAAGGCCCCGCCCCCACCCTGTCCCCATCCTCACCTCTGCTGGAGGCGTCCCTGCTTTCCACAACCTTGTCTTCATTCCCCATTCTGTCTGTACTTTCTCGCTCACGGACATACCCATGTTTTCTTCTCCTATTAAAAGCCCAACTGTACCCAGCCATGCTCTTTAAAAAAAAAATTTTTTTTTGAAATATGGTAATGAGGACCATTATGCTCTTATCAAAAGTCACTGTCTGATGGTTTACCTTTGTTGGGGTGTCACAGGCAGGCAGCAAGGAACGGCGGGCACGCCCCTGGCCTGTGCAGGTTGAATAACGGATCCATCATAACTTCATTCACTGAAACAAACTGTAAGAAAGGGGCCTTTCGCTTTTTCATAGGGGCCCCTGATTACGTGTGATGCGGGTGAGAATTACCCACATCTCCTTAGCAGTCTGAAAAGTTCAGATGAAGAAAAAAGTTTAAGCCTGTTCACGTCAAACGAAAAACGAAAAACTTCTATATGAAAAACCCACGTTTTTTTCATGTTGCATCTCAAACCTCTACAGACTGTCTTGTAAATGTCTGTCTCAACTCCCTGAGTCTTTGCACCCCACATGTCCAAATCTCCAGGAAATTTGACCAGCAGTAGTGTTGGGACTGGGGAAGGTGACCTTAGGATCAAGCTCTGAAAAGCCCCTGCATCAGTCAGGCCTGATGCAAAGGCTGGGGGAGCAGATGACGCCTGCCTTGAAAGGCCCAACAGGGAAGAGAAGCGAACGTTTCTAGATGGTGGCAGGAAGGTGGTAAGTGCTGGGCCACAGGCTCAGCGTGTTTAGCGCAAGGGTCTACATTCTGAGACACAGGAGTAGTCACTAAGTTAGGGCCGTGTATCAGTTACCTATTGCTGTGTAACAAATATCCCCTCTCCCCNGGTTTCCTCATCTGGAAAAGGGGAGAGTAGTTATACCTACGTTCTCTGGTTTCTGAAAATTAGGATTCTTTCATTTGCTACGTGACAAAAAGTTCAACCCCAACTGTCCAAGGCAAAGGGGTGTTTACTGGTTCAGGTAACTGGGGAAAAAAAAGTTTAAGAAAGGGGCTGACTCAGGCGTGACTGTTTATCCTGGGCCTGGGACCAGCGTGTCTTACCATGTCTCACCAGCATGTCTTAACAGCAAATGTGTTAAAAACACAAACAGTTCTGGCTTGAAAGGACCACAGAATCTCATCGTAACCCAGGTGTCGGCTGGTAGACACGCTGGAAGCCTGCACCTATGGGAAATCCAAAGCCAGCCCCAAGACTTCTGCGCTTCACAACCTGGCGTTTCTCCTGCTCCTCCGCTCCCACGTCTGGCCTCTGCTGAGCTCTGATTCCCCACTGCCCCTGGTTGATGCTCTTCTCCTTTCTGAAGGACCCCGTCATCCATGCGCTGCATGGGCTCCTTCTCCTTGTTCCTCAGTCCCCTACATTTCACGTCCCCAGGGCAGCTGTGATGGGCTCACTTTACTGGTGACTCTGGAGCAGCACAGGGCAGGTGATTTTATCGATGTGCTGTTCTTTTTGCATTTCTGCTAACTCCAGCATCAGGTTGTGTTGCTTAGCAACCCTGCAGCCTCCTAAGGCTTCCTCTAGACCCTGCTCCTCTCTTCCCCCAGGCTGCTCACATCTCTCGTGTAGTTTATCTGATGACTCTGCACAAGGGCCCCATTTTATAGATGAGGAAGCTGAGGCAGGGCCAGGAGAAGCGACTTGATGATAAGTGAAGGAGTTGGGGTTCACCCAGTTCTGTCTCACCTTGGGGTACAAGCTCCTAACCATTGCTCACTCTTTTCTCTGTGTTATTTGTATTGAGATACAATTGACATATAACATTGTATTAATTTTAAGTGTATGGCGTAGTGATTTGGTATTTGTATATATTGTGGAATGATCACCACAGTAAGTTTTGTTAACATCCTTCACCATATGCAGTTGCAAATTTTTTTTTTCTTATGATGAAAACTTTTAAGATGTACTCTCTTAGCAACTTTCAAATATGCAACACAGTATTATTAACCGTGGTCGCCATGCTGCACATGACATCGCCAGGACCTACTGATCTGATACCTGGAAGTTTGTGCTTTTGACCCCCTTCACCCATTCCGCCTACGCTCCAAACTGGTTTCCCAATTTTATTCATTCGCAGGCCACTCTCTCCGTTTCCCCCACATCCACACATCCGCCAGGACCATCCATTATTTATTGTTTTTCTTTAAATAAATCTGTTTTTGTTTTCACTAGGAAACTTATGTGAAAGAGAAACTGTTATCAGCAGAGTAAATGGCAAACCAGCCTGTTTGGCTGCGAAAGGACGGGGAGCATAGAAATAGAAACACCAAACCTGCACAGAGGGGCTGAGCCCGAGCCTGTTCTTCTTTGTTCCAGAGGCTGATTAGCGAGGCTTAGAGAGGCGCTAAAGCCTTATTAGCACCAAATCGAGATGTTGGCTTTGAGGTAATTGGAAGAAGTGAAGAAGGATCAGTATAGGATGCAGCGTTACCAGGCGCCACTTCCTTTTGCTCTGTCAGATCCCTTCAGGTTTGCCATTTGGGACTCCCTGAGCTGGGAGGAGGGGACCCCTAGGGAAAGGTGTCACCTAGGCCTGAGAGGGGGCCCTTGGCCCAAATGAGAAGCAGAGAGAAGGCAGTGCAGAGAGAGGGTAGAGGAGGCTGGAGCGGTGGGCAGGGAGGGGCCTGGAGCCCACAGTCAAGCGTTCTTCAGGTGGTATGGGAAGCCACATGAGGGTTGCAAAGCTAGGGCACGAGGGGGTCAGGTGAGTGCTCTTGAAGTCCAGGTGGCCCTGGGAGAGGAAAAGGGACAAAAGACTTTCTGCCAGAGGGGACAGCATCCGACCCATGCACCACCCCAGTTTGCCACCTGCCACTCCCTCCCAGCTCTCAGACACTTCTCCCCAGCAGGTGTCCACTGCGTGTCCCTTAAAGGCGGAGCTGGAAGGGTAAGTGGAGACTTCGATCCTCCGTCTGCTGAATCCATGTGTCAATCTCTCAGCAGGGACGGACCCTTTGGCCAGCTCAGGGAAAGTGGTGCAATGATGGGCAGTGGCAGCCCGGTCTGTCCCCTGTGAAGTGCCTCGGATTGGATTTCTGAGGCCTCGCCAGCCCTGAGGACCCCACTGATGCCTGGGCCAGGGACCTCTCTCCGCCTGCCCGCGGGATCGAATCTACTGACTCCCCATCGACTCCTCATCTAGCAACACTTTCCCTGAAACATGAAAGCTGTGATAGTTTCAATGATTTACTTATTTCAAGCCACCCAGTCATGACAGAGGGAAGTCAATAGGCTCTGTGTTAGTATGATTTCCCTTAATTATTCAGGCTCTCTAAAGAACAAAAGGAAGTATCTCATGATGAATCAAGCCATGTAGAGATAAGGCCTGAGAGAGAGGGTTGAGGTCCCTAAACCACCCACGTGGGTTCTCCAGGGCACAGGCAAGGTGTTCTTAATGCAACTGTGGGCGCTGAGTATTGATGGACCATCTTTACCACATTGAATCCAGTTGTAGCCTCAGGGACACAGCAGCCATGAAAACGGAGGTGGCCCTGACTTTTAAGGAGCTCCCGGACTAGTGTGTGTGGGGGGTTGGGGTGTACTCAGAAAGGCCTGACAACACCGTAGCATGGTCACAGCTTAATTTATGGATGACTAGACCG